>NC_056545.1:19239566-19839566 GCF_910596095.1 Thunnus maccoyii
CAGAAAGAGGATGGCAGAAATGCTGCGGAGGAAGAACAAAAGAGGATCATTAATCACATAAACTGCAAAACAGCAAACGGGAATCTCAAGGAGAAATACAGTCAGCCACAGTGTCTATGAAGCAACCTTCAGAGGAGTAAATTTACTATTAAGAGTGCCAAAATATGGCGAGCTTGCATCACAGTAAAGTACCAAAAATATGAAACGCTCCTCCCAAAATGTAGTGCGCAATTTAACTGAAGGTTTTGCTCCATATTTTGTTCAGTGTGGTCATTTGGCAATTAAGAAGACAGAGCTACACTGAGAAAAATGAGGCTCAGTTATAAAGGAGGATGGAAAAATTACATGAATACATCTGACCAACCTGCAGACGAGCAGAACATTCCAGTGCTGAGGACAAGAAACGCCAACATCAGACGGCCCACATGCAGACCAAACTTCTTACAAACTGCCCTGTGTCACACACACAAACAAACCAAATAGTTAACTTCCATATCATATACTGTACATACACACTGTACGTTATAACAAGTCAAACGGATTGTATTTAAGAGGAGGGTAAACTTACTTGTAGAAATAGAGTTCACAGACACAGCAGGAGAACGCTAAGACACATCGCACAAAGTAGAACACCAACACCTGCAACAAAATTGTAACACAAGCTTGTAACTACTGCACATTTCCCAGTATGAGGTTAAAAACGCCTCTGTGTTTGAATTAATGAATGGTGTTGGGTGGCTCCATGTAGGAAAGAGCTTCTGATTATCCTACAGGTCAGCTAAAGTAAATTGAAATATCAAACATAACAACAAACTTTGAAAAGACAGTGACCTTGGAATAGTTACCTTGTTCGTCTGTAGTACATGAGCATGTAAACAAGCAGGAAGGGCATGTAGCCATAAGTAAGCGTAAGACCTGATGGCGTACAATGGAGAATATTCCCATGTTTGCATCCCTGTGCCATAAAGCAGGTAGTGCATCTGTCAAAACAAGTAATCACGACCATTACAGACATGAACAGTTAAAGAAGGACAATCAGTAACATGATATAAAAAAGAGGAAAAAAAGAGAAAAAAAGAGATAAATGCCTCTGACATAGATATAAAATCCCTATACGGGTCACAAATGACAGCATATAGCACTTTAGGATTTCTGATAGTGGATTTCTGATACTCACTGGCTCCCAGTAGTTGAAGGTCTCATCACAGTCTGAGATGTTGCTGAGCAAAGCTGCACAGAATCGTGCGGAGAGCAGGCATTTAAATGCAGTCGAACCTTCAGGGGCCCATACCTGCCCTCCACGACTTACTGACCTGTTAAAAAAAAATACACAAATGCACAATTACTATACAATATGTACTTAATTAATTAATTAATTCTGGGTTCTTCAACATTACACCTCAATGTACTTAAATAGTGTATGGTGTACGCTTTGTGCATATTTTACAGGAAATGACCTAAATCTTGATTAGCCTAATTAGCCATCTGAAGCAGACAACATGACGAACCTGTCTAATTTAAGTAAAAAGGGTTTGGTTGTCCTACAACATTATAAGGTTGCACCTCCACTACTCCAATTTTCACTGTTTTTATCTCACGACTCTCTTGTTTTAAGTTATATCTACACTAAATATTCTGTCCTAGTTTTTAAAATCAATCTTCAGTCTGGTTTTACTTGACCAACTCAATTAGCATTATTTTGATGATCATTCTTACTATTATTATTAGTAGTAGGAGTATCATTTTAATATTCCAAGCTTTTTTTTAGCTTATTATTGTTGTTTTATTGTGATTTTACTGTTCATTTTCTCCTCTTTTAACATGTCACATGTTTCTTTCCTGCTGCTGCCAGAGTTAGATATATAGCTAATTTACATCTGCGGTCCCTCGGAAGGAGAATATAAAAAACAATACAGTACAATACAAACAATTAAAAACAATACAATTACCAAATTTACAAACAGTACATCACATATAAAACATCATACAAAAAATACATTACATACTCAAAACAGTTGGTATGTATAAATGTTTAGATCAGTGATCACATGACTGTTTTATCTTGAGCCACGTTTTAAATGTTGTTTTAAAAATACTGAAGCTTGTGTATTCTCTGATACTTGTGGGAATTGAGTTTGTCTTATGTGCTACTCTGACTGAAAATGCTAATTGTCCAAAAGCAGCTTCCCTAAATTTAGCTGAGCAGTCACCTCTTGCTGATGTCCTGGTCTCCCTAGTATTGTTCCTGCAGAATGACACACATTGTTTAAGTGGTGGCAGCACAAGATCCTTGATTAATTTATACAGCAGATACACTGCACTTGCTCATCATTGTTTTGGTACCAGTTCACTGGTGTCTACAGTGGCACTGATGGCCTGCAGTGTCTCCCCCCCTTGTTCAAACCCACCATCATCAGAGATTAGTCAGCTGAGCTGCAGCAGCTCAGCATTGATCCTCACGTTACGTTGTTTATTATGACACGTCACCTTACGAACTGTCAAAATGTCTTACGAGGGGACTTCAGCGACATGCCAATAACACCACGCACTGAACAGATACATAAAATAAACCCTAATATCCATGCTGAGTATGAATTGAGCCACTACCGGTAGCTACATTGTGGCCAGCTATCATAAATGTGGCAGCGGGAGAATGAATGAAGCTGACCAGGTAACTCTTCATTACGTTGCTGTTTAACAGCAACGACGCAAGCGTTTATTAGAGTGTAAACACAAACGGACAGATATTATATTTCAAACTAGTGTAAACATACAGCCCTATTTGTGGTGAAGTAGGCGTTATTAATCGTTGTTATCGCGGTGTCATGATCAAAAACTTGCTTTACGTATGAAAGTAGCTAGCTCGCTAGCTTCCGCTGTCGGTCCGTCAGTCAGAACCGCGGATGGAGCTGACAGCGCCGGCGGCACTAACGTCGCTCCGTCCCCGATCATACTCACTCTTGCCGAGTCTCTGCGACTTTGCTGTCGTCGCCGCCGCCTTTCTCCTCTTTCGGTGGCCGAGCTTCGGTGGAGATGTTGACGTTGTTTGCATCTTGTCTGCTGCCTCGCCTGGTTCGCTGCCGAAGCGCCTTGGCCGCCATGTTTACCGATGCAGCTCCGAGTCAGGCTTCGTTCATTTTCGGCGCTGTTCGGTTGTTGACAGCTCTCATCATCACAGACGGAGTCTAAAGAGAGTACTCCGGCAATGCTCCCGCACAAAAAGTGACATCTGGATCCAACCTCCCAGCCAATTTCACTACGCTTCTCTTTAATTTCGTTCTTTATACTTTTTTCTACATATTGTTCCAACTTCGCCCCCTTTTTTGTTCCTTTTATGGAACAGACATTCAGCAGTTCAAAATATCATTATGCAAAACATAATTATGTGTCAAGTAAATAAGAATATAAGAAATATAATAAAATAAAAATATAATAAAATAAATAAAAATGAGAAATAGTGGTGGAAGAAGTATTCGGATCCTTTAATTAAGTAAAAGTACTTAAGTATTAGCAACAAAATTTAGTTAAAGATCCCGTCCCGACATGTATTAAAACGTATAAAAAAGACTTTTTTGTTTAGAACAATATTGTGTGTCTGATATGGTTTTTCCACAAAAAAGTATAATTACCATGTTAAATTCCTCAAAATGGCATCTACTCCTTGTCCCTCATTTAAAAAATCCAGAGTTTATGAATGTGCAAATACATTTCAATTCAAAAGTTTACTACTTCACAGAAGATGTCTTCAGCTTCACTGTAAAGTTCATTCTCAGTGTTTGTGCACTGGAGGCTTCAAGTTTCCACATCACATTTCTGTAAATTGAATATTGGACCAGGATCGGCTCCAAACTAGTTGTGATGTTACAAATCATTCATGTAGGCCTTAAAATTGGATTTTCAATAAGCTCAGAGAAACTTTCCATTTTCAGCAGATAAAAGTGAAAACAGTCTTCTAGTGTCAAACTCTGCACATACATCATTCTGCACAGTGAAGCTCAAATTTAAAGTATTTAAGGTATTAAAGTATTGCAGTAAAAGTAGTGGTTTGGTCCCTCTGACTGATATATTATTATATATGACATCATTAGATTATTAATACTGATGCATCAGTGTTAGAGCAGCATGTTACTGCCATAGCTGCTGGAGGTGGAGATAGTTTGAACTACTTTATATACAGTTAGCTAGTTTAGTCCAGTGGTTCCCAACCTAGGGGTCAGGCCCCTCCAAAGGGTCACCAGATAAATCTGAGGGGTCATGAGATGATTAATGGGAGAGGAAAGAAGAAAAAACAAAGTTCTGATACACAAATTTGTTTTCAGTTTTTGGACTTTTTCTCCAATCTTTGATGTTTGGTGAAATATTGGATTGTTTGAACATTTAGTGAAATTAAACTATGTGAGAAGTTTAGAGGGAAAAATTACTATTTAATGGAGCTGTTAACAACTCATAGACATCTGAAATGTGACCCCAACTACACACTGCTTTTTGTAAGACGTCAAAGGCCAAAAAGCTTGGAAACCAGTGGTTTCAAATTTAACAATGTGTTGTATTTTAAAAGCTTGTTATATTATCCATTGTGTCAAATCTTCATCTGAAAAGTAACAAAAGCTCTCAAACCTCTGAAAAATAGGCTGTGTCCTCCGCAATTTACCTGGTGTGAAATAATGCTTAAGCGACTAATTTAATGTAATCAAAATACTCTTCAGATGAAAAGATTATTCACTTGCACCAATGCATAGAGCTGTTTATTAACTCAACAAAACTAATTTAATCCTAACAATTTCATCACTTTGTCTCTATTTTCCCTATAATTTCAACCAAATTACATAGTTCTTTTCAGGAAATGTCCTAGGAAATTACAAAATAAAGTGTTACCAAAACATAAAACTTGAGAAGAGCATAAAGTATCTAATATAATAATAAAAGCTGGGTATTATCTGCCCAAATAATGATCAGAGTTGTACTGATACCAAAGTCATACTTTTTACAATACCTTACGTAAGTCAAAAGTAAAGAGTAAGCTTTGTCATTGTGTACTACAGGTGAATGTGACTATTTAATAATGATTCTCAATAGGCCACAAATTTCATGTTAAATAACAGGTTTATTGTATGATGATAAAAACACAGATACACAAAACTCCAATCACAGTTCAAAGACACACTATAGCAAGCGATGCCTCAACTATTGTAAACACTGTTCAACTACAGTTTTGCCAATTATAAGCTCATAATTAGCAGTTGCAAACAGACTGGTAATTATAATGTCTCTGAAGAAAAGACAGTTAAATCCCTTTTCTTACAAGTTTGAAATGTAAATGCCGGCTACCTGATGGTGACCTGAAGCCGAGAAGAGAGTAAAGACTCCAAGTCTTTGTGAAACTGGAGGGCTTGTGTGTGTGACAGAGCATGTGTGTGTGATTGGTAGGTGAGTCGGAAGCAGTAACTGGTCTGGCTCAGGTCAGGATGTGAGAACGTATCGATGAGTTTAACTTGCTCCACGGTCCCGCGACTGGCCTCTCGGACCACGGCGTAAAACTTCTTCTCCTCCCAGCTTGGCCCTGTCCAGAAGCTGATGTCAAAGCTGAAGAGCTCGGGAAACAGGGAGAATGGGAGGAAAGGTGTCCCCGGCGGGGGGCGGTGTGCAAACTGTTCTGAGAAGCGTGGGTCATGTGACCACAGCAGCCGCCAGTCTGGGAGTGAGAACAGGAGCGCGGCGAGGAGGTCCAGATTTAAGGATACGGTGACACTGACATGGCTCGTGTTGTCAGGTGGAGTATTTGAAAACACTTGACCGACCGAACCCATCGGCTGCGCCATCAGACGCAGACCTCCTGGTTCCGTAACCAGGGAAACCCCGTAGGGAGCCAGCAGTGTTTCAAGCCTTTGTCCAAGCAATTTGATTGGCTCGCTCTCTGAAGGGAAAACACCTCTGAGGAGAAACTCATGAAAAACAGGCAGAGCCCAGAGGTTGATGGGCACATTCTTGAACACAAGGCCACTAATGCCAAACAATGAGCCTGCAACGCCATTACAGCTCCCACAAACCTCCTCCTCCTCCTTATTTCCTTCATCTTCAACACTTTTATTGTTCCCTTCTGTCTCCCCACAACTTCCAGTGTTGTTAGTCAACTCCTCTTTTCTAGCTAGAAGCTCTTCTAGTTGAGGGTGCAGCGAAGGACGCAGCATATAAAGACCACTTTCCTCTTCAGAATCAACATCAAGAGAGCATGCGAACCTTAAACTCTCAGCTCCTTTGCTCCTCACCCTGTCCACTTTCTCACATATGGCCGACACAGTGTTTCGTGTGCCTGCGCTTCCCTGACGGTCCGAGAATGTCGACTGATCTTTTTCTTTGTCTGTATAGGTATGAGCGTCAGAGTTGAGGTCTTTCTGAAGCAGGTGAATCCAGTAGCAGTTTGCACTCTCTATGTCGTGACAGCACGTCTGCAGCTGTTCGGCCGTGAGGAGGAAGGGAAGAGTCTCTGTTGTCATGGAGACAGACCACTTCTCTGTTAGTCCTTCAAGAAGAAAATCATACACCAACCTGACAGGATGGACAGACCCTGAGGACAGAAATCCCCTGATGAAAGAAAAGAGAGGATACAGTCAGTATGAGGTTATATAATTTTATTTTTGACGTTGTTGGCTTGTTATGCAAACATCATGAGAATCTCTGTGTTTCTGTACCTGAATATGTAATCACTGAGCTCAGCCTGGATGTTGTACTGGACTTTCTCTCCTTCAACAGCCTCCTCCACTCTGAGTGTCTGAGCAGAGCTGTAGGGGAGGCTGCGCGTAAACACATGGAGCAAAGCATTCTCCACATGAAAGCCCTTATCCTGGCTCCTGTACAACAGCAAAACCAACATTAGACAATCCTTATGCAAACACACACCCACATACACACACACACACACTCAGGGACACAAAGAGCTGCGTCTAATTGTACACTGTAACACTCACCTTTACTCCTTACCTGTATCCAGTGCACTTGTAGCTCTGGTATTTCTCACTTTCAAAAGGTTGGACATCACTAAGGATTAAGTGTGCTTCTGCTGCCATGGCAGCAACCTGCCAGCTGTTGTGCCACTCTCGCTTCGGCTGGTCCATCGGTGTCCCACCCTGCCCGTTGCACAAGGAAACATGAACCTCCCCGTCTTCAGCCAAAACCTGAACACAACTGGAGGAAAAGAAAAACAAAGTATTCTGTATATTGTTGGGAACTTGTTGAGTTTATAACTTACATTACTATGTTGTACTGATACCAATTTGCACTTTTTTTTTTTTTTTTACAAGAAATATAAATATGTTTTTCTGCAAAGCCTTTTTATTTTCATTTGACAAAAGAAGGCGAGTTTCCAAATGTTAAATGTTGTCTGACACATGGAGTTTTAAGAAGAGTTTGTCTGAATAAATGATCTAAAACTGACTCATTTTGATTTAGATCAGGATCGATTAGTAGTCTGATTTTTAAGATGTCAGAAAATGATGAAAAATGTTGATGCAAAGATACGTTGTTTTGTCCCGACTAACAGTCCACAACCCAAAGATATTCAGTTTATTATCATAGAGGCCAGAAAATATTCACAATTAAGAAGCTGGAACCAGAGAATGTGGGCATTTTTTCTTAAAAAATTAGTCAAAACGATTAATCAATTATCAAAATAGTTGGCTATTGATTTCCTGTTGATTGACTAATCGAATGATTGTTGCAGCTCTAAAGTTTTGTCAAACTTCTTGACTGTCACAAATAATACTGTAATTCAATAGACACCAGGTGACCTTATGTAAAGATATCTGCAGATTTGGGTGATGGATGCTAAGAGAAGAGATGAACCTGACAATAGAAAATGCTTGCATCCTAACGCAGTTATACCTGAGGAAGAAGTTTTTGAGAAGTTGTCTGTTCTTTTTCACCCCACTCTTTCTCCCACAGTGGGGAAAGTTGAACA
Organism: Thunnus maccoyii; assembly: GCF_910596095.1. Taxonomy (NCBI): domain Eukaryota; kingdom Metazoa; phylum Chordata; class Actinopteri; order Scombriformes; family Scombridae; genus Thunnus; species Thunnus maccoyii. Next base: position 19,247,521 of record NC_056545.1, read on the forward strand.
GTACTCGGTCAAACACTCGTCCCCGCAGAGAGGCACATTCCCCGAGCTTTGTGCAGTCCACCTCAAAAAGCACAGCTCCACCTGAACAACACAAAAGAAAAAAAGTATACAAAAAAGAAGCACAATCCCACAAAATACAGCTCAGTGGGGAAAAAAAGTACCTGAGTCCTTGATGATGTGGATGTTATCGGCTGCGCCCTCCTGCCGCAATGCCTCCTCCTGATGCTGCAGGCAAGTGGCTGTGACGCTGTAAAACTGGCTTATAGAGGCAGAAAATGAGAAGTTCCCTTCTCCCACCAGCAAGATGGACCGTGAAGGAGACATGACCAGCCCGGCTGAAAACAACAAAAACTCAGTTCAGTAAAAAAGAGAAAAAAATCAGCCCCAGTTTTACAGCTTTTGAGTGCGAAAAGGAAGAGATGCGTACTACAGGAGCGACAACGACCAGCTCCGGTCTTTTTCACGGTCTAATATGAAGGTTGTAACTACATATTTTTAGTAAGCAGCGTCCGTATCTAGTTTTTAAAAGTGGCTCAGATAAAACAAAGACATTTCATTAACTGTATTGTTGAATAAAGCCTGTTAACCTGTTAACCTTCTGTTGCTCCCTAGCGCTGCGGTACATTAATGTCATCTCACCTGTAGCAGCTTTGCGTTGAATGTGTGTCGCACACATAGTAGTCCGACTGGAAACAACGATTGTTTGCTGTTTACCCGAGCTCTTAAAGGCCGAAATCAACAAAGGCTCACCCTAAACTAAATGACGCTAGGTAGGTGAACATGTACAGTTTGTATTTTCCTAATATTACGTTTGAGTTCTCGGTCTTACACGTGTAAATGTATAACCGTACATTTTCAGACCACAAAATTCCCGTCATGTTTTCAGGGGGACATGTGTGGAGGGTGGCGCATCACACATCTGGAGGAGGGAGCTATTTGCAGCATCAGATGATCCGAGCATCAGCAGCCTTCGCCTATTAGTTCATCTTTATGAAGACAGTCCAACTTGACAGTTTTTCCTGATGTGCGATTGTCAGTTCCGCTCGGGGTTTTAAGGTGCTTTGATCACATCGGACGCAGGTAGCCAAACACACAGCGCGCACACATACACATACACACACATACACACACACACACACACGTCTGTTTCTGCTGAAGCTAAGGTCATGCTAGGAGGCTAACGGAACTGCTGCACCTGCACATACAAACATCAGTCAGCCGTATAGAGGATGCTCATAGCATGCATCATCTCTGCAATTCAAGTTTTTAATGTACAAGAAACAAATCGAACGTTCCAGCAAAATAAATGTAGAAATGTAACTTTTTAATGTTGATGCTGTTTCCATCTTTGGTTGCATTAACCCCTTCTATGTGAGTATAGATGTTTGTGCAATAAGATAATTTATTTTTCAGATTCACATAACGTTTACGCACCATGTAAACATTGTGTGAGAGATGTCAGGTTGTTTTTCTGGTGTTTTTCTTTTCTTTAAAGTGCCCCTCCACTCAAAAATGTGTTTTTCTTCTTCTACAGTTGAATGTTTGAGCTTCACTGTACAGAATGATGTATGTGCAAAGTTTGAAGATGGATGTTTTCACATTTATCTTCTGAAAGTGGAAAGTTCCTCTGAGCTCGTTGAAAATCTGATTTGATACATCTTTTAAGATGAAAAATATTTCCATATTTCTAGATTCTGTAACTTTTAATGAGGGAGGAGGAGATGTCATTTTAAGGATTTTAACAAGGTAATTTTTTGTGTGTAAAAACTATATCAAACACATATTATTATTTAAAATAGAGTATTTTTATAAATCTTAAAGCATGTCTGGAGGGGATCTTTAAATTGTATTTCAGGGTAGGTTTTATGTTCTCCCTCTTTTTTTTTTACCTTGTATAGAACAGAGTCCAAAAGATTCAGGTGCAGGATGCAGGTGGGATTAGTAAATGGGTCATAGCATCATTGTAATCCCGTCCTTTGTGTCTTGTAGGAAGTGTTTTGCACCCACATGGGCAGCGTTCTGGCTTTGTCTTCCGGTCCGGGCCATCAGAACTGGCCTTTCTCCACGGACCCCCCTCCTTGCCGCTGGGACACTCATCCTGCTCACTGGGACAGTCCACCACGCTGGGAGAGGAGAGATGGACGGCTACCTAACCCAGGCAGCTTTCACTCTCTACACAGGAGTTGCAAAGGTACATCACTGTTACCAACTTGATGTCCCACGATACACAAGGTCAAAAGTTCATTCCGATGTTCAGTTTTTCAGACTTCTTTACATCTCAGCACCATGTTGCTGCTAAACGTTTTTCACTCAGGTGCACAAAAAACTGCCTTATGTCACTATTAACTATAAACAAACATAAACAACAGATGTACATATATGTACCTCTATTCTAGTACTCAACGAAATAATAATAACAAATATAAGCATAACCTAAATGTACTCCACCTATAATACACTATTCAAAATATACATCCATTGTTGTATGAATCTATATAATACTAGAACATATATAATATATAACAAACTATTTACCAAATACAATTATGTGTTTAAGTTGCTCTTACACTTCCTTCAGACTGAAACAATAGTCTGATTACTCAAAATCAAAGTTAACATGCTGTTTGTCCACCAAAAATAAAATGCAAAAGTGTATTTTTACTTAACTAAAAGGTTTTCATGACTCCATAAAAACATTTCTCAAGTAGAAATCAATCTGTGTGACTGAGTTACACATTTTCCCATAACCTGAAACCTGTGTTTTTATCTGCATTTTTGAACTCAGTTACTATTAAAAGTGAACAATCAAACAATTACAGAGCATGTAAACACACTAAATTTGTTATTAATGTTTTTATCTGACTCTTTTTTCTTTCCACCTCCTCAGATGTGTTTCCTCAGCAGATTGAGGGAGTCAAGATGATCGTCAATAAAACTCTGAGCAGCTTCTTCAAGGTGATGCTTCTGCCCACATGCTATAACTAAGGGTGTAAATCCCTTTACATCTTAAAACGTTATATTTAATGATCTTTACCCTGAAGTATGTGTTTGCCTCCAGGTCAGTCACACACTCCACCTCAGCGCTGTCAGTCCTTCGTACTATCGTTTCCACGTGGAGCATCTGCAGTCTGACGATTACAGCAAGGACAAGGTCAAGTACGAATCATCGGATAATAAATGTGCCGTCACTTTGTTATTGTTAATAGCTATATAGAACACAGGAAAACACATGAAGCTGCCTTTTTTTGAGTTGACAAGTTGCATCTTGATCTTTCCTCACATCACAGGATGCCCCGGCATTGATCGGTGAGATGGATTCTTCAGGCAGTCTGAACGCTCACGCTCTGCTGCATCTCTCTGAGCGTGTACGAGCCAGAACGGTGTTCCAGGTGAGATCCTAATGTCTGTTTTTTCCCTTAAATCCATCTATCCCATCCCATATTCAGACGCTGTCTCTATAAAAGTCAATGTCTTTGCTTAAAATGAATGCTTGATTGTGTTTTAGACCCAGCAGTCCCAGTTTGTAACGTGGCAATTTGAAACTGAGTACAGAGGGAACGACTTCACCGCTGCAGTGACAGTAGCTAACCCAGACGTCCTCAGAGAGTCAGGTAAGAAGAGGACGGGTATAATGATGAGAGCACAACCTGGGAGCATCACTTAGTTTTGCAACCTGCAGTAGTATCTGATAAAGATGCATCATTTCCTGCTGATACTTTCCAGATTTTTTTTTCCTCCAGGGGTTTTTCCACTGAATACAACTGTCAAATTAGCACATTATCAGGTTATTTTTGTCGATTTAATCTGTTCTGTGTCTCTGTGTGTTTATCTTGGACAGTTATACTAGTGACTCACTTCCTGCAGAGTGTGTCCTCTGGTTTGGTGTTAGGAGGGGAGCTGGTCTACCACCGAGGCCGAGCAGAGGAGGGAGGAATTCTTACTTTAGCTGGACAGTATTCTAGTAGGAACTTTGTTTGTTTGTTTTTTCTTTGTGAATCTGATTTATTTAATTGATCTGACATATTTCCTGATCTGTTTTTGTTGATTTAGAAGCAGCGTTTCATTTTTTTTTTTTTTTTTTTCTGTGTTCAGGACCAAACTGGGTGGCGACACTGAATGCTGGGAAAGGAGGTGCTCATGCTAGCTACTATCACAGAGCCAACAAACAGGTATGGGGAAATATCAACATACTGTTTATAAACACATCAATTACTTAAGTTGCATATTGCATAAATGTATGTGTGTGTCTGTTCACCAGATCCAAGTCGGGGTGGAGTTTGAAGCCAGTACCAGGACACAGGAGACCACAACCTCGTTTGGGTACCAGATGGAACTCCCAGAAGCCAACATGGTCTTTCGAGGTAAACAGTTATTTCTTTCTGCAAACCTCATGTTCGATGAAAACTATCAAGAAAGCATACATGACACTTTTTCTGTGCGTGTATCCAGGTATGATAAACAGTCGGTGCATAATAGGAGGTGTGTTGGAGAAGCGTCTGACCCCGCTCCCTGCCACCCTGATTATGGGCGCGTTTGTAAATCACCGCGGTGACAAGCTGCAAGTGGGACTAGGTGTCAACGTGGGCTAATCCTCCACTAACACCAGCTGGAATTACAACTGACTGTCAGGATGTCCGTCCAGAGACCTGCTTCATAGGCATGACTTGATCTTACAAGGTTTATCAGTCTCACTAAAAACACCTCCTGTGAACCACCTTTGCATTGTTTGGGTCTGGAATCCCAAAATGTTTGCTAAAATGAATGCATCTCATCTTGCAACCTACCTCTCAAAACGGAGGTGAAGGATTAAACGGAAAGAATGGATCAACATTTTGAGGGGCTCGACAACTGTGGCTGGATATATTTTGCTGCCCCCATGATGTTGACTCTGCACATTGCCTACTAGACAATGGAAACGGAAAGAATAAGAGGCAGAAAATAATAGTTTTATACTGTAGGTATTCATATAGACACTTAATGTACATAGATTGTATTAGAAGATTATAGTGTTTTTCATGTTTTTGCCCATTAACTAGAATACTTCCTGCTGTTTGTAAAACTAATGAGTTTTGCTATCTTGCAAGCAGCCACTGATATACATATTTGAAAATTAACTTGTAGAAACAGGAAATTTGCTTTGGATTAGTAATACAAATTACTAAACTCATATAATTCTTTTCACATTGTCCCAATTGACTTGCTTTTTAGCATCTGTCTCCTAAATTTTTAATTTTTGGGCTTCCCAGTGCTTGAATGCACAAACACAAATGAGGTTTAACACAGCTTTGGGTTTCCAGTAACAACATGACACCAACAGAGAGTCAATGCCTAAAGGATCGATGTAAAAACAAAGCGGTCGGTAGTGCTTTGTGCAAGTTTCAGTAAATGGGTGAAATCATGCTAAAACACCAGTATGATCCTTAAAGTTGTGTGTGTGAGTAAGTGATTGTACGTTTGATTGAGTCTTTCTTCGCCAGCGTATAACAGTGTGGGAGAGCTCCACACGCTAACACATACTAACCCTATGACTCAAAAAGAAAAGGTGCTGCTCCATATACTGTACACTAACCTCCAGCTGAGGGATGCCAGGATGCCAGTATGTATATAGACAGCGGCGTGTGGAAACACTGATCTGTATGCAACCTGCACTACTCACGCTGCTTTAAGGGAATATCCAGTCCTGTTTAACATATGAAATGTTGCATATGTATTATATATACATTATGTAACCTGTACGCAAGGAAAGAAGTGGAAGGGAGTGACTGTCTTTTTGGACTTAATTTATTAAAGATGTTATTTCTATCAGAGTTACTGTTTGTTTCTTCATCATGTGTATGAATAGTTGTCGTAAAATGTCACATTTCTGTTAATATATCTGTGAATTCATTGTGTTTTAAAGCTCCACTGATCAATATTTTCAGTGAAAGGGTTAACATGTAACTTTGAACTTACCCTCAGCACCAAGGTGCTTTTTAGCTTTTTTAGGTCATTGTTTTAGTTGTGTCTACGTAGTTGAGCAGCAAGCTAAAGACCCAGATGTTTCTTTCAGGAATTGTTAAAAACTAAAAGCAGAGTGAATATTCATCAGGTGGCTGGAAACACCAGAAACTCTTAAATTAATGCTTATATTGCTCCATGTCTGCTGGATGTTTAAATAGCTGCTAAAAAGTTCACCATAATGATTTTATAAGGCCAAAATGTGTCAGAATTTCGGATTTTTCAGCTTTTTGTCCCTCTGAAGGGCTAAAAAAAAAATCAATAAATGCAGCTTTAAGACAATGTGATGAAAAACAAGCAAACAATTGTAAAAAACCCAAGGGAGGCTAATAATATTTTTTAATATAATATAGAGTCTTAAAAATGGACGTTACTGTTATACTGTACATACATATATACAAATATATTCAAATTTATATTCAAATATGAGGTTTGTAAACATTTGGCTTTTTGATGCTGATAAGACATCACAGTGTAGCGAACAGTGCTGGCAGGCTGATACTCTGTCCATTTCTCTCTCTCGTTATTTGTCTCTGAAAAAAGAAGAGAAGAATCCTTTCCCTCCTTCTCCTTTCACTTTCAAAGACTTGCTTCTTTGGAGTCCTCCTTGACTTTGTTTCTCTCGCTGCTGTTCCTTCTGTCTCTCCTCCTCCCTTTGCAGCACCTGTTGATTGATCACCAATCGCATGTCCTCCTGTAACAAGAGAAAAGGTTCAGATGGGGGGAAAAAAAATATGCTGCTTGTGCACTGTAGCCAAAATACATAATCTATCATTTGCTAGCACTGCACACAGACTCACCTGCCAGGCATCCAACTCTTGGGACAGCGCCACCTTGTGTTTGATGGTGTTGAGAAGCTGTTGGGTCAGTGTGTCTTTCTCCTGACGCACTGTGGCCAGCTCACTCTCTAAGAAACTGGATGTTAACATGATAATTAGCCAAACATATAATGCTGCAGGTTTCAAATGATCTGAAATGATTTCAAATCTAATAGGCAAATATGTTGTTTTACATTACCTGTAGCTTGGCTTTTCAGGACTGCTTCTAAAGGGCTTTATTTCTTCCCTCAAAGACTCCAGCTCTCCTTGTTTAGATTGCAGCTGCAGAGTGTAAAATTGAAAGGCACATATATCATACTGATAATTTAATAACATTTATTCTACTTATCTAAAACTCTCACATTTTCATAGTCTCTAAAAGCTTTAAAGATCCCCTCCAGAAATGTTTAAACACATAAAAATACTGACATGAAACATCTTCTACTTGTCAAGTCTCAAGTTTCCACATCACACTTGTGTAAGTTGCATACTGGACCACGACTGGCCTCTAAACTAGTTGTGATGTCACAAAGATGTCTTTAACTCAGATTGAAGGTGAGCTTTTGTTCTTCAGTAGCTGTGAAATGTGAAAACTGCATTCAAGTGTCAAACTCTGCACGTACGTCATCCTGCACAGTGACGCTCAAAGATCCAAGAAAAGCAACAATAAACAAAACAAATTTTTGAGTGGAGGCGGACTTTAACTGTAGCAAGATGCAAGTGATAAAACTAGAAGACTAACCCCAACCCATTTCATTAATTAAAGGATAAATACATTGATGTTAGCTGCATAGACTGCATGATATTCTTCTATTTAGCCTTCATTTTTATTGAATTTCAACAAATAAGCATAGATATGATCTACATTATTTATTAAAAGCATAAAGTCCTTAACTTACTTATACTAGTATACTAGACAAATCAGCAAATACATTTATTTCTATTCCTAAACACAATTGCAAAGGTTTTTACCTATTTCAGGCTGTCTTAACTCACTAAAATTGGAACCAGCAACAAATTACAGCATCTCCTGTAGTTAGGTTAATCAAGTCTTTCTTTCATATTACATAAATTAAAAGTCCAACAGTGCTTGTGAAAAGGGTGTCAACAGACCTCCTCTTTGAGTGCTTGTATCTCTTCATCTCTTGCTTGGAGGACCGTGGAGTGAGCTAGAAGTGCCTCTTTAGCCTGGTTAGCAGGGGAGACATACACAACAACGTATTACACACATGGCCACCCACAAAACCACAACACTCATTATCAGCTGTTTGTGCTTTTACTGCAAATTTTACTGCAAAGAGGGGAGACAGCTTAGTATCAGATTATCGAAAGAAGGATGTCAGTACAGGGTAAGGATTAGTACACACAAGCCAAGTTAGATTATGAAGGTATTGAGTGCAGTTGCTCAGCGTGTAGAGAGAGTGTGTGTGTCTCTGTGTGTACCTGCGATTGCTGAATTTCACTAAGCAGAGACAGAGGTTGTGTGTGTGTACTGTCCAGGATGCTCTCTTCTCCCAGGTTCAGAGATTTTTGCTGTAGAGAGCGATTCAAGGTACGCAACTCAAACACCACTCCCTGCTCCTGCTCTATCTACACACACAAACACACAAACACACACACACACAGACCAAGAGCTGCAGTCAGAGCGCTGTAACTAGTCATGTTAGTGACTTCGGTTAGTAATGAGTTATATCTCCTGCCGTCATGTTTCTCATCCTGTTCCCTCAGGCGTCATCCCTTATTGCTACTGTTTCATCATAAATACCAGTCAGTCGTTGATCCTCACCTCTGCTTCTTTCTCTCGTAGCATCGCCTGCAGTTCTGACAGTCTGTCTCTCAGGCCATCTCTCTCCATGCGGACTCTATCACTGTCCTCTTGAGTAGCTTTTAGTTGTACCTCCATGCGCGACAGCCGCTCCAGCAAAACTCTGTTCTGTATGGGAAGGCATAGACAGACAGACAGACAGAGGAAGGAGAGGTGGATGGACAGAAAATACTTTATAAATGGTGCAATGAAACCAATAAAAGACTAATAACTGAACACACATAACTGCCACACTTAAATCATGAAATGAGTCCTCTGGCTCTTTTTTAGATACATTTAAATTAAAAGTTTCACCTTTTTTCAACAGTGCCTGAAAATAAATGTCATGTTCCTGTATGAACATTGAAATTGTTTTTTCTTGTTGTAATCACTCCTCCTGTTCATACTGGCCGTTAAAATATCCATAATGTGCGTTCATTGTAAATGATGGGGGACAAAATCCACAGTCCATGTTTTGTGCAAAAATGTATTTAAAAGTTTATCTGATGCTTATATGAAGCCTCAGCCATCTAAATTAGTCAAATCAAGTAAATATCTTCCAAAGTTACAACCTTTGTAGTGCAAATTTCCCTCTTTTTGTTACTATCCTTTCATTGACACTCAACAGGGAAACAATGTCCTAGGAAACACTAACTTTGGAAGAAATTCACTTGACTTGACAAATTTGGATGGTGGCTGAAGTCTCATATAAGCTTCAGATACACTTTTAAATAACTTTCTGCACAAAACAAGGACTTTGGATTATGGCCCCCATCACTTGGTGGAGATCTTCTATAATGGTCAGTATGAACAGGAGGAATGATTACAAGCAAGCAAAACCTCTTTTAATGTTCATATGGGCACCTGGCTATTGTTTTAAGACAGACTTGAAAAATTGTCAACCTGTCCTTTAATCTTATTCATTTCAGTCATAGCATGACACATTTATAAACTACATCCGATGCTTTTAGATATGGATACTTATGGTCCAGAGTCCTTTAAAAAAAGACTTGAGATTTGACTTATATTTGTCTGCTGTGAGTCATGACTCTCTAAAGACTGGACTTGATGTGAGTTTCAACAAAGCAATAAAGTTTACTTAGACATCTACAGTAGCCAAACCCTTTGAATGTTTAATTATTATGAGAAATTCAATGATAAGACTAAGAGTACAATGTTCAAATGGCATGATTCATAACTTGCTAGTGAAGAGTGACTTGACTTGGACTTGCCCCAAAAGACTGAATGTTTATTGTGTTATCTTAAATTATCCACTATCACTCTAGGATTTCAGATGGCATAATATGTTCATGACTGTGAAACTGTGGCATTGATGGCGTTGTGCAAAACATTTGAAAGCGACTGATTTGTAGCTATACCTCTGCTTGTATGTTCTCTACTTGTGTGAAGCTGATATTTCGGCTGAAAGATGACTCTTCCATCTCTTCTCTGAGGGAACGGAGCTCAGTCCTCAAGGAGTGTTCCAGTGTTACAGCCTAGATGGGAGGGAGATGGAAAAGTTGAGAAAGGCTATTGTTAAATGAGTGACTCCCAAAACCTGCTAGTCTGCATTGTTTCTGTCTGCGTGACTGTGACTTAACACTACACACAGAGCGAGAGAGACAATTCCCACACACGTCTGCTCTTTTTTTAGCATTATAACATCATCAAAACATTTTCTTTGGTGAGTTAGGGGTGAAGAAACCTGCCTGTTCACTGGCTATATAAACTGACCTCGGCAAGCTGCTCCACCAAGCGCTGGTTGTGATTGGCTAACTGAGTGAGTTGTTCACTCTCGTCCCTTCGCTTGTCTCGCCCCTGGTTGTGATGTTGCTCCAGCTCAGCCTTTAAAGCGGCTAAATCTGCTGTCAGCTCTGCCTCTTTCTGCCCAGATGCCAGTTCATTCATCTCCAGCTTTCTATGAAGAACGTGTTTCTCCTGCTGTAAAGCCTGAGACATTAAACACAACATTAACAAAACTGACTTTATGGAAACATGAAATCTATAAGCTTATGCCAATAAATATCAGATCCTGGAGTAAATGGATCATTCATTTCTATGCCTATGTTCTTTTCTTTGTATTCTTATTATTATTTATAGTTTTTTTCCTCAATGAGGGCTCTTTTGTTTGTACTGTTTCAAGAAAATCAACTTTTTCATTGCTATTATCTATGAAACAGTGTTCATGCATTGAGTGGCTACAGGTATAATGAGGGAGTCAGATGTGGCTGTGAAAATCCTCTTGTGTGCAATTAAAGCTTGTGCTTACAGTTTTCATAATAGTCATAAATATAGTAATCATATAGCCACAATAATAAAGGCTTTATAACTTCATCAACTGTTTTCCTGTTAATTTATTAGATGTATGTGACACACTAAAACACAACCATGCATGGGATTAGTGTGTAAAAATTAGACATTAGTGACATCAGTAGTGATATAAACTTCTACAAGTTAGTTTATATTCATAATGTTTTGAGTTTGACTTCAGCTTAGAATGATACGTTGAGCAAATGTTTACCATGCTGAAAAAGGTTAATAGTCTTTGTGCTCTTCCCCCTTAAGCATTAACAAAGTTTGCATAGCTACAAAAAAACAGTTTCATCCTTACCTCCACCTCCCTCTCCCTCTGCTCCAGAGAGGCTGCCAGCTCCTCATTCTTCTCCAGTAAAGCCTGTCCCAGCTCCGCAGCCAGTATCAGGTCTGTTTCTATCCCGCCTCCGCCATCAATGCCACCGGGAGAGGACGTAGATGAGGGCAGAGCAAAGGAGAGCGAGACGGAGGATGATGAGGAGAGAGGGAAGAAGGAGTCCTCCAGGCTGGGGGAGGGAAGACTGTTTTTCCTTGGGGTGAACATTGTTGACAGTCGTGGGTTTGACCCCCACGTCTTGGGCATGTAATCCAGACTCACAAAAGCAGGTGGACAGTCACAAACTTATAAAAAATATTTTTCTTTAAAAAACGCAGTCCTTTTTGGCTTCTTGGTGTCTGTTCTGGAGTGATTTGATCCGTTTATTTTTCAGTTTTGTAATCCAGAGTATGTCCCCGCCAGTCTTTTTCTTCACTGTGGTGCCAGTGGTCCAGAAGCTGGTATCATTCAAATCTTTTCATCTCTGCTTCACAGATAACCCTGAAGGTGGGAAAAGACACTCAACAATATGGAAAACCACTGTGGACAGATTTCTTAGCTGTAAGTGTGAAATTCAGGACATGTATGAGTATCAGACTTGTTGTTTTCTAGTAATACAATCTCAGATGGCCTTTAAGGAGGCTTTTTGTCTGACAGGCGCCTTTGTTACTCTGACCGAAATACCAGCTCCACTATTATCTTTGTTTTGCTCCCCTCCCTGAATTCCAAAGGCATTGTGCTCCACTATTTCCTACAAACACAACAAAGTCTTAAATGTTCATAATCCTGTCTCTAAACCGATACATTTTAACCAAATCATCAACAGTTTCTTGCCCAAAACAAGTCTTGGTGAGATGCTGCTACCACATATTATTTCCACATATTATTTCCAAACACTGTATGATCAAGTCTGTCTAAATCCCATCATTGTAAATTACATTTTTGTCACAGTAGTTGCCCTTTAAAGCCACAGTCTCTTGTCATTTCTGTCTTTATGCCTGACGTCACTGTCTGCCATCTCACCTGTTGATACCATGAAACCATGCTGTCATCGTATTTAAAATAATTAATACAAGTAATTAACTAATTCGTACTTTAACATGATTAGTTTCCCACTATGAGAACTGACAGAATCTGTATTAATCCATGTTCTACCTGACTTTGAACGAACAAAAATGAAGTCTGGCTTACCTGACAGTTTCCAGCCAACTCACGCCAAACAGGTATAGTCTTCCTGTTTGGTGAGTGTGTGTATGTGTGTGTGCGTGTTTGCACAAGAGAGGCTTAGCTGGTTTCCTTGGCAGTGGAAACATACAGTATGTAAATACAGCCAGTGGCTCCACCTCCTGAGTTTAACAAGGTAAAGAGAGGGAGGAAGACAAAGAGAAAAAGTGGAGGGAAGATGGTGATAGTGATGTGTTTGCATTGAGATAGACGCTGATCTGACATCTAGTGGCTGAACAAGGTAGGGAAAACACTGATTAACTCAGAGGAATGTGTTGCTTACAAAGTGGAACACGCTCCTGTTTGAGCAGGGGGTGACACAGGGTGAGAGACGGAGAGAGAGAGAGAGAGAGTAAGGTCAGGACACAAGCAGGGGTCTGTCTAATCTGGCCCTCCCCCTCCTCATCCCCCATCCTGTTTACCTGCTTGAAGGGTTTGAAAGGAGCTCTGTGTGCGTGTGTGTGTCTGTGTGTGTGCGTGTGTGTGTGTGGTGTGTGTGTGTGTGTGTGTGTCTGTGCGCAAGGAAGGGGGGTAGGGAGAGTAGATAAAAGGGACTGCCATCACTACACCTCCTTCTCAGAGCAGCAAAGGGGAGCAAAAAGCACACAAGACGTTCACAGGGCATTAAACAAAGCCGTTTGGATCAGTAGGTGCATTCACATACAGACATGCCTTGCAAACTCTGGCTTGCTTTTTCTGTGTGGCTTTTACTGCCAACCTCTGATGCTGGAAGACAGATGCCTAAACTCTCCGACAAGAAACTCTGCGCTGACTCTGAATGCAGCCGTAAGTAGCACACTCATCATCCTCTTTTTGCTGTTAGTGATTGCTGTGCTTTAGTAGTTAACTGTGTGGTGATCATGTTATGATATACACTGTAGGTAGAGGAGTTGAAATGATAGTACAAAGGCAGACCCTTTAAATTTGAATAATGAAATGTTGTAAAATTATGCGTCTCTTCATTCCCCAACTCTGACCGTACATGCACGTCATTCTCCCTCTTTCATTCCTGCACAGACCCTATCTTGATAGCTCGTGCGCTGCAGGATTACTACCCTGGAGACTGCAGGTTCATCCCCATCAGACAGGGGCAGCTCGTCTATGTTTATGCAATGCTGAAGGACAGAGGGAACCTCTTCTGGGCCGGCAGTGTGAGTGAAAAATTAAAAAGTGATAATAACCCCTGGTTTGACATGCCTCTTCACCATAAAGCCTTACATAGGACTTGATGCAGCTTTGTTGCAGGTCATGAAGACGTGACATATCCATGTGCAGCACTCACATTCACCTCTGAAAAGTTATGTTGTCAAGATTTTTTGTCTATATTGTCTATTTTCAGGTACAGGACTCTTATTACGGACAACAGGAGGCTCGCGTTGGCCACTTTCCCAGCAGTGTAGTGGAGGAGACACACGCTCTCATGCCAGCCAGCACTGAAGTCAAGACGACTGTGAGTGAAGGCATACAAATATTCACATACACACATGTGCATAACGCAATGCTTTCTCCTTACCATATACTTCTTATTTCCAGAAATGGGACTTCTACTGTTACTGAACTGGCCATCCCCAACGAAGAGAATGACCTTCTTGTCAACAAAATTACAAGATAATTAAAATATGTAGGCTTGCACTGCGGATTTAGGGAGATATGGGCTACAGGTCTACTAGATTGTAATCAGATTTAAACACGGGCACTTTCAGAAATTAGGATATCAAACTCCAGACCCCTATCGTCTGTTTTATTGATTGATAGAAGTCTTCTAGCCTGCACTATCTGTTCTCTGTTTTGCAGATATTTCAAGTATTTTTTTTGTCAGTATGAAATATAATGTTTTACGAAGAAAAAAAAAGTGAATTGTGTCTTCTTTTGATTTTGTGTCGTGATTATGTGTCACAAAACGAATATTTGGCAACAAGCTATCAGCTACATCCAACACTAAAACAAATGGCAGTATTGATGCAGAAAATTAAATGAAGATACTTGCAACTTTTGTGTGACTGTTGGATGTGTCTAGACCTGACAAAATACAAATAAAAACCTCTCTGAGCTAATTAAACAAGAAAACTGCCTGATTTATCACCTTCTTATCTCCAGATATACTGTGTGTGGTCTGAAATGAAAGCAGGAAGACACTGAATATAAAAAAACACACAAAACAGGCCTATAAATGTTATGTTTCATCATTTATTCTATTTGTTGTTTTCTGTGTTAATATGCCAGGGGGTTGTTACCAATATGAAAGAATAATAGAGCTGTAATCTTGCATCTACAAGCACATGTGTACTAATTCTCTTATGAAACTCTCTCTCTCTCGCTCTCTCTCACACACACACACAAACACGCATACACACTTTCCATAGCAGCTCAGAGGCCATGCTCCCCAGTGGAAAGGAGCCCAGTGATATAAAAGCTGTCCGTCTCCAAACATGAGTTCTCTCCTTATCCACTCCTCCCCCTCCCCCTGCTCATTCACCCTCACACACCTGGTCCCAAGTCCTTCGGTAGCTTTTTGTGAACACACAACTAAAAATGACTGCATATGCCTCCAGAGAACTCCCTCCTCCGAATACATACAGGAACCAACACCATCCAACACGTAAACAAAGCACAGCTGTCATCTTATTCATACCCACCCAGACAGTACTGTGTACTGTAGATACAACAATGTTAACATTTTTTTGTCTGGTATCACCTTAGGAGGGCAATTTTGAGGATAAGTCTTTACCTCTAAAACAAATATCTGCTGCAAGCTAGTTTGTGATTAAAAGTACCCAACATGTTCAATTAACAACGGCTCACAATTTTGTCACTTACAGGGGCCAGTACAGATATTATATAACATTCAAATGACTGCTGATTGGAAAGTAAATGACTCAAATTCAAAATATGATTATACCTTAAACATGCCTTTCACATACACGGTGGTGGCAAATATCTTTGGCACAGAGGTATGGTTTTAGGAGTAGTTTTGCAGATTTGTGACTCTTAGGAGCTTATTATCCTGCACTGTTAGACATATTAGTCTGTGAATTTAAAGCACCATTGTCTTTCAGAAATATACGAGTAATAGTGAGTTAGGAGTTAGATACTGGTTTATTAGAAGGCACTTGCCCTTGTAGATGTCTAGATATTGTATGCATGCTCTTCTGAAACAGCATGTACTGAACTGTAACAGGTTAAATATAAAAACAGGCAGTAGTTTAGGTTAGTAGTGAAACAGGGTCAGCGGGATCAGATTCTGCTCTAGATTTTCTGTTTCGCTGTTCCATCTTCACTGGCTATGGGAATGCTGCGCTCTGGGCCAAGAGTTGACCGAGGTGCTGTGATTGTCAGCACACCATCCGATGACAGACTGGAGGTGACTTCAGCACACGACACGGTGGGGGGAAGCTTGTACTTCCTCAGAAACTCTCTTGACACAAAGCCATGGTCGTCCTGGAAACAGAATTAGCCAGTATATCAGTCAGGTGTCACCAAATTATTGATTATTTCTGTAGATCTCTACAGTGCCTCTGACCTGTCTTTCTTCATGTTTGCCGTGTATTGTGATGAACTCGTCACTGACATTGACAGACAGCTCATCGGGTGAGAAATGCTTCACATCCAGATAAATGACGTAGCGATCTTTTTCCATGCGCATCTGTACAGACAACAAACCTGTTAGGAACAGCACTGGGATATTTTGTTGCATGCCTGCAGCCTGGAGTCGGCTGGGCACAAAAACACACAATAGCTTGTTACCTCTAAATTATAGAGACCTTTGGCATTTTTGCCTCAGTAATGTAATGTACAAATCTGACAAATTAAACATTTCTGACGGCCTGTCACATAATTCTACGAGTTACAGTATATTAGTTATTATTACTGATGTTAGGGTTAATAGTTTTAGAAGTGATGCTGGTAATACATGGCCAGTTAGCAGTCAAGTTGTGGGTATTTCACATTTGACAAGGACACAAGTGAATTTCACTTTACCTCACTGTGTCCATTGTCGGGCCAGTTGAACCAGCGCATGAATGAAGGGCGCATCCAGGGGAAGGACCAGGAGAAAGGCCAGATAAGTGGCCAATCAGTGAGAGGTTCTGCCAAGGACATGTCAGAGAGTCGATGTGGGAAGGCACGGCGGTACCAGGGATACTGGATGGGGATGTCCATGATGAGATTCCAGAAAAACGATGGATGTGAAGGAGGTTGACTCTTGGTCTTACTGGGTCTGAGATGTGTGCTGCTGTGCTCTCCTGCGGCACATTTATAGGCCTTTCCCTCCCCTCCCACTCCGAATCTGTCTCTGCGTCCCCCTCCCCTCCATATCCCCCCACCCCATGCACTCTTGCATAGTGACCCTGCCAACAGGCTGATCTTTCTGGAACAATGATGTCAACTGTTTATCCCTCCATTGCCCTCATTGTTTCATCTGTCTGACTGTGACTGGTTGTCTCTCCCTTTTTCTCTATAACTCTGTGTCTTTGTCTCTCCCTTCTCCCGGTCATGAGTGGACTCTGGCTAGGAATACTGCTGATGCCCCTATGCTTATTCCCCAGGAAATGCTCCCGTCTGGATCTGTGTGTGTGTGTGTGTGTGTTTGTTTGAGGAATAGCTGCCAGAGCATTAGCCTGCTGTGCTCCGAGTGCCAGAAGCTTTAGGTTTGTGAGCGGAGTGGAAGTGTGGTTGAATGGGAAATGATGAGTTTGTATGGGACAGAATTAGGTGACACTCTAAGCGTGTATAATTTTGCTATGAGCTCAGATGTAAAATATGAAGTCCTCTCCAACTGTGCAATAGTTGCTCCAACCAAATTACTATTTCTTTCAGTCCCTGCTTTATCCTCCAAGTCATTTTGTGTCCAGTGTAGGAGAATGACAAACATTAAATTTGTGTTATCTGCAAGCACTTAGATTTTACAGAAACCATCATGCAACATTTGGGAAAAGTGGCATCCTCTCCTTCCTAATCACCAAGCCGTACTTACACATCTCATCTTTACTTTCTAATACTGAGAACCAGGACACCATCCAATATAAATCATGAATTGAGTTTTTCATCATCATCAACAAATTGTGCAGCACAACCATCCAGTATTAATGTATGGTTACTGTGCTGTCATTTGGAAAGGCCAAGATGAGTGTGGTGACAGAGGAAAAAACTCTGCATCACTGCAAGGTGCAAAAACCAGCACAACTATGTAACAATTACAGGATAATACAATAGTGAATGCTAAAACAATGTGAACAAGTAAGAGTCAGTCAGTGAAGGGCCTTACTACTGTCTATTAAACAGCAATAGGCTATCTGTCTGAAGTTTGCTATCATTAGCCAAGGCACCATTGAAAAGAAAGGCAAACATGGTCATGCTTTTTTTTTCTGACCACTGAATTGTCTATACTCTGCTTGAGGGACTTAAGGTAATAAAATTTGTTTACATTTTTTTAAACAAGTTCATAGTTTTGACTTTTTTCAAGTGTCTAGCCATATGATTTTGTGTTTCTGGGTGTTTATGTGGTGGCTGATTGTTCTCCTTAAAATGTGACTCTGTCAGGGGAGTTGCAGGAGATGGACCCAAACGCAGAACAAAACAGCCAGAATGAACTGAACAATGTCTCTTTAAATAAAGATCCAGGCATGCAGGCACAGCAAAACAGAACAAAACCAAACAGAACAGAGCAGAGAAAAACTGAACAATACAGAACAAAGGATCCAACAAGACAGAACTGAAAAACAGGACTGAAACACTAACTGAACTAAGGAGGAGATGAGGTGCAGGTGGGGAGACGGGCAGAGAAACTCAAGTTAGAGGAATGAGGAGATGAAACAGAAGAATGGGAAAGAGGCTGGGGAAAACACTGGGAAAAGGGTAGGGCTAACGAGGATGATCCAGGGCAAGTGTGGAGGGAAAAGTAGAACAGACACAGGAAGAAAAACCCAGAGCAGCAGAAAACCAAGAAACCAGAAAACACAATCCTCCTCATAATTAACTGACATACATAAACCCGTCCAAGGATATACACAAATAAATACACAAGTACACTATAACTTGCAAACTCATTCACAATTTCATACTAATGGAGTTCTTCTTACTTGGCACACAGAAGCTGTAAATTATTAAAATCTACAGAAACAAATGTTAACAAACTCGTTTTTTATGTGTTTAGGATAAGTTAAAGAGAAACCAGCCATTGAACAGACACTTGTCAGTGTCTGGATAAAAATATCTGCTAAATGCTGCATTTTTGAAGTCTAACTCTTCTCACTAATTACAACTAAAATGCGTGGGTGAATCACAGTTTAACTGTTTAACAACAGTTTAACATACTTGTACCTTTGGTGAAGCGTTTGTTATTGTTACGTTACTTCCTGTCTCCTCAGCGTCGTTACCATGGTGACGTGATTTGCCCCCAGTCGCTTTGAGTAGTTTGTTGTTAGATTTGAAAGTGGTTAGCTTACAGTAAAAGGAATTACAGTTGTGACCCAAGAAATGGACTTTCCAGCTTCATATTACGGGAAACTTGACAAAAGGAACCCAGTTATTTCAGCTTTTGAACGAGACATTAACTCGTTTATAACGATGATGAGACGTGTAGCGTCCTCCACCAGCCAAGACAACAGCTCGTATGCTAAAGGGTAACGTTGATTGCCTGTTAATTTAGCTGGTTTAGTGAGCTAGCTTAGCTTTATTCTCTGAGAATTTTACAGTCATTTTACTAGTATAATCCTGCTGACATGATGCTTGTCCTGGGGCCCAAGATGTCTTAAACCCCACAGTGCCATCATAACAAAGACCAAGGAGTTTGTTTGTGATTGTAAACTACTGGAGGGAATCCATTCCTGGCCAAATGTGCAAGAAGAATCTGTAAATTTTGTTTTCTGAATGATTATCATCAGGGCACGAAATTAGCACCAGGCAAATGCTGGTAAAATATGCAAGTGGCTGGTAGATTTGCTTCACTCACCAGCTAAAAAACAAAAAAGTTAATTTTGCACTCTGATTATCATTCGAGTTGATGGCAAAGGGTGCTTGATAGTCAAAGAGCCAACCTATAGGAGACTGGTGCTCCAATTTTGGAATAGATTTTAGATCAATTTAGTGTCCTCTTGTCTGTTTGGTTATATTATCAGTTTTAACAGTAGCCTGTTTTTAACTTCTGATTTTGATTTGGAAGGATTAAAATCCTGCTGGAGATATGGAGAAACTACAAACATCGACTGCCTTCAAAGTTGTACGAGGAGCGCATGTTGCAGATTGCAGATTTTCTCTGTGGAATTAAGGTAATTCACAGAAGCCTAGATATTACTATAGTTATCCAGTTATTGAGTGGCATTTCTTTAAACACTGCTTATTTCTTTTTACAAGTACATTTTGTCTGCAACATATTCAGGGTGGTGAAACATCAAATGAAGCTACTGCCAAATGCTTTAAGTAGCCTACAAATTTTGGTAGTTAAGATCATATTGTGATTCATTTCAGCACTCTTTGAGATGGAAAAGAGCAGTTCTATTGGTTGTTGAGACTACACAAAGTGTCCGGGTTATTCTGCACAAACAACCTCCTTTCCCTTAATGCGGTCTGCTATCTCATTTCTCACCCTTCCTTGCCTCTCTGCTCTCCTTAAAATTCATCTGTGGATTACTGTTTAAGTTCTGGTCCCATTATTAGCCAATTTTGTTTTTTACTGCTGCAAAACATGATGTAGCAATAGGCCAAGGTGTCTTCTGCACAAGACACATTCACAGCCATTATTAAGCTTTTTTTGCCTCTCCTCTTTGTCTGTAGTTGTACCAGCTGGCTCTGTGGCAGGGCTACGGTCTCCACCTGCAGCAGTTCAGCTCCGTGAATATAACTGACATCACGGATGTGGACCACTTCATGGCCTGCTTCTTCCCTGAAGGTTTTGATACAGACCAAGATACCCTTGACATGAAGGTATTTGATGTATGTGTGATGTATTTATACCTGTTCAAGGTCTGACTGAAGTGGAAAGCAGGCTATGCTCGCTGTGTTTTGTTGTTTTATATTACTAAAGTTGTCAAATGATACTTTGAGATGTTTGTACCTGAACACTATATACAGTGTTTATATATTTATATGTATATAATGTATGTTTGTGTGTGTGTCTGTGTGTGTGTGTGTGTGTAGATCCTTGCAATGCATGGCTGTGTGCTGTGTATATTTGAGCAGGAGAAAAGGCACAGCATCCTCAGCCAGAAGGGACTCTGTAAACTGCTGCAAGTGCTGAACTTCATCAGGATCATGATGCAGGCTTTTCAGCAACATGAGCACCTCTGTTGGCAAATATATAATGGTATATTATTACAGGTTACATCTTTTTTTTCAGTAATTGCTTTTTGTCCAACAGAAATTTACAGCAGAACACATCGATTAGTCAAAGTGTGAGACAGGACTAGAGGAAAATTTGAGCATGTGCCCACAAGGGAGGGTGTGTGAGGTTATCCACTGGCTAGATTAACTTTGTGAACAAAGCCAGTGTTCACAAACCCTACCATTCCCAGAAATATTTCAGCACTTTGGTGAGGACTGAATAGCGTCACCTAAGTAGTGACAATTTCTCAGTTTTAAGTAAGAAGATGTACAATTGTATTGTATTTGATACTGCATTTGATATTATATTGTAGGCCTAACATCCTACCATATGTTTTTCTTTTTTTCTTTCTTTACCAGGTTCGTTACACATTTACAACATCTGCCGTTACCTGATGACAATGAACTGTAGTGCACAGGTACTTGTATATAAAATAGAGCTTTTAAATTCAATTAAATTCTGCAGACTAGGCATCTTACAAACAGCCTTTTCAAAAGATTGCTTTTTCCCATGTCTGGTGCACTCTAATGGGAGAGATGAGAAATGGTATGTGACAGAGGTTGTGAATTAGACTGGAACTCATATTGTGTTTTATAATGACTATTGATCATTGAGGCATTGGGAGATCTGTAAAAACATAATTTTTCTACGCTTTTGGTTGGTGTCTTTACCATCCCTCTGGTGTGTAAGTGTGGTGATTCAGAATGACAACCCCTAAAAGTGAGTGGTACTTTTACTCAATGAATGATGTGACATAATCAGCAATTAGTTCAACTCATAATGTAGATATAATGCCTGTGTTACTCTTTATGATCCTGTCCAGGCACTGGAGTACCTCGTGTGGGCAAGCATCAGTTTAGAGCTGTCCATCCCTCTGATGACTGCAAAGTATCTGCCATGGATTGTTACACTCCACTGTGCTGTCTGCCACTGTTACTATGACAACCAGGCTACAGTTCAGGCAGAGGTGAAACACACACGTCATCTACATCCAGACACCTACAAACACATAATGTCTGTGATGTCAAAAAATAGGCTGATCTAATGAGTCAGAAATACCAACAGTCACCTGTCGTTGATCTATCTGCAGTTTTCTGTTAGCCAGCCAGCCAGGCAGCAGTCTATTTGGTGTTAATTTGCCCATGAGAAGATTACTTAAGACTTATATAATAAGATTCTGCTTTGATGTTTATCTATCATCTGCTGTATTGAGATTTCACTGTTCTCAACACAGGTTAAATCATTTATTTCTCATGTTTTGCTTTCAGTGTACAAAAATAAAAAATACTGGTGACATGTTTATTATGTACAGACATGTATGGAAATTTTGTATGAAATTGAATCATCATATTGACTTCACATAGAAAAATGTCTTAAACTGAATTATTCTGAAATTCCTACAACCCATTTGCGGGTTTGTTTGCTTTCAGGAATTTGCCAGGAGAGCCCTTGGAAAAATCAACGACCTTGCAGAGCTGGAGCAGCAGAGCGGAGTTCCTGCCACCAGAGAGACTCAGAGAGCTTTAAAAGAAGCCTCTATCAAGGCAAGAGATTCCTCTCATCAAAATATACCTTCAATACTGCTACTGTTATAAATCATGACAGATCATTCACACTTCCCAGTGACAATGTGTTTCACTGTCAGCAGAAGAAAACATAAAAATAATGCAAGGAACAAATATGTAAATATAAAACCGTGCCAGTCTACATATTTAATCAATTCAACTGCCATTTGAAGTTCAATCTACACTGTTCAAGTATGAGAAGCTCATGCCTTTTCAGCAAACATTAATTCTGCATTCATTACATTTTTCAGTATCTAAGACTACAGCAATTTCACAAATAATAGCCACTACTATACAGTATGTATGAATACGCACACTAAAGATGTATGGACTTTGTTGTGGCATTGTGTAAAGGTAAAGAGTAAAGAGAAGTAAAGAGTTTTTTGTTTATCTTCACAATGTTGATGCACTCTTCTTTGGTTTATGAAATGCTGATTCAGGGCTTTCTTTTTTCAGCTGGCTGCCATGATGTTCAAGCGGGTGGTGTTTGAGGCCAGAAAGAGACCCAAACACATGTTCAGAATCAAAACCAAAAGCACCCTGAAAGACATACCTAATGTAACGAGAGCCACTTAAATGCTGTATCATTATTTCATACTTTAGTGTACTGTCACTTTAAAGCGCATACTCAATCAGTTAGTTAAATTGGTAAATAACCAGTTTTATAATTGTAAAGTTGCATTGCTGCTAAATGCTGTGTATAACTACTATAATGCTCTACTTCTTAAGCCTTACTTAACTTGATTTATTATAATGGAGTTAATAGAGTGGATTTATGTAATTTTTTAAAATGTTTTTGTTGTCATTGATAATTAATTTAATTGTTACAACTTTAATATATTCTTGTAAATAATTGCTATTTCCCACCTATAGTATGTTACTGTATGGAAACCACAGAGGTCTCTCCCAGAGATCTCTCTTTTAATTGTATATCAATACCAGTTGTGGCTGGCTCTTTGTGTTGGTGGTCAACTAATTTTTTGAGTTAATATAGTTCTTGTAACATTACCCAAAATTGTATACCAACCTGTATGTACTGTAGGTGCCATGGCCTCGTAACACGACAGAACGCATGCTAATGAGCCTGTTTGACAGTAGCGCAGCACAGTTCTTGGGCATCTTGGAGGCACTCTGGGACAGCACCAAACGCCCATTGTACACAAGGGTGTCAGATGAACCAGAGGTGCAGGAGGTTGTCCTGGAACTCCTGTCAGCTGGCATCAGTATATTATCTGGTTAGTAAATCAAACACATAACAGGAGAACATACAGTTGCTGCAAGTGCTTTAGAATGCATAAAACATATTTAAGGTTAGGAATGCCCCATTTTTGTATTGAGTAATGTTTTATGTTCCTGTGTATTGAGGAGCGGCAAGTACAAGTGAGCAAAAGCATGATGACCACTCATGCGTGTCTCTTAGTGTGCTGACACCAACATCCCCTCTAATGGATTTAGCCATTACAGGTTAGTCACAATTTTCCTTGTCCTCTTTTTTTTTTTACATCATAATCAACATGCTGTTAAGCAGTTCATGATGTGTAGCAAGGTGTTTGTTTTGTACAGCGGTTTCGAAATCGGTGTGTGTTACAGTAATGTGTTCTGTTGTGTTTCTAGGAGAAAACAAAGTATCCTTCATGTCTGCAGTGAGGTTCATTAAGCTTTTGTTTCAGTACAAGCAGCCAGATGCATTCACTGAACTCGCTGGAGAGATGCTGCAGGTTTTGTCTGTGAGTAGCACACAAGCATCCGTTGTAATTCCCATTCATAAGAAAAGGAGAATACATTCTATTTCTAGCCATTCTCATTTGTTGTCTTTCTAATTTGAGGTTAATGTGTACTGTGTATCTGAATGATCTGAGGTGTGAGTGTCTCTTTGTGTCTCTGTCAGGATGTGGGGGATCATTCATACAGGAAGGTAGAAATGGAGCTCGCTTTGCTTGTCAGCTTCAACAGTCTGCAGTCCTCCCAGAGGAGCCGTCCTAGAGAGGACAGCATCATCGATGGTAGTAATAATAAAATTGTGCTACATATGGACTGAGGCATCTAAACCTTTATTTAATTAAATGGGTTCATAGAAACAGGATTTTGTCCATAAAGGATTGTCGTAAACCATTTATTGCTGTTGCCCAGACATTGATTCTTGAACAGCCTTCTTGCTTCTTTTCCTTGATTCTGTTTGGTTACTTTCAAAGAGAAAATAGTTTAAATGAGCAAAATGATGATGGCCACTATTTATCATTCCACTTTGTTGCCAAGCTGCTATCAAGTTTATCACTTTGAATTATAACGTGGTCGTGTTGTTTGATGTTTCCAACAGACAGACACAAGTCTTCATTCTCAATGAGTGATGAGTTCATTGGCCTGGTAGACACCTTGCACAAGTCTGTTTGTGGCTCTGCTCCTGTAAGTTTCCAAGTTGTGTGTGTGTTGGAGTTTACTCTGTCAAGAATTAGGGTTCAAATTAAAGAGGTAGAGTTCAGAGGAGGATTTTAGTGTGTGTATTTACATATTGTATGTGTGTGTTTGTGTATTAGGTGCAACCAGATGGGGACCTGGTTTTGGAAGTTGTGTTATTTCTGTGGGGTAAAATGAAGGTGGTGATGCAGAGGGATCAGCTGCAAAACCCAGAGTTTACACACAACCTTGAGAAGGTTGATAATTACCACAAGGTATGTATTTAAAAAGGTAAACATTACTGAAGCTGTTTGCTTTTTCTGAGTGAACAGGAGCACATTATTATCAAATAGAAAACTGCTACTTTTATCCTCTACAGTGAGTATAGATTTTTTTATAAATGCAATTTAGGAAGTTTAAGGTTGAGTGAACATTAATCGGGCAGAATAAAACATATAAATTACCTTATATTTAATTTTTTCACAGTATATTTAATGTATGCATCCAACTTATTTCTGTTCACGTGTATGCAGTATTATTATCTGAACATGTTTGCAGTGGGTCTGGTGTCTGTCTATGCTGTGCGAGGTGGCCTTTGACTGTGACCTAGCAACTGTTGACTGCATAATGACAGCAGAGATGATCCACACATTGGCCATACTGCTAGAGAGTGCAGCTGAACGCCGTAAACAAACACCAGGTGAGGGAGTTCTACCATTTGCCTACCTTCAGTATCTTGGACAACTGAAATCATACATCTTTTATTCTGGATCTGATTATCCAGAGTCCAGTATTTGGGATCTGGTAAACTACCACCAAAGTCACACATACACACTTTTACACACATAATTTATATATATACAATATTTTTCCAGCCATAGCTGTGACAACATTTTTATTCTCATGTCTTATGTCTAGCAGCTCGTGAAGCAGACGCTAATGGTGTGAAGCCGAGCTCTTTCACTCTTCTTGAGGTACGTGAATCGATGGACTGTCTATGCATTGCAGAAAATAAAAGTTCTGTATATTGTAAAAAACATACATGTTGTGATTAAAAAAAATGTCCTTTGACTTTTTGGGAAAGTTGAGGTGTTGCAAAATTAATTTGAATTTCTTTCAGTGGCAGAGACAGTAATTAGCATTTTGAAAATCAATGCTGTGTATTGAACTGATGGCTCATATCCTAAATCCATGTCCAATGTTGTAAATGTTGTATTATACACCTGGGATTGCTTATTGGTTAAATGATATAATATATGCAAGGTCATATGGAGAAATATTCTTACTTCCATTAAGGAACTGTTAAGAAAGTATATTGCTCGTTTGATTAATATATGGCCTCTGGTGGCTTGTCGCTTGAGTATTGCAGTATTCTGTCTGAGGTTTTTCAAAAAGACTGCAAACAAAATGTCTTGTTCAATGTGTTTGTTTGCAGAGGTCGAATACAGAGCTGCTACAGAAGGTGTGTGAGATGGCTAAGAGGGGTCTTGAAGCTCTGGTGAAGGGTGTAGCTACACTGATGCCCCAAGATTGCTCATCAATCACTGACTCTGCCTTCATGCAGGTAGGCAGTCAACCTGTCAAAGAGCTTGTTTAAAGTTAAGTTCACAGGAAATCAGTATGGATTGAGAAAATACAAAAAACAATTGAGTGTTGCTAAAACACATTTTCTTCTTTTTCTGATAGAAATTTAGTCCCATCCCTCCATTGACCTCCTCCCTACCTTCATCAGAAGAGGGAAATGGAGAAGATGAAACAAGTGAGAAGGAAAAAGAAGTTGAAACCAAGGCAGAACCAGATGTCAAAAGCTCAAGACACACTCAGTCCACATGTGTGTCGCTGCTGGCCGCAGACCTCCATCTTGAGCTAGACATCATCCACTGCAGGGCTTCCCTCAAGTTACTGCAGCTAAATGCAGGTCAGATTCATTGCCACATTGAAATGTCATCAGTGTTATTATGAATTATTATTTTGCCTTTATTAATTAGCCTTTTGTCTACATTGAGTTTGAACTGTTAATATTTATAGATATAGTCAGATTTCCGTATCTTGCTCTTGATGATTTACTAACAGAAGTTGAAATCTCTGACAATAAATCATGGTTAGTTAGTGTAAATGTTCTGAAAGAATATCAATAAAAGATCCAATTATGGTGAATTATCCTGAGATTTTGTTGGTTGTTCTAGTTGCCGAGTCTGATCTGTTGGATCGGATCAAGAAGAACAAGGTGTCCAAAGCTCTTTTCCTGATCCAGAAAGCCTTGCTGGTGTACAACAACATGGAACCAAATAAAAGCAGAAAAACCAAGATTCTGCTAGAGGTTACACAAACATTCACACTTTCTTAAACACATTCACAAATATGCATGTAATGTAAAAAAGATTAATTTCTGTACATACTGTGTAAGTGAAGTTGATTGACCAGGTTCCAGAGAGGTGAGCTCTCAGGAGGTGTAATGAATATGGTTGTTCCATGTGCTCTTGCTAGGAGGCCTCCACCCTGATAGAGAAAGCAGAGGTAGAGGAGAGAAAACTGTATATGTCCACCACCCCTAAGACTCCAGCTGAAAATAAAGTCAAAGATTTGAAGGAGGAAAAAGAAAATTCTCCACCTCCCCCCATCCTACGCTCACGGACTGACCACTCCTTAACCTTTGCCCCAGCACCTTACCACATGGAGGAACAAGTGAGATTTTCTTTTAATCTTATTGCAAAGTTGTTTATCTAACCAGTAAATCACGCGTCACACCTTCTATACTTTTCATCTTTCTATTCATTTCCTTTCTACTTTCATTTCTTTCCAGGTGTGCTGGTACCAGCTCTGCGGTCGGGCAGCTGAGGGCATTAACCGGAAAGTCCGCCTTGGAGACTTCAGCCTGCCAGGAACTGGGAATTTGGTACAGTTTATCTCTTTCACAGAAGAGTATCTGATCTAGCACTTTTTGTCATCTTGTATCAGCTGGTGGGTGCCCACGATATGAGGTCTGACTTTGTGTGTTTCCAGGTACCAGCAGTATCTGGTGAGTGCGTGCTGAGGGTGGAGGGCCTGGAACCCAACCAGAAGTATGTGTTTGCTCTAGCAGCCTACAATAGCCAGGGCAAGCTACTCGGCAATTCCGCTGGAGGAACAACACTCCCACTGCTAGCATCCATGCCAACACCACTGCTCTCCACATGGGCTCACTTGGCACAGGTACACTACAAACACGTCCAACACCTCACCACTCTCCTCACTTGCTGGGACCATGTGCTTTTCCTGGCGCAAGCAAGATCATGGTTGTAGCTTTTTTTGACTCCATCCTCAGGTGGCATTTCAGACAGAGCAGTATGACGTTGCAAAGAGAGCCTGCAGGGAATTGTGGAGCCACTATACCTTCTCAAACCCCCACAGCTCACATGATAGACTTGCTACTACAGGGTGAGGAGGAAAATACATACAAATCAACACAATTAAAGTCAAGGCGTTTGTACATCCTTTCATTTGCTCATCTCATTTTACTCCATCCCCAATGACCATGCTGAAGGCTGCATATCCAGACCCTGCAACGCTCCTCTCCTCTCCTGTGTCAGTTGTTCCTCACTTCCATCTTCATTGAGACAGAGATCAACATTCAGCAGGGATCGCTCTATTGTGACTCAAGCAGTGACAGTGGACTGTTTATCTGGGAACAGGTAATTGATCTTTGTAGAGAAGTGTTTGTCAGATAGTAGTCAGTGTTAACTGCACAGTAAGTTTATGTCACTCTTTTGCTTGTATTATAGGAACAACCTTTATATCTCTTAAACTGACATGCACATAAATATATTATATGTGCATGTGTGTGTGTATGCAGGAAGCCAGACTGGCAGAATGTGAGCGAATGCTGGTGGCCATGGACCTGGCGATGTGGTTAAATGACAGCAGCGCTGCCTTGCAAGCTGTAGTAAGCTGTTACGGCCTTTTGGCCCCTCTAATCTTCCATCAGATCACTTGCGACCCTGTGGTGCAGGTATGCAAAAAGTCTTAATTTTGTGTTTGCTTTGTTCACAGTGCAACATTATACAAACTGTAAATCATTCATTAGTATATGTGTGTGTTTATGCCTGTCTTCTGTTGTTCAGGTGCTTACAAAATGCCTGACAGTTTTGGAGGAGAATTCAGCTCTTCTCAAGCAAAAATGGACAGGAAACACCTCAGAGTCTCTGATGCACATGATAGCCTGCATCACCTACTATCTGTCTAAGGTGTGTATGCATGCGTATGTGTAAAATGTACACTGTTTGTACAGTAGAGATTTCAGTGGTCTTCAGTGGTCACAAAATGTTTGTGTGAACTACATGACAGAAATCAGCATCAAGTCTTGCTTTTATTGTGACAAAAACATGCTTCCAAAGAACACCATGAAAAATTATTTGCTCAAGATTTGTGGCATTACATTTAAGAACAAGCATAATACCATCAACACAACACTCACATTGTTGCAAATTACTATATTCTTAGCAAAAATTACTTTACTACATTTGACTACAATCTTTTTGGAACATTTGATATGCATGTACTGAATTGTTCTTAATGTTCTCTGAATGTACCATAAATTTAACATTTTTTACATAGTACAACAGTACTTTGATTTTCATATTACATACTGTATTTGATGTTTAGCAGACACACTCATGCAGAGTGACATACAATGACAGCAACTATAGAATAACCTTTGATTCCCAGGTCACCCAAATGATGACCAACCAGATTTTTACATAATAATTTCTCATCCTCTTTCCTCCTTGGCCAGGCATTACGTGTGCTCAAAGAGCCTCAGATGGCATCTGCAGTGATGGACTGTGGTCGCACGCTGCTCCAGGACATCTTTGATGCTCAACTGCAGATCAGTAGAGTTGCCAACAAAGCTGTGGGTGTAAGGCACAGTGGAAAAGTGTAGATTTATTTAATGATTTATCTTCGCTCTTAGAATGACGGTAGATTATGAAATTAAATTAGTATGGTTACCAAATATAGTTTCAGAGTTTTGAAACGACTATTGTATTATTAGATTATATTTTGATATTATAGAATTTTTAATATACACCGAGTGTAGAATATTTTGCTTCACAGTTCAAGTGTTTCTGTGTATGCATGTGTGTAGACTAAGACAGCAGATGCTGCTGCAATCAAGGATGAAATGAAGATAAGCCTTCAGCTGAAAGCACTGCATGGGAAGAACAAGAAAATGATCACATCTGAAGCAACTCTCTCTGCAGATAATGGTAATACACAAAAACACACTTTGGTAACCTTATTCACCAAAACTAACACTGGCATGCAACACGTCTCTGTATGAATATTCAATTTAAGATATTTCATTCTATTTTCTTAGATGGCTAACTTGTTCTGTGAACAATGACTAGACCAATTCAAGCATAACAGATGATACTGCCGTTACATGTACAGTACCAGTCAAAAGTTTGGACACCCTTTATTATTCCCAAATGTCTACACTGAATATTCTTTGTTTCTGTAGAGACTTCACGCCCACTGACTGGCTGTGAGGATCCTGCCATACTTTATGATCGAATATCCAGCAGCACATTAAAGGACGCCTATCAAGATGGTAAGTGGCATGCATTCACTTACTTTTTTATGAATAATTAGTTCATTCATGCCTGTGTTTTTGTGTTGGTGTTCTTGATAGTAATGAAGCTCAGACGCAAGGCATATTTCATTGAGTTTGCGTCACTACTACTCCAGAGAACCATGGAAGAAGGCCACACAGACCTTGTGTTAAAGTGGGGGCACACCATATTTGAATTTCTTTCCAGGTATGCCTTTATTATACACCTAATTAAAAAAACATATAAATAAAATTGAAAATTTCAGCTTTAGTTTCAGAATCATTGTGTCGTTTCAATAATGGTAAATTCAAAACATCAAACAATGTATTACTCTCCTCTTAGGTGTGCATCTTACTGCAGTTTGTCATTTACTTAATTATGGATATTAGCTGCCTATGCTAGTATAAGATAAAGACTTGACTGCATGTGAATGGTTCTCTCTTTGTCAGACGTGACGAGGGGATGGGACTGTCCACAAAATGTCTGGAGGGAAATGGTCACAGTAAAAGAAAGAGTCATGTTCAGGCTCTGAAAGGAAATGAACCACCCCAGGTAAAAATACAATGTACAGAAATACACAACACATATAGTATGTAGGTACGCAAGGACATACAATAGCCTGAACATCTGTCTCATATTGAGCAGAAGTGCATGTGTGTTTTGCATGTCACTTTATGGATGATGATCTAACAGGCAGCCTGCGTTGGCATCTCCACAGCTTGCAGATGATGGACTTTGACCTTGCCAAATTTAAATGATCTTGAATGTACAGTATATATGAATGTATGTTGTTGTGTGCTTATGTGACACAGTTTGAAGAGATGCTGTTTATTAGATCCCTTAAACTATTACACACAAGTACACACAGAGAACCAGTCTTATTATGTGGAAGAAAGTGTTTTGGTTTCTGTTATTGTAAGGTTGTCCCAACCTACTGTGCAACCATACAGGCAACAAATTCTTTGTGGATTAAAAAAAAAAAAGGAATGCACTATTACATTAAATATTAAATATTAAGAATTGTTTGTACCTTTGTCTTAAATACTCTTATAAATACTATAAATATTTTGTGCTGCTTTTTTAGCAGAACAAGAACACATCTTCTCATGATGATGTGAGAAAAAAACTAAAGCAGAAAATGCCACCCAGCATGCTTCAGAGAGTGAGAACTAACAGGTACAGTATGTGTGTGTGTGTGTGTGTGTGTGTGTATGTGTGTGTTATATGTGTGTCAGGGGTGTCTGTGTTTTTCTGTAATTACGTGTGTGGGTTGATGGACTTCCTCTCCCTGTCTGTGAAGGGAGATGCATGCTGTGGAGAATTTGTTGACCTTGATGTCATCTGTGGTGCAACGCCACAAGAAGCAGTTTCAGCTCAGGAACATGTGCTCCGAGGAGAGAGTGTGGAAGTCACACCTCAACTACAGCATGGCTCAGGCACATTTAACAGTGCTTTACCAGGTCCTGGACCAGCTGCATGGAGGAGACCTGCAGCACAGGTTCGCACATAAGATACCAGCCACTTAGATTCACTTTTTCTGTGTTTTTCCGGGAACTATTGATTGGTTCCCATAACCATTAATTCATTTGTCTGTCAAGTCACACTTGTAACTAAATCTGCATTTAAAAGATGTGGACAGATATGGTATATACCAGTGTGTTCTGGTGTTTTCTAAATTACATTAACTGGCCCAAGACGTTGCTATGATCACATGTTAGCACTAAGAGACACATTTTGGCTGATTAGTTATTTGGAGTAATTATTGTATGATTTGTTTTTAAAAATATGAGTTATTCTACATATACTGTGTATTCATGCCTATATGCCTACAATATTATATACTGTATGTTTTTTGTCTCAGGTACAGCCAGTTAAATCCCTTGTGTTTCTCTCTGGCCTACACTGGTGTCCTTGTGAAGCAAAGGAAGTCACAGCAACAACAGTCCTCTAAATGTGAGGTTGTCCCAGAGAGAGACTCCTCTCACTCCGGTCTTAGGGATTATATGATGGCTGCACACAAAGACAGGAACAAAAAGGAGGGTGAGGGAAATGACACACATTCTGAAATATGTGAAGAAAAGTTATTATCTTGTCTGTCTTTCATCACTTGTCTTCTCCCTTTCTTTCAGAAGTTAGAGTTGATGACTCCGCCACAGATAAGAGGGAGAGGGAGGGAGAGGACTCCTCACAGTCTGTTGAACAGCAGGTTCAGATTCAGAAACGCACTTCTGCCTTGCTGCTGGACACACTTAACCACGCTGCTTCACATCTTCGAAGGGCCATGGTACCATACACACATACACAGGCATACACTCATGCACAAGTACACAAATACTGACATACAATATACATTTAGACTTGTTAACTGTAGGTATCATTGTATGAAAACCTGTCTCAGTGTGTTTATTCTGTTGTTCAGTCATAATCTGTACATATGTTCTGTATGTGCTGATTTTATTTTCTTAAATTGTGTGTACTTTATTGTATTGTATGTATCTATTATTAATCTTTTTCAGGTGTTGGCCCACCGTGGCAGCCACTGGACCACTCTGCAGACTGTGTGTCAGACTACGTGGGATCAAAGCTGCAGACTTGCTATATTAGTACAGAGAGCTGATCAGGTTAAACCTCCCTTCCTACTTACAACAGACCAGCTGCACACCACTTTCACCCCGCTACTTGTGCTGTCTACTGACCTAATCATGGACATGCTGAATAAGCTAGGGGTAAGTGCCACTTACAGTTATATGAACACAGATAGCTGCTTGTAAAAAACTCAACTCAAGACAAAAATATTCCAGACAAGACCTCTACATTGCAAAGTGTGTTGCAATATATATGCTGCCACTGATTGCTATGTTCACTAAAGTCTGCATCTTGTCATCTGCGTAAAAAAAAGTGAAAGATGACACAGTCCAGTTTTTTAGTTTCGTCTTTCTTTTTGTTGTCCCTTCTAGCTGTGGAGTTTGTATGACAGTGACTTCACTGAGGAGGAGCTAGAGTCAAGTCTCCACTTCTCAGCCTCACTGGATGACAGCACACGGGTGGACCTGCGTTGGGTCCGCACCTTGGTGTTGCACACTCTGGAGCGGCTCCATGACAGTGGCAAATGGGAAAATCTGGCCCACTTTGCCTTACTTTTCAACTCATACACACGGTGATAAGGAACATTTTTTATTTCTATAAAGCACTAATTATAGTGATATCATAAAGCTACAGGGACAGCATGTATGTAATTATGAATAGGTTTAAATAGTAACATTCAAAAGAGACAGAGCTGAATAATGATGAGTGACAGGTTCATATCATTAAATGGAATTTAAGTTGGGCTTTTCAATTTTTATGACTTTATTAAAGAAGAAAAGGAAAGAACAAAAAGATGCAGTTGGTATAAGAAGCCATGAAAAGACAGCACATACTCACATTAGTATAATATACAGAAATCATTCAAGACATATTAAATGAATCTCTCAGGTTAAGGACTTAAAATTGTCATATTTTGCTCATTAACCTGTCAGAAAATCAGACTGTAAATCTGTATCAAAGAGTCACGTAGGGCACTATTGCAATGTACATGCCAAGTGTTGTGTGTATGTGTGTGTGAGTGCGTGTGTATGTCTATTGCAGGGAGCGTTATGCCTTGATAGTAACTCCCCTACTAGTCCATGCTCAGAGGAGGCTGCTTGAAAGGATTAGCTCTTTTGGAGGGCCTGCAGTTCCACAACCACACCATGCCAAGTCACAGAGGGCCAATGGCAAGGAGGTAGCACATATGTTCACACACAAACATGTTCAAGCAGTGTATGATTTTAGAAATAATAAATACTAAATTCCAAATCTTCCCAATCTGTATTTGTATAAATGTGGTGCTGCCTTTTCAGGTAACTTACAGGAGCTATGCAGGCTGCCAGCTGCTCAGCGGGTGGATCCCTCACACTGCACTGCAACCTTTGAGCCGCAAAAAAGCACCACTCACAAACCTTAATCCACAAGACTCAACTGAGCTTAAAGGTTTGAGCACCTAGTTTCAGATGTCAAATATCAAATAACATCAGAATGGTGGAAGATACTAGATGAAGAGAAATAATATGAGATATTATGGTATAAATTGAGCAAACTCAAATAGAGCAAAACATGCAAAGATCAAAGGGTGGGCGAGTGTGTTTATATGTATGTTTTCCGTGCATATATGTTCTCTGTATAAGGTGTAGAGATGCAGCACTCCATGTCCCTTGTGTGCGTTCCTCTGGATGTGGAAGACACACTGTGCTGTTACCGTCAAGCTCTTGAGAGAAGACCGCATTGTCTTCAGGTGTTCCAGAATAGCCGCTCATTACTGCTGCGGCTTCTAGCATACACACAGTCTTGTGAGTTCAGTGTCAATAGAGTGCACACACACACACACACACACACACACACACACACACAAGTAGTGAGACAGTAACTGTTTGAAACTCACAATGTTTTCACTGTGTGTGTCTCTCTCCAGGCTTTGCAGCACAGCGGCACTGTCAGAGCAGAAGTCTCAGCCATTCTGCAAGCCTGGTTGATTTCAGTCCCATGGTTATGCCAACTCCAAACATCCAACCTCGCGATCTGATGGAGGAGGACTACAGTAGTCCAAATGCTCTCTACAGCCTCCCTGTCAGCCCTGACCATATGCCCACTGTCATTGCTGCATACTCCACATCAATTAGTAAGAACAAAAAATACAACCAAACTAAATGACAAGATAGTATGGAATATCTGGATGAAGTATTGCTGTCAGGGATTCAAAGATCTTACTTTTCCTTCCTATCTCCATCCAACTTTTCTTCAGAGTATCTCCAAGCCAACAGCCACGACTCCCTCAGAGTTTTGGCACTGCATGAAATGGGAAACCTGCAGTTCTATAACGGAAACACACGGTAGGAAATCTGTTTTACCTCCAGAGCATGTATGTGTGTGTTGAAGCAAGTCTACAGCCTGTTATTGTATGCATTTTTACCTTTAAATTATAGAGCAACAAACCAAGATAAACAGATGGAATTTCCTTACATTCTCACAATCTCTTTTATCTCCAGGGCAGCACACTCTTACTGGAGCAAAGCTGTAGATTCTGCCTTACAGAACTCAGGTGTGGTAGAGAAATGGGATGGTGTGTCCTTTGGTGGTGGCACCATGCAACAAACCCTGAAACAGGCTGGCATTTGGGGATGTCTGCAGGCTGCTGGGCTCACTGCTAAGATTGCACAGTAGGTTCCAGTGAGGTTCATCATTGATTTGATGTGCTTTTTTGTGTGTGTTGCATTCATACATATGACTATAAAACCCACTTTCTCCTGAGGGATGTGTTTTGATCTACAGGCATATCTTAACTTCTGATATCAGCCAGCGGACCAAATACTGTCTCTTGTCTGCTCACCTCTTTAAGGTAATACTTACAGGAGATTTTAATATCTCTCCTAACAAACATGATTTTTACTTTTGTTGCTGAATGTACTATTAAGGAAATGATGACAGGAGGTGTTTTTGCTCCTGTGAGTGTATACTGTATATTCTATTGTGTGTATGCATTCATTTGGATATGCTTGTGTGCATGACCCACTTCCCTAGTGTGTGCTGTGTTGCTCCCTGGCTCAGCCCCAGGCCGACCTCCAGTACGCTTCCCACAGCATTGGAGATGAACTGCTCCCTGGAGTCGACCTTTTCTCTGAACCCCACAGGGTTCACCTCGGCACCACCGTAACCAGCCTGAACTTCATCTGCCACTGGCTTTTCATCACAGGCTATCAAATCACGGTATACACATAAACACATGTAGTTAAGCCAAGTTCTTATTTGTCTGTCTCTCTGTCTTCATTTTGAACTGCAATGCTCAAGATAAATAATTGACTTAGTGTTACATTATGTTTGTAATTTCAGCTTCTGCCCATGCTGGCCCTTTACCAGTATTTTGTGGGGACTGTGTGCAGGGATGTGCAACGCTCTGTTGAGGGCAAAATACTTAAGGTCAGCATTTGTGCTGTCTTATACACACATGTAAATGTTTTTCCTCTTTTACCTCTGGTAGAGTTTTTGATCTGGGTTGGTGTTTTCTGCAGATCCGAGCTCTTACTGAACTGTGTCTGTTCACTGAAGCTGTAAACGAGGCAGTTCAGGTCGCACAAGGAACAGGGGTTCGTCTGCCTAATGGATACTACATCAACCAAGACAATCTCCAAGTATGAACACATGCATATGTTCACCCTTTAGTTTCTCTAACCCTGTTTAAACTGGTACTGTAAGAATTGCATCTGGCTATTTTTGACAGTATGTACACCTTTAGTTAAGATTTAGACCTTGTAGATGTGAATCTTTCATGCAATATGTGGAATATGGTTATGTGTCTTCCACCGTCTTGGAGAGGTAAGACAGACTGGACTGTATTTCTGGATTTGTCGCCTTCATCTGCACAGTATTGCAAATATTGTCATAGTGTTTGTTTATACATGCCATAATTTAAGCAGCTATTGCAGATTCACTGCTGTAAACAGTTTTAATACATTGCGCTTGTTGTGCAGCCTCTGAAGACATTCCACTGCAGCAAGTCTCTCTTGGACAATGCTGAGGTACTTTTTATAGAGAATTTCTCAAGTTTTCTGAAGAAAATCAGGGGTCATTTCACCAGTAATTCTGTGAAATATACTCATTTAACAAAAAGATTTTCCCAAAAAGATGCTCACTAAATTTGGATTTCTTGTGTATATGGTGCTTGGTGGTTAGGCTTTGGAAGAACTTGTGAACTATGACATTGCTCCAGAGGTTGGCACGCTATATGGATCCACATTGTGCCTGCGATTCAACCTTGCTCGTATTCAACTAGTCCTGGCTCTCAGTAGCACTGTACATGGTCCTCCTCTGCCAGGTCTGTAAACAAGAGTACTTTCTTCTCTCTGTTATTATATGTTGCCATTATTATTTGGATCATGTGACATCTCTCATTGGACTGATGAATCTCCAGATATCTAGCATCCAAAAGGTCTGCTTTTTCTTAAGATAAACATGCCACTACTTTATCCACCTCTAATCTCACAGGGCTAAATGAGATTCTGTCACTGGCCTTTAGAACTAACCCTCTTCCATTACATACTGTGTTGTATTTGTGTACTAAAGCTGTAACATTCACTTTAATTTCAACTAATTTGATTTAATTCTAAATGACTCACTGTGGATCACACATCTTTTTATGCATAGAGTGGGAATATCTTTCAGATTCTGTCGAAGGAGAAGCTTGTGCCAGCATAAGAAGTTGTTCAGTGAACTCAGAACACCATGAACAGGACAGACTGGAGTCTGAGGGCTCTTGCCTAAAGACCGAGGAGCCAAAAGTACTGGCTCTTGATTCACAGAAGAAGCAGCTCACTCCAGGAAGGATTAAGGTAAGACTTCTAGGGGATTTTTCAATCGACGTTTACTTCAGGGATTTGTCACTTAATTTCCGCTTTGGACGGTTTTAATCTTGGCACCTCGGCAGCTTGTTTCTGTCAATTGCCTATATCTGTCATCTCCTCTGTTGTAGTTCCTTTTGCTAGAAGCAGCATCCTCCTTGTTGCGCTCCATTTCACAGAAGCTCACATCTCAGTCCTGTAGCGAAACTGAGAACCTGCAATTGGCAATAGAGTCCAATCTTCTAAAGGCCAGCCTCTACCTGCAACAAGGACATGCTGCACTTAGGTACAACAACTTTATGCATCCGTACTGTTTGTGTTCACATGTTTATTTTGTATATCCTAATTATCCTATCCATTTTAACATCCTCCTTTAGTTCTGAAATGGCAGTTTCATCATTGGTGCTGCTGCAGGCATCTCCTTTAATGGTGAGGGGGTCCATACCTGGCTCTGAGAAACTTGTGTCTGAGTTCTCACGTGCCAGGGCTGGAAGTGAACAGGTAGCATGTTTATATGAATAAGTTTGGGAGAAAATGCTGAATCACATCAGTCAATTTTTGTACAAAACTCATGCATATGAAATCCCTTTCTGTGTAGGCTACTGTGTTGCAAATAGAATAACATTAACAACCAACAGAACCACCAGCAACAAAAATGCTCACACCAAAAACATAAATGTAGTCATGATATGATATTCTTCTGCCTATATCCATTGGTTCTGATAATGAGGCTATTGGAAAAGGCACAAACTTAACCCTTTAACCTAAAGTTCAGCATAGTGTGAATGGATTGCAGGATTAAAATCATATATTTCATGTCCATTTGATAATCCACCTGATAGTGGTTGTGTCTGTCAATTTACCTCAGTGTCTTTTAGCAGCTGAAATATGACAATACGTAACTATATGTTTTATATCCTGTCTACAGGGTACTAAAGATTGCAGTCTGTCAAGTCCGTTGCATGGAGACTGTTCCAGAGCAGTTGAGGCCAATGAGAGAATTGGAATTGCTCTGTGGCTACGTTGCCGCCTGGCTCTGTTCCGTAGCCTGGCTGCACAGATCCCTGATGCTACTGCCCTTACCCCAGGTCTGGTCATGTGTTTTGCTTCTCTCTCTATGCACAGACTAGTACTGGATGTACATTTGAAAAAAACACGGAGGAGTATTTCACCTTGTTTGTTTACATTGTTTTACATACATAAGAAGGCTCAATATATTGTGCACACTAGTGTAAAGTGTCACCACAAGATTTGACCATTACAAAATTGAAGACTGCAAGTATGCTCAGCACTTAAAATGGTTAACTAATGGAATAAAAACTATTTTCCATTATCTGCATATAGGTAAATGATAGAATGATGAATATTAGATTTTGAATTAGTATCTGTGTGCATATAACTGTGTGTATGTGGGGATTGTCTTTAAAAGGTAAGAACATTAATCAGGGAGCAACTCAGATGTTACAAGAGGGTCTTGATGAATGTGCCCTATGGGGAGACCTTGACATTCAAGCCCTGTTGATGGTCGAAGGTGCGGAATTGGAGGAACAGAGAGGCAAGACTGATGACAGCATGGCACTACTGCAGGTACCGACAGAAACATTATTACATCCAAAGAATGGTAACAATAATGTAAGGGTACATTTAGTATAACTGACTGAAACTGAAGGCTTCAGATGCCTTTTCGCATATGTGTAAAGGACATTGACCTGTCATTTGGTTCCTTTCATGTATAAATGTCCTTTGATATTGAGCATATAATGGATTCATTTTGAAAATGAGGAACATGTGATTTTTAAACAAAATTTGATACTGAGCTAGCCAGGAGTCGAACCTAGAATCTTCTGATCCGAAGTCAGACGCGTTGTCCATTGCGCCACTAGCCCTACAGAGAGTGAGAAAATATGGGGCCTCAAACAGGGAAATATGCATGAGCTGTCCAGTTTAAAGTTTTGTCAAATGGAACGGAGGATGGACTAAATGAAAGCACCAAGGTAAAACAGTAACCCTTCCAGCTACTGCCGTGACCCGGATTCGAACCGGGGTTGCTGCGGCCACAACGCAGAGTACTAACCACTATACGATCACGGCCACATGGCCTTCAAATTACTGTGTTGTTGTAGTTAAATGTTTGGAGCTTAGTATTACTCTTACATCTTTATGGGTTTCCTTGAATCTTTTGATCACAAAAGACAGTCAAGTTCCAATGATGGTTTACCTTGTACTGTGACTTTTTTCCTTCAGGGTCAGATTTGGAACTTTCAGTCGAGATGAAAAGCATTGAACATTGAAACCACAGAGGCCTAATGATTTCTTTGAATCTGAAGGGTTGACATGTCTTTTTGCACATGCTTAAGCAGCATTTATCTACCATTTGGCTCTTCTCGTGCGTAAATGTCCTTTGATAATCGGCGTGTGGTGGATTGGTCTGGGAAATACAGAAGATGTGGGGTTTTTTTGTTTGAAGCTAAAGTTGATACCGAGCTAGCCAGGAGTCGAACCTAGAATCTTCTGATCCGTAGTCAGACGCGTTATCCATTGCTCCACTAGCCCTACAGAGAGTGAGAAAATATGGGGCCTCAAACAGGGAAATATGCATGAGCTGTCCAGTTTAAAGTTTTGTCAAATGGAACGGAGGATGGACTAAACGAAAGCACCAAGGTAAAACAGTAACCCTTCCAGCTACTGCCGTGACCCGGATTCGAACCGGGGTTGCTGCGGCCACAACGCAGAGTACTAACCACTATACGATCACGGCCACGCTTCTTTCTTATTACTTTGTTGTTGTAGTTAAATGTTTGGAGCTTAGTATTACTCTTACATCTTTATGGGTTTCCTTGAATCTTTTGATCACAAAAGACAGTCAAGTTCCAATGATGGTTTACCTTGTACTGTGACTTTTTTCCTTCAGGGTCAGATTTGGAACTTTCAGTCGAGATGAAAAGCATTGAACATTGAAACCACAGAGGCCTAATGATTTCTTTGAATCTGAAGGGTTGACATGTCTTTTTGCACATGCTTAAGCAGCATTTATCTACCATTTGGCTCTTCTCGTGCGTAAATGTCCTTTGATAATCGGCGTGAGGTGGATTGGTCTGGGAAATACAGAAGATGTGGGTTTTTTTTGTTTGAAGCTAAAGTTGATACCGAGCTAGCCAGGAGTCGAACCTAGAATCTTCTGATCCGTAGTCAGACGCGTTATCCATTGCGCCACTAGCCCTACAGAGAGTGAGAAAATATGGGGCCTCAAACAGGGAAATATGCATGAGCTGTCCAGTTTAAAGTTTTGTCAAATGGAACGGAGGATGGACTAAATGAAAGCACCAAGGTAAAACAGTAAACCTTCCAGCTACTGCCGTGACCCGGATTCGAACCGGGGTTGCTGCGGCCACAACGCAGAGTACTAACCACTATACGATCACGGCCACCAGGCCTTCAAATTACTGTGTTGTTGTAGTTAAATGTTTGGAGCTTAGTATTACTCTTACATCTTTATGGGTTTCCTTGAATCTTTTGATCACAAAAGACAGTCAAGTTCCAATGATGGTTTACCTTGTACTGTGACTTTTTTCCTTCAGGGTCAGATTTGGAACTTTCAGTCGAGATGAAAAGCATTGAACATTGAAACCACAGAGGCCTAATGATTTCTTTGAATCTGAAGGGTTGACATGTCTTTTTGCACATGCTTAAGAAGCATTTATCTACCATTTGGCTCTTCTCGTGCGTAAATGTCCTTTGATAATCGGCGTGTGGTGGATTGGTCTGGGAAATACAGAAGATGTGGGGTTTTTTTGTTTGAAGCTAAAGTTGATACCGAGCTAGCCAGGAGTCGAACCTAGAATCTTCTGATCCGTAGTCAGACGCGTTATCCATTGCGCCACTAGCCCTACAGAGAGTGAGAAAATATGGGGCCTCAAACAGGGAAATATGCATGAGCTGTCCAGTTTAAAGTTTTGTCAAATGGAACGGAGGATGGACTAAATGAAAGCACCAAGGTAAAACAGTAACCCTTCCAGCTGCTGCCGTGACCCGGATTCGAACCGGGGTTGCTGCAGCCACAACGCAGAGTACTAACCACTATACGATCACGGCCACGCTTCTTTCTTATTACTGTGTTGTTGTAGTTAAATGTTTGGAGCTTAGTATTACTCTTACATCTTTATGGGTTTCCTTGAATCTTTTGATCACAAAAGACAGTCAAGTTCCAATGATGGTTTACCTTGTACTGTGACTTTTTTCCTTCAGGGTCAGATTTGGAACTTTCAGTCGAGATGAAAAGCATTGAACATTGAAACCACAGAGGCCTAATGATTTCTTTGAATCTGAAGGGTTGACATGTCTTTTTGCACATGCTTAAGAAGCATTTATCTACCATTTGGCTCTTCTCGTGCGTAAATGTCCTTTGATAATCGGCGTGAGGTGGATTGGTCTGGGAAATACAGAAGATGTGGGGTTTTTTTGTTTGAAGCTAAAGTTGATACCGAGCTAGCCAGGAGTCGAACCTAGAATCTTCTGATCCGTAGTCAGACGCGTTATCCATTGCGCCACTAGCCCTACAGAGAGTGAGAAAATATGGGGCCTCAAACAGGGAAATATGCATGAGCTGTCCAGTTTAAAGTTTTGTCAAATGGAACGGAGGATGGACTAAATGAAAGCACCAAGGTAAAACAGTAACCCTTCCAGCTACTGCCGTGACCCGGATTCGAACCGGGGTTGCTGCGGCCACAACGCAGAGTACTAACCACTATACGATCACGGCCACGAGGCCTTCAAATTACTGTGTTGTTGTAGTTAAATGTTTGGAGCTTAGTATTACTCTTATATCTTTATGGGTTTCCTTGAATCTTTTGATCACAAAAGACAGTCAAGTTCCAATGATGGTTTACCTTGTACTGTGACTTTTTTCCTTCAGGGTCAGATTTGGAACTTTCAGTCGAGATGAAAAGCATTGAAGATTCAAACCACAGAGGCCTAATGATTTCTTTGAATCTGAAGGGTTGACATGTCTTTTTGCACATGCTTAAGCAGCATTTATCTACCATTTGGCTCTTCTCGTGCGTAAATGTCCTTTGATAATCGGCGTGTGGTGGATTGGTCTGGGAAATACAGAAGATGTGGGTTTTTTTTGTTTGAAGCTAAAGTTGATACCGAGCTAGCCAGGAGTCGAACCTAGAATCTTCTGATCCGTAGTCAGACGCGTTATCCATTGCGCCACTAGCCCTACAGAGAGTGAGAAAATATAGGGCCTCAAACAGGGAAATATGCATGAGCTGTCCAGTTTAAAGTTTTGTCAAATGGAACGGAGGATGGACTAAACGAAAGCACCAAGGTAAAACAGTAACCCTTCCAGCTACTGCCGTGACCCGGATTCGAACCGGGGTTGCTGCGGCCACAACGCAGAGTACTAACCACTATACGATCACGGCCACGCTTCTTTCTTATTACTTTGTTGTTGTAGTTAAATGTTTGGAGCTTAGTATTACTCTTACATCTTTATGGGTTTCCTTGAATCTTTTGATCACAAAAGACAGTCAAGTTCCAATGATGGTTTACCTTGTACTGTGACTTTTTTCCTTCAGGGTCAGATTTGGAACTTTCAGTCGAGATGAAAAGCATTGAAGATTCAAACCACAGAGGCCTAATGATTTCTTTGAATCTGAAGGGTTGACATGTCTTTTTGCACATGCTTAAGCAGCATTTATCTACCATTTGGCTCTTCTCGTGCGTAAATGTCCTTTGATAATCGGCGTGTGGTGGATTGGTCTGGGAAATACAGAAGATGTGGGGTTTTTTTGTTTGAAGCTAAAGTTGATACCGAGCTAGCCAGGAGTCGAACCTAGAATCTTCTGATCCGTAGTCAGATGCGTTATCCATTGCGCCACTAGCCCTACAGAGAGTGAGAAAATATGGGGCCTCAAACAGGGAAATATGCATGAGCTGGCCAGTTTAAAGTTTTGTCAAATGGAACGGAGGATGGACTAAACGAAAGCACCAAGGTAAAACAGTGACCCTTCCAGCTACTGCCGTGACCCGGATTCGAACCGGGGTTGCTGCGGCCACAACGCAGAGTACTAACCACTATACGATCACGGCCACGCTCCTTTCTTATTACTTTGTTGTTGTAGTTAAATGTTTGGAGCTTAGTATTACTCTTATATCTTTATGGGTTTCCTTGAATCTTTTGATCACAAAAGACAGTCAAGTTCCAATGATGGTTTACCTTGTACTGTGACTTTTTTCCTTCAGGGTCAGATTTGGAACTTTCAGTCGAGATGAAAAGCATTGAAGATTCAAACCACAGAGGCCTAATGATTTCTTTGAATCTGAAGGGTTGACATGTCTTTTTGCACAT
Organism: Thunnus maccoyii; assembly: GCF_910596095.1. Classification (NCBI taxonomy): domain Eukaryota; kingdom Metazoa; phylum Chordata; class Actinopteri; order Scombriformes; family Scombridae; genus Thunnus; species Thunnus maccoyii. The sequence continues at coordinate 19,291,618 of NC_056545.1, forward strand.
GCTTAAGCAGCATTTATCTACCATTTGGCTCTTCTCGTGCGTAAATGTCCTTTGATAATCGGCGTGTGGTGGATTGGTGTGGGAAATACAGAAGATGTGGGGTTTTTTTGTTTGAAGCTAAAGTTGATATCGAGCTAGCCAGGAGTCGAACCTAGAATCTTCTGATCCGTAGTCAGATGCGTTATCCATTGCGCCACTAGCCCTACAGAGAGTGAGAAAATATGGGGCCTCAAACAGGGAAATATGCATGAGCTGTCCAGTTTAAAGTTTTGTCAAATGGAACGGAGGATGGACTAAACGAAAGCACCAAGGTAAAACAGTAACCCTTCCAGCTACTGCCGTGACCCGGATTCGAACCGGGGTTGCTGCGGCCACAACGCAGAGTACTAACCACTATACGATCACGGCCACGAGGCCTTCAAATTACTGTGTTGTTGTAGTTAAATGTTTGGAGCTTAGTATTACTCTTACATCTTTATGGGTTTCCTTGAATCTTTTGATCACAAAAGACAGTCAAGTTCCAATGATGGTTTACCTTGTACTGTGACTTTTTTCCTTCAGGGTCAGATTTGGAACTTTCAGTCGAGATGAAAAGCATTGAACATTGAAACCACAGAGGCCTAATGATTTCTTTGAATCTGAAGGGTTGACATGTCTTTTTGCACATGCTTAAGAAGCATTTATCTACCATTTGGCTCTTCTCGTGCGTAAATGTCCTTTGATAATCGGCGTGTGGTGGATTGGTCTGGGAAATACAGAAGATGTGGGTTTTTTTTGTTTGAAGCTAAAGTTGATACCGAGCTAGCCAGGAGTCGAACCTAGAATCTTCTGATCCGTAGTCAGACGCGTTATCCATTGCGCCACTAGCCCTACAGAGAGTGAGAAAATATGGGGCCTCAAACAGGGAAATATGCATGAGCTGTCCAGTTTAAAGTTTTGTCAAATGGAACGGAGGATGGACTAAATGAAAGCACCAAGGTAAAACAGTAACCCTTCCAGCTGCTGCCGTGACCCGGATTCGAACCGGGGTTGCTGCGGCCACAACGCAGAGTACTAACCACTATACGATCACGGCCACGCTTCTTTCTTATTACTGTGTTGTTGTAGTTAAATGTTTGGAGCTTAGTATTACTCTTACATCTTTATGGGTTTCCTTGAATCTTTTGATCACAAAAGACAGTCAAGTTCCAATGATGGTTTACCTTGTACTGTGACTTTTTTCCTTCAGGGTCAGATTTGGAACTTTCAGTCGAGATGAAAAGCATTGAACATTGAAACCACAGAGGCCTAATGATTTCTTTGAATCTGAAGGGTTGACATGTCTTTTTGCACATGCTTAAGAAGCATTTATCTACCATTTGGCTCTTCTCGTGCGTAAATGTCCTTTGATAATCGGCGTGAGGTGGATTGGTCTGGGAAATACAGAAGATGTGGGGTTTTTTTGTTTGAAGCTAAAGTTGATACCGAGCTAGCCAGGAGTCGAACCTAGAATCTTCTGATCCGTAGTCAGACGCGTTATCCATTGCGCCACTAGCCCTACAGAGAGTGAGAAAATATGGGGCCTCAAACAGGGAAATATGCATGAGCTGTCCAGTTTAAAGTTTTGTCAAATGGAACGGAGGATGGACTAAATGAAAGCACCAAGGTAAAACAGTAACCCTTCCAGCTACTGCCGTGACCCGGATTCGAACCGGGGTTGCTGCGGCCACAACGCAGAGTACTAACCACTATACGATCACGGCCACGAGGCCTTCAAATTACTGTGTTGTTGTAGTTAAATGTTTGGAGCTTAGTATTACTCTTATATCTTTATGGGTTTCCTTGAATCTTTTGATCACAAAAGACAGTCAAGTTCCAATGATGGTTTACCTTGTACTGTGACTTTTTTCCTTCAGGGTCAGATTTGGAACTTTCAGTCGAGATGAAAAGCATTGAAGATTCAAACCACAGAGGCCTAATGATTTCTTTGAATCTGAAGGGTTGACATGTCTTTTTGCACATGCTTAAGCAGCATTTATCTACCATTTGGCTCTTCTCGTGCGTAAATGTCCTTTGATAATCGGCGTGTGGTGGATTGGTCTGGGAAATACAGAAGATGTGGGTTTTTTTTGTTTGAAGCTAAAGTTGATACCGAGCTAGCCAGGAGTCGAACCTAGAATCTTCTGATCCGTAGTCAGACGCGTTATCCATTGCGCCACTAGCCCTACAGAGAGTGAGAAAATATAGGGCCTCAAACAGGGAAATATGCATGAGCTGTCCAGTTTAAAGTTTTGTCAAATGGAACGGAGGATGGACTAAACGAAAGCACCAAGGTAAAACAGTAACCCTTCCAGCTACTGCCGTGACCCGGATTCGAACCGGGGTTGCTGCGGCCACAACGCAGAGTACTAACCACTATACGATCACGGCCACGCTTCTTTCTTATTACTTTGTTGTTGTAGTTAAATGTTTGGAGCTTAGTATTACTCTTACATCTTTATGGGTTTCCTTGAATCTTTTGATCACAAAAGACAGTCAAGTTCCAATGATGGTTTACCTTGTACTGTGACTTTTTTCCTTCAGGGTCAGATTTGGAACTTTCAGTCGAGATGAAAAGCATTGAAGATTCAAACCACAGAGGCCTAATGATTTCTTTGAATCTGAAGGGTTGACATGTCTTTTTGCACATGCTTAAGCAGCATTTATCTACCATTTGGCTCTTCTCGTGCGTAAATGTCCTTTGATAATCGGCGTGTGGTGGATTGGTGTGGGAAATACAGAAGATGTGGGGTTTTTTTGTTTGAAGCTAAAGTTGATATCGAGCTAGCCAGGAGTCGAACCTAGAATCTTCTGATCCGTAGTCAGATGCGTTATCCATTGCGCCACTAGCCCTACAGAGAGTGAGAAAATATGGGGCCTCAAACAGGGAAATATGCATGAGCTGTCCAGTTTAAAGTTTTGTCAAATGGAACGGAGGATGGACTAAACGAAAGCACCAAGGTAAAACAGTAACCCTTCCAGCTACTGCCGTGACCCGGATTCGAACCGGGGTTGCTGCGGCCACAACGCAGAGTACTAACCACTATACGATCACGGCCATGAGGCCTTCAAATTACTGTGTTGTTGTAGTTAAATGTTTGGAGCTTAGTATTACTCTTACATCTTTATGGGTTTCCTTGAATCTTTTGATCACAAAAGACAGTCAAGTTCCAATGATGGTTTACCTTGTACTGTGACTTTTTTCCTTCAGGGTCAGATTTGGAACTTTCAGTCGAGATGAAAAGCATTGAACATTGAAACCACAGAGGCCTAATGATTTCTTTGAATCTGAAGGGTTGACATGTCTTTTTGCACATGCTTAAGCAGCATTTATCTACCATTTGGCTCTTCTCGTGCGTAAATGTCCTTTGATAATCGGCGTGTGGTGGATTGGTCTGAGAAATACAGAAGATGTGGGGTTTTTTTGTTTGAAGCTAAAGTTGATACCGAGCTAGCCAGGAGTCGAACCTAGAATCTTCTGATCCGTAGTCAGACGCGTTATCCATTGCGCCACTAGCCCTACAGAGAGTGAGAAAATATGGGGCCTCAAACAGGGAAATATGCATGAGCTGTCCAGTTTAAAGTTTTGTCAAATGGAACGGAGGATGGACTAAATGAAAGCACCAAGGTAAAACAGTAACCCTTCCAGCTACTGCCGTGACCCGGATTCGAACCGGGGTTGCTGCGGCCACAACGCAGAGTACTAACCACTATACGATCACGGCCACGCTCCTTTCTTATTACTTTGTTGTTGTAGTTAAATGTTTGGAGCTTAGTATTACTCTTACATCTTTATGGGTTTCCTTGAATCTTTTGATCACAAAAGACAGTCAAGTTCCAATGATGGTTTACCTTGTACTGTGACTTTTTTCCTTCAGGGTCAGATTTGGAACTTTCAGTCGAGATGAAAAGCATTGAAGATTCAAACCACAGAGGCCTAATGATTTCTTTGAATCTGAAGGGTTGACATGTCTTTTTGCACATGCTTAAGCAGCATTTATCTACCATTTGGCTCTTCTCGTGCGTAAATGTCCTTTGATAATCGGCGTGTGGTGGATTGGTCTGGGAAATACAGAAGATGTGGGTTTTTTTTGTTTGAAGCTAAAGTTGATACCGAGCTAGCCAGGAGTCGAACCTAGAATCTTCTGATCCGTAGTCAGACGCGTTATCCATTGCGCCACTAGCCCTACAGAGAGTGAGAAAATATGGGGCCTCAAACAGGGAAATATGCATGAGCTGTCCAGTTTAAAGTTTTGTCAAATGGAACGGAGGATGGACTAAACGAAAGCACCAAGGTAAAACAGTAACCCTTCCAGCTACTGCCGTGACCCGGATTCGAACCGGGGTTGCTGCGGCCACAACGCAGAGTACTAACCACTATACGATCACGGCCATGAGGCCTTCAAATTACTGTGTTGTTGTAGTTAAATGTTTGGAGCTTAGTATTACTCTTACATCTTTATGGGTTTCCTTGAATCTTTTGATCACAAAAGACAGTCAAGTTCCAATGATGGTTTACCTTGTACTGTGACTTTTTTCCTTCAGGGTCAGATTTGGAACTTTCAGTCGAGATGAAAAGCATTGAACATTGAAACCACAGAGGCCTAATGATTTCTTTGAATCTGAAGGGTTGACATGTCTTTTTGCACATGCTTAAGCAGCATTTATCTACCATTTGGCTCTTCTCGTGCGTAAATGTCCTTTGATAATCGGCGTGTGGTGGATTGGTCTGGGAAATACAGAAGATGTGGGTTTTTTTTGTTTGAAGCTAAAGTTGATACCGAGCTAGCCAGGAGTCGAACCTAGAATCTTCTGATCCGTAGTCAGACGCGTTATCCATTGCGCCACTAGCCCTACAGAGAGTGAGAAAATATGGGGCCTCAAACAGGGAAATATGCATGAGCTGTCCAGTTTAAAGTTTTGTCAAATGGAACGGAGGATGGACTAAACGAAAGCACCAAGGTAAAACAGTAACCCTTCCAGCTACTGCCGTGACCCGGATTCGAACCGGGGTTGCTGCGGCCACAACGCAGAGTACTAACCACTATACGATCACGGCCATGAGGCCTTCAAATTACTGTGTTGTTGTAGTTAAATGTTTGGAGCTTAGTATTACTCTTACATCTTTATGGGTTTCCTTGAATCTTTTGATCACAAAAGACAGTCAAGTTCCAATGATGGTTTACCTTGTACTGTGACTTTTTTCCTTCAGGGTCAGATTTGGAACTTTCAGTCGAGATGAAAAGCATTGAACATTGAAACCACAGAGGCCTAATGATTTCTTTGAATCTGAAGGGTTGACATGTCTTTTTGCACATGCTTAAGCAGCATTTATCTACCATTTGGCTCTTCTCGTGCGTAAATGTCCTTTGATAATCGGCGTGTGGTGGATTGGTCTGAGAAATACAGAAGATGTGGGGTTTTTTTGTTTGAAGCTAAAGTTGATACCGAGCTAGCCAGGAGTCGAACCTAGAATCTTCTGATCCGTAGTCAGACGCGTTATCCATTGCGCCACTAGCCCTACAGAGAGTGAGAAAATATGGGGCCTCAAACAGGGAAATATGCATGAGCTGTCCAGTTTAAAGTTTTGTCAAATGGAACGGAGGATGGACTAAATGAAAGCACCAAGGTAAAACAGTAAACCTTCCAGCTACTGCCGTGACCCGGATTCGAACCGGGGTTGCTGCGGCCACAACGCAGAGTACTAACCACTATACGATCACGGCCACGCTCCTTTCTTATTACTTTGTTGTTGTAGTTAAATGTTTGGAGCTTAGTATTACTCTTATATCTTTATGGGTTTCCTTGAATCTTTTGATCACAAAAGACAGTCAAGTTCCAATGATGGTTTACCTTGTACTGTGACTTTTTTCCTTCAGGGTCAGATTTGGAACTTTCAGTCGAGATGAAAAGCATTGAAGATTCAAACCACAGAGGCCTAATGATTTCTTTGAATCTGAAGGGTTGACATGTCTTTTTGCACATGCTTAAGCAGCATTTATCTACCATTTGGCTCTTCTCGTGCGTAAATGTCCTTTGATAATCGGCGTGTGGTGGATTGGTCTGGGAAATACAGAAGATGTGGGTTTTTTTTGTTTGAAGCTAAAGTTGATACCGAGCTAGCCAGGAGTCGAACCTAGAATCTTCTGATCCGTAGTCAGACGCGTTATCCATTGCGCCACTAGCCCTACAGAGAGTGAGAAAATATGGGGCCTCAAACAGGGAAATATGCATGAGCTGTCCAGTTTAAAGTTTTGTCAAATGGAACGGAGGATGGACTAAACGAAAGCACCAAGGTAAAACAGTAACCCTTCCAGCTACTGCCGTGACCCGGATTCGAACCGGGGTTGCTGCGGCCACAACGCAGAGTACTAACCACTATACGATCACGGCCATGAGGCCTTCAAATTACTGTGTTGTTGTAGTTAAATGTTTGGAGCTTAGTATTACTCTTACATCTTTATGGGTTTCCTTGAATCTTTTGATCACAAAAGACAGTCAAGTTCCAATGATGGTTTACCTTGTACTGTGACTTTTTTCCTTCAGGGTCAGATTTGGAACTTTCAGTCGAGATGAAAAGCATTGAACATTGAAACCACAGAGGCCTAATGATTTCTTTGAATCTGAAGGGTTGACATGTCTTTTTGCACATGCTTAAGCAGCATTTATCTACCATTTGGCTCTTCTCGTGCGTAAATGTCCTTTGATAATCGGCGTGTGGTGGATTGGTCTGAGAAATACAGAAGATGTGGGGTTTTTTTGTTTGAAGCTAAAGTTGATACCGAGCTAGCCAGGAGTCGAACCTAGAATCTTCTGATCCGTAGTCAGACGCGTTATCCATTGCGCCACTAGCCCTACAGAGAGTGAGAAAATATGGGGCCTCAAACAGGGAAATATGCATGAGCTGTCCAGTTTAAAGTTTTGTCAAATGGAACGGAGGATGGACTAAATGAAAGCACCAAGGTAAAACAGTAAACCTTCCAGCTACTGCCGTGACCCGGATTCGAACCGGGGTTGCTGCGGCCACAACGCAGAGTACTAACCACTATACGATCACGGCCACGCTCCTTTCTTATTACTTTGTTGTTGTAGTTAAATGTTTGGAGCTTAGTATTACTCTTATATCTTTATGGGTTTCCTTGAATCTTTTGATCACAAAAGACAGTCAAGTTCCAATGATGGTTTACCTTGTACTGTGACTTTTTTCCTTCAGGGTCAGATTTGGAACTTTCAGTCGAGATGAAAAGCATTGAAGATTCAAACCACAGAGGCCTAATGATTTCTTTGAATCTGAAGGGTTGACATGTCTTTTTGCACATGCTTAAGCAGCATTTATCTACCATTTGGCTCTTCTCGTGCGTAAATGTCCTTTGATAATCGGCGTGTGGTGGATTGGTCTGGGAAATACAGAAGATGTGGGTTTTTTTTGTTTGAAGCTAAAGTTGATACCGAGCTAGCCAGGAGTCGAACCTAGAATCTTCTGATCCGTAGTCAGACGCGTTATCCATTGCGCCACTAGCCCTACAGAGAGTGAGAAAATATGGGGCCTCAAACAGGGAAATATGCATGAGCTGTCCAGTTTAAAGTTTTGTCAAATGGAACGGAGGATGGACTAAACGAAAGCACCAAGGTAAAACAGTAACCCTTCCAGCTACTGCCGTGACCCGGATTCGAACCGGGGTTGCTGCGGCCACAACGCAGAGTACTAACCACTATACGATCACGGCCATGAGGCCTTCAAATTACTGTGTTGTTGTAGTTAAATGTTTGGAGCTTAGTATTACTCTTACATCTTTATGGGTTTCCTTGAATCTTTTGATCACAAAAGACAGTCAAGTTCCAATGATGGTTTACCTTGTACTGTGACTTTTTTCCTTCAGGGTCAGATTTGGAACTTTCAGTCGAGATGAAAAGCATTGAAGATTCAAACCACAGAGGCCTAATGATTTCTTTGAATCTGAAGGGTTGACATGTCTTTTTGCACATGCTTAAGCAGCATTTATCTACCATTTGGCTCTTCTCGTGCGTAAATGTCCTTTGATAATCGGCGTGTGGTGGATTGGTCTGGGAAATACAGAAGATGTGGGGTTTTTTTGTTTGAAGCTAAAGTTGATACCGAGCTAGCCAGGAGTCGAACCTAGAATCTTCTGATCCGTAGTCAGACGCGTTATCCATTGCGCCACTAGCCCTACAGAGAGTGAGAAAATATGGGGCCTCAAACAGGGAAATATGCATGAGCTGTCCAGTTTAAAGTTTTGTCAAATGGAACGGAGGATGGACTAAACGAAAGCACCAAGGTAAAACAGTAACCCTTCCAGCTACTGCCGTGACCCGGATTCGAACCGGGGTTGCTGCGGCCACAACGCAGAGTACTAACCACTATACGATCACGGCCACGCTCCTTTCTTATTACTTTGTTGTTGTAGTTAAATGTTTGGAGCTTAGTATTACTCTTACATCTTTATGGGTTTCCTTGAATCTTTTGATCACAAAAGACAGTCAAGTTCCAATGATGGTTTACCTTGTACTGTGACTTTTTTCCTTCAGGGTCAGATTTGGAACTTTCAGTCGAGATGAAAAGCATTGAAGATTCAAACCACAGAGGCCTAATGATTTCTTTGAATCTGAAGGGTTGACATGTCTTTTTGCACATGCTTAAGCAGCATTTATCTACCATTTGGCTCTTCTCGTGCGTAAATGTCCTTTGATAATCGGCGTGTGGTGGATTGGTCTGGGAAATACAGAAGATGTGGGTTTTTTTTGTTTGAAGCTAAAGTTGATACCGAGCTAGCCAGGAGTCGAACCTAGAATCTTCTGATCCGTAGTCAGACGCGTTATCCATTGCGCCACTAGCCCTACAGAGAGTGAGAAAATATGGGGCCTCAAACAGGGAAATATGCATGAGCTGTCCAGTTTAAAGTTTTGTCAAATGGAACGGAGGATGGACTAAACGAAAGCACCAAGGTAAAACAGTAACCCTTCCAGCTACTGCCGTGACCCGGATTCGAACCGGGGTTGCTGCGGCCACAACGCAGAGTACTAACCACTATACGATCACGGCCATGAGGCCTTCAAATTACTGTGTTGTTGTAGTTAAATGTTTGGAGCTTAGTATTACTCTTACATCTTTATGGGTTTCCTTGAATCTTTTGATCACAAAAGACAGTCAAGTTCCAATGATGGTTTACCTTGTACTGTGACTTTTTTCCTTCAGGGTCAGATTTGGAACTTTCAGTCGAGATGAAAAGCATTGAAGATTCAAACCACAGAGGCCTAATGATTTCTTTGAATCTGAAGGGTTGACATGTCTTTTTGCACATGCTTAAGCAGCATTTATCTACCATTTGGCTCTTCTCGTGCGTAAATGTCCTTTGATAATCGGCGTGTGGTGGATTGGTCTGGGAAATACAGAAGATGTGGGGTTTTTTTGTTTGAAGCTAAAGTTGATACCGAGCTAGCCAGGAGTTGAACCTAGAATCTTCTGATCCGTAGTCAGACGCGTTATCCATTGCGCCACTAGCCCTACAGAGAGTGAGAAAATATGGGGCCTCAAACAGGGAAATATGCATGAGCTGTCCAGTTTAAAGTTTTGTCAAATGGAACGGAGGATGGACTAAACGAAAGCACCAAGGTAAAACAGTAACCCTTCCAGCTACTGCCGTGACCCGGATTCGAACCGGGGTTGCTGCGGCCACAACGCAGAGTACTAACCACTATACGATCACGGCCATGAGGCCTTCAAATTACTGTGTTGTTGTAGTTAAATGTTTGGAGCTTAGTATTACTCTTACATCTTTATGGGTTTCCTTGAATCTTTTGATCACAAAAGACAGTCAAGTTCCAATGATGGTTTACCTTGTACTGTGACTTTTTTCCTTCAGGGTCAGATTTGGAACTTTCAGTCGAGATGAAAAGCATTGAAGATTCAAACCACAGAGGCCTAATGATTTCTTTGAATCTGAAGGGTTGACATGTCTTTTTGCACATGCTTAAGCAGCATTTATCTACCATTTGGCTCTTCTCGTGCGTAAATGTCCTTTGATAATCGGCGTGTGGTGGATTGGTCTGGGAAATACAGAAGATGTGGGGTTTTTTTGTTTGAAGCTAAAGTTGATACCGAGCTAGCCAGGAGTCGAACCTAGAATCTTCTGATCCGTAGTCAGACGCGTTATCCATTGCGCCACTAGCCCTACAGAGAGTGAGAAAATATGGGGCCTCAAACAGGGAAATATGCATGAGCTGTCCAGTTTAAAGTTTTGTCAAATGGAACGGAGGATGGACTAAACGAAAGCACCAAGGTAAAACAGTAACCCTTCCAGCTACTGCCGTGACCCGGATTCGAACCGGGGTTGCTGCGGCCACAACGCAGAGTACTAACCACTATACGATCACGGCCACGCTCCTTTCTTATTACTTTGTTGTTGTAGTTAAATGTTTGGAGCTTAGTATTACTCTTACATCTTTATGGGTTTCCTTGAATCTTTTGATCACAAAAGACAGTCAAGTTCCAATGATGGTTTACCTTGTACTGTGACTTTTTTCCTTCAGGGTCAGATTTGGAACTTTCAGTCGAGATGAAAAGCATTGAAGATTCAAACCACAGAGGCCTAATGATTTCTTTGAATCTGAAGGGTTGACATGTCTTTTTGCACATGCTTAAGCAGCATTTATCTACCATTTGGCTCTTCTCGTGCGTAAATGTCCTTTGATAATCGGCGTGTGGTGGATTGGTCTGGGAAATACAGAAGATGTGGGTTTTTTTTGTTTGAAGCTAAAGTTGATACCGAGCTAGCCAGGAGTCGAACCTAGAATCTTCTGATCCGTAGTCAGACGCGTTATCCATTGCGCCACTAGCCCTACAGAGAGTGAGAAAATATGGGGCCTCAAACAGGGAAATATGCATGAGCTGTCCAGTTTAAAGTTTTGTCAAATGGAACGGAGGATGGACTAAACGAAAGCACCAAGGTAAAACAGTAACCCTTCCAGCTACTGCCGTGACCCGGATTCGAACCGGGGTTGCTGCGGCCACAACGCAGAGTACTAACCACTATACGATCACGGCCATGAGGCCTTCAAATTACTGTGTTGTTGTAGTTAAATGTTTGGAGCTTAGTATTACTCTTACATCTTTATGGGTTTCCTTGAATCTTTTGATCACAAAAGACAGTCAAGTTCCAATGATGGTTTACCTTGTACTGTGACTTTTTTCCTTCAGGGTCAGATTTGGAACTTTCAGTCGAGATGAAAAGCATTGAAGATTCAAACCACAGAGGCCTAATGATTTCTTTGAATCTGAAGGGTTGACATGTCTTTTTGCACATGCTTAAGCAGCATTTATCTACCATTTGGCTCTTCTCGTGCGTAAATGTCCTTTGATAATCGGCGTGTGGTGGATTGGTCTGGGAAATACAGAAGATGTGGGTTTTTTTTGTTTGAAGCTAAAGTTGATACCGAGCTAGCCAGGAGTCGAACCTAGAATCTTCTGATCCGTAGTCAGACGCCTTATCCATTGCGCCGCTAGCCCTACAGAGAGTGAGAAAATATGGGGCCTCAAACAGGGAAATATGCATGAGCTGTCCAGTTTAAAGTTTTGTCAAATGGAACGGAGGATGGACTAAACGAAAGCACCAAGGTAAAACAGTAACCCTTCCAGCTACTGCCGTGACCCGGATTCGAACCGGGGTTGCTGCGGCCACAACGCAGAGTACTAACCACTATACGATCACGGCCACGCTTCTTTCTTATTACTTTGTTGTTGTAGTTAAATGTTTGGAGCTTAGTATTACTCTTACATCTTTATGGGTTTCCTTGAATCTTTTGATCACAAAAGACAGTCAAGTTCCAATGATGGTTTACCTTGTACTGTGACTTTTTTCCTTCAGGGTCAGATTTGGAACTTTCAGTCGAGATGAAAAGCATTGAACATTGAAACCACAGAGGCCTAATGATTTCTTTGAATCTGAAGGGTTGACATGTCTTTTTGCACATGCTTAAGCAGCATTTATCTACCATTTGGCTCTTCTCGTGCGTAAATGTCCTTTGATAATCGGCGTGTGGTGGATTGGTCTGGGAAATACAGAAGATGTGGGGTTTTTTTGTTTGAAGCTAAAGTTGATACCGAGCTAGCCAGGAGTCGAACCTAGAATCTTCTGATCCGTAGTCAGACGCGTTATCCATTGCGCCACTAGCCCTACAGAGAGTGAGAAAATATGGGGCCTCAAACAGGGAAATATGCATGAGCTGTCCAGTTTAAAGTTTTGTCAAATGGAACGGAGGATGGACTAAACGAAAGCACCAAGGTAAAACAGTAACCCTTCCAGCTACTGCCGTGACCCGGATTCGAACCGGGGTTGCTGCGGCCACAACGCAGAGTACTAACCACTATACGATCACGGCCACGCTCCTTTCTTATTACTTTGTTGTTGTAGTTAAATGTTTGGAGCTTAGTATTACTCTTATATCTTTATGGGTTTCCTTGAATCTTTTGATCACAAAAGACAGTCAAGTTCCAATGATGGTTTACCTTGTACTGTGACTTTTTTCCTTCAGGGTCAGATTTGGAACTTTCAGTCGAGATGAAAAGCATTGAAGATTCAAACCACAGAGGCCTAATGATTTCTTTGAATCTGAAGGGTTGACATGTCTTTTTGCACATGCTTAAGCAGCATTTATCTACCATTTGGCTCTTCTCGTGCGTAAATGTCCTTTGATAATCGGCGTGTGGTGGATTGGTGTGGGAAATACAGAAGATGTGGGGTTTTTTTGTTTGAAGCTAAAGTTGATATCGAGCTAGCCAGGAGTCGAACCTAAAATCTTCTGATCCGTAGTCAGATGCGTTATCCATTGCGCCACTAGCCCTACAGAGAGTGAGAAAATATGGGGCCTCAAACAGGGAAATATGCATGAGCTGTCCAGTTTAAAGTTTTGTCAAATGGAACGGAGGATGGACTAAACGAAAGCACCAAGGTAAAACAGTAACCCTTCCAGCTACTGCCGTGACCCGGATTCGAACCGGGGTTGCTGCGGCCACAACGCAGAGTACTAACCACTATACGATCACGGCCATGAGGCCTTCAAATTACTGTGTTGTTGTAGTTAAATGTTTGGAGCTTAGTATTACTCTTACATCTTTATGGGTTTCCTTGAATCTTTTGATCACAAAAGACAGTCAAGTTCCAATGATGGTTTACCTTGTACTGTGACTTTTTTCCTTCAGGGTCAGATTTGGAACTTTCAGTCGAGATGAAAAGCATTGAAGATTCAAACCACAGAGGCCTAATGATTTCTTTGAATCTGAAGGGTTGACATGTCTTTTTGCACATGCTTAAGCAGCATTTATCTACCATTTGGCTCTTCTCGTGCGTAAATGTCCTTTGATAATCGGCGTGTGGTGGATTGGTCTGGGAAATACAGAAGATGTGGGGTTTTTTTGTTTGAAGCTAAAGTTGATACCGAGCTAGCCAGGAGTCGAACCTAGAATCTTCTGATCCGTAGTCAGACGCGTTATCCATTGCGCCACTAGCCCTACAGAGAGTGAGAAAATATGGGGCCTCAAACAGGGAAATATGCATGAGCTGTCCAGTTTAAAGTTTTGTCAAATGGAACGGAGGATGGACTAAACGAAAGCACCAAGGTAAAACAGTAACCCTTCCAGCTACTGCCGTGACCCGGATTCGAACCGGGGTTGCTGCGGCCACAACGCAGAGTACTAACCACTATACGATCACGGCCACGCTCCTTTCTTATTACTTTGTTGTTGTAGTTAAATGTTTGGAGCTTAGTATTACTCTTACATCTTTATGGGTTTCCTTGAATCTTTTGATCACAAAAGACAGTCAAGTTCCAATGATGGTTTACCTTGTACTGTGACTTTTTTCCTTCAGGGTCAGATTTGGAACTTTCAGTCGAGATGAAAAGCATTGAAGATTCAAACCACAGAGGCCTAATGATTTCTTTGAATCTGAAGGGTTGACATGTCTTTTTGCACATGCTTAAGCAGCATTTATCTACCATTTGGCTCTTCTCGTGCGTAAATGTCCTTTGATAATCGGCGTGTGGTGGATTGGTCTGGGAAATACAGAAGATGTGGGTTTTTTTTGTTTGAAGCTAAAGTTGATACCGAGCTAGCCAGGAGTCGAACCTAGAATCTTCTGATCCGTAGTCAGACGCGTTATCCATTGCGCCACTAGCCCTACAGAGAGTGAGAAAATATGGGGCCTCAAACAGGGAAATATGCATGAGCTGTCCAGTTTAAAGTTTTGTCAAATGGAACGGAGGATGGACTAAACGAAAGCACCAAGGTAAAACAGTAACCCTTCCAGCTACTGCCGTGACCCGGATTCGAACCGGGGTTGCTGCGGCCACAACGCAGAGTACTAACCACTATACGATCACGGCCATGAGGCCTTCAAATTACTGTGTTGTTGTAGTTAAATGTTTGGAGCTTAGTATTACTCTTACATCTTTATGGGTTTCCTTGAATCTTTTGATCACAAAAGACAGTCAAGTTCCAATGATGGTTTACCTTGTACTGTGACTTTTTTCCTTCAGGGTCAGATTTGGAACTTTCAGTCGAGATGAAAAGCATTGAAGATTCAAACCACAGAGGCCTAATGATTTCTTTGAATCTGAAGGGTTGACATGTCTTTTTGCACATGCTTAAGCAGCATTTATCTACCATTTGGCTCTTCTCGTGCGTAAATGTCCTTTGATAATCGGCGTGTGGTGGATTGGTCTGGGAAATACAGAAGATGTGGGGTTTTTTTGTTTGAAGCTAAAGTTGATACCGAGCTAGCCAGGAGTCGAACCTAGAATCTTCTGATCCGTAGTCAGACGCGTTATCCATTGCGCCACTAGCCCTACAGAGAGTGAGAAAATATGGGGCCTCAAACAGGGAAATATGCATGAGCTGTCCAGTTTAAAGTTTTGTCAAATGGAACGGAGGATGGACTAAACGAAAGCACCAAGGTAAAACAGTAACCCTTCCAGCTACTGCCGTGACCCGGATTCGAACCGGGGTTGCTGCGGCCACAACGCAGAGTACTAACCACTATACGATCACGGCCATGAGGCCTTCAAATTACTGTGTTGTTGTAGTTAAATGTTTGGAGCTTAGTATTACTCTTACATCTTTATGGGTTTCCTTGAATCTTTTGATCACAAAAGACAGTCAAGTTCCAATGATGGTTTACCTTGTACTGTGACTTTTTTCCTTCAGGGTCAGATTTGGAACTTTCAGTCGAGATGAAAAGCATTGAAGATTCAAACCACAGAGGCCTAATGATTTCTTTGAATCTGAAGGGTTGACATGTCTTTTTGCACATGCTTAAGCAGCATTTATCTACCATTTGGCTCTTCTCGTGCGTAAATGTCCTTTGATAATCGGCGTGTGGTGGATTGGTCTGGGAAATACAGAAGATGTGGGGTTTTTTTGTTTGAAGCTAAAGTTGATACCGAGCTAGCCAGGAGTCGAACCTAGAATCTTCTGATCCGTAGTCAGACGCGTTATCCATTGCGCCACTAGCCCTACAGAGAGTGAGAAAATATGGGGCCTCAAACAGGGAAATATGCATGAGCTGTCCAGTTTAAAGTTTTGTCAAATGGAACGGAGGATGGACTAAACGAAAGCACCAAGGTAAAACAGTAACCCTTCCAGCTACTGCCGTGACCCGGATTCGAACCGGGGTTGCTGCGGCCACAACGCAGAGTACTAACCACTATACGATCACGGCCACGCTCCTTTCTTATTACTTTGTTGTTGTAGTTAAATGTTTGGAGCTTAGTATTACTCTTACATCTTTATGGGTTTCCTTGAATCTTTTGATCACAAAAGACAGTCAAGTTCCAATGATGGTTTACCTTGTACTGTGACTTTTTTCCTTCAGGGTCAGATTTGGAACTTTCAGTCGAGATGAAAAGCATTGAAGATTCAAACCACAGAGGCCTAATGATTTCTTTGAATCTGAAGGGTTGACATGTCTTTTTGCACATGCTTAAGCAGCATTTATCTACCATTTGGCTCTTCTCGTGCGTAAATGTCCTTTGATAATCGGCGTGTGGTGGATTGGTCTGGGAAATACAGAAGATGTGGGGTTTTTTTGTTTGAAGCTAAAGTTGATACCGAGCTAGCCAGGAGTCGAACCTAGAATCTTCTGATCCGTAGTCAGACGCGTTATCCATTGCGCCACTAGCCCTACAGAGAGTGAGAAAATATGGGGCCTCAAACAGGGAAATATGCATGAGCTGTCCAGTTTAAAGTTTTGTCAAATGGAACGGAGGATGGACTAAATGAAAGCACCAAGGTAAAACAGTAACCCTTCCAGCTACTGCCGTGACCCGGATTCGAACCGGGGTTGCTGCGGCCACAACGCAGAGTACTAACCACTATACGATCACGGCCATGAGGCCTTCAAATTACTGTGTTGTTGTAGTTAAATGTTTGGAGCTTAGTATTACTCTTACATCTTTATGGGTTTCCTTGAATCTTTTGATCACAAAAGACAGTCAAGTTCCAATGATGGTTTACCTTGTACTGTGACTTTTTTCCTTCAGGGTCAGATTTGGAACTTTCAGTCGAGATGAAAAGCATTGAAGATTCAAACCACAGAGGCCTAATGATTTCTTTGAATCTGAAGGGTTGACATGTCTTTTTGCACATGCTTAAGCAGCATTTATCTACCATTTGGCTCTTCTCGTGCGTAAATGTCCTTTGATAATCGGCGTGTGGTGGATTGGTCTGGGAAATACAGAAGATGTGGGTTTTTTTTGTTTGAAGCTAAAGTTGATACCGAGCTAGCCAGGAGTCGAACCTAGAATCTTCTGATCCGTAGTCAGACGCCTTATCCATTGCGCCGCTAGCCCTACAGAGAGTGAGAAAATATGGGGCCTCAAACAGGGAAATATGCATGAGCTGTCCAGTTTAAAGTTTTGTCAAATGGAACGGAGGATGGACTAAACGAAAGCACCAAGGTAAAACAGTAACCCTTCCAGCTACTGCCGTGACCCGGATTCGAACCGGGGTTGCTGCGGCCACAACGCAGAGTACTAACCACTATACGATCACGGCCACGCTTCTTTCTTATTACTTTGTTGTTGTAGTTAAATGTTTGGAGCTTAGTATTACTCTTACATCTTTATGGGTTTCCTTGAATCTTTTGATCACAAAAGACAGTCAAGTTCCAATGATGGTTTACCTTGTACTGTGACTTTTTTCCTTCAGGGTCAGATTTGGAACTTTCAGTCGAGATGAAAAGCATTGAACATTGAAACCACAGAGGCCTAATGATTTCTTTGAATCTGAAGGGTTGACATGTCTTTTTGCACATGCTTAAGCAGCATTTATCTACCATTTGGCTCTTCTCGTGCGTAAATGTCCTTTGATAATCGGCGTGTGGTGGATTGGTCTGGGAAATACAGAAGATGTGGGGTTTTTTTGTTTGAAGCTAAAGTTGATACCGAGCTAGCCAGGAGTCGAACCTAGAATCTTCTGATCCGTAGTCAGACGCGTTATCCATTGCGCCACTAGCCCTACAGAGAGTGAGAAAATATGGGGCCTCAAACAGGGAAATATGCATGAGCTGTCCAGTTTAAAGTTTTGTCAAATGGAACGGAGGATGGACTAAACGAAAGCACCAAGGTAAAACAGTAACCCTTCCAGCTACTGCCGTGACCCGGATTCGAACCGGGGTTGCTGCGGCCACAACGCAGAGTACTAACCACTATACGATCACGGCCACGCTCCTTTCTTATTACTTTGTTGTTGTAGTTAAATGTTTGGAGCTTAGTATTACTCTTATATCTTTATGGGTTTCCTTGAATCTTTTGATCACAAAAGACAGTCAAGTTCCAATGATGGTTTACCTTGTACTGTGACTTTTTTCCTTCAGGGTCAGATTTGGAACTTTCAGTCGAGATGAAAAGCATTGAAGATTCAAACCACAGAGGCCTAATGATTTCTTTGAATCTGAAGGGTTGACATGTCTTTTTGCACATGCTTAAGCAGCATTTATCTACCATTTGGCTCTTCTCGTGCGTAAATGTCCTTTGATAATCGGCGTGTGGTGGATTGGTCTGGGAAATACAGAAGATGTGGGGTTTTTTTGTTTGAAGCTAAAGTTGATACCGAGCTAGCCAGGAGTCGAACCTAGAATCTTCTGATCCGTAGTCAGACGCGTTATCCATTGCGCCACTAGCCCTACAGAGAGTGAGAAAATATGGGGCCTCAAACAGGGAAATATGCATGAGCTGTCCAGTTTAAAGTTTTGTCAAATGGAACGGAGGATGGACTAAATGAAAGCACCAAGGTAAAACAGTAACCCTTCCAGCTACTGCCGTGACCCGGATTCGAACCGGGGTTGCTGCGGCCACAACGCAGAGTACTAACCACTATACGATCACGGCCATGAGGCCTTCAAATTACTGTGTTGTTGTAGTTAAATGTTTGGAGCTTAGTATTACTCTTACATCTTTATGGGTTTCCTTGAATCTTTTGATCACAAAAGACAGTCAAGTTCCAATGATGGTTTACCTTGTACTGTGACTTTTTTCCTTCAGGGTCAGATTTGGAACTTTCAGTCGAGATGAAAAGCATTGAACATTGAAACCACAGAGGCCTAATGATTTCTTTGAATCTGAAGGGTTGACATGTCTTTTTGCACATGCTTAAGCAGCATTTATCTACCATTTGGCTCTTCTCGTGCGTAAATGTCCTTTGATAATCGGCGTGTGGTGGATTGGTCTGGGAAATACAGAAGATGTGGGGTTTTTTTGTTTGAAGCTAAAGTTGATACCGAGCTAGCCAGGAGTCGAACCTAGAATCTTCTGATCCGTAGTCAGACGCGTTATCCATTGCTCCACTAGCCCTACAGAGAGTGAGAAAATATGGGGCCTCAAACAGGGAAATATGCATGAGCTGTCCAGTTTAAAGTTTTGTCAAATGGAACGGAGGATGGACTAAACGAAAGCACCAAGGTAAAACAGTAACCCTTCCAGCTACTGCCGTGACCCGGATTCGAACCGGGGTTGCTGCGGCCACAACGCAGAGTACTAACCACTATACGATCACGGCCATGAGGCCTTCAAATTACTGTGTTGTTGTAGTTAAATGTTTGGAGCTTAGTATTACTCTTACATCTTTATGGGTTTCCTTGAATCTTTTGATCACAAAAGACAGTCAAGTTCCAATGATGGTTTACCTTGTACTGTGACTTTTTTCCTTCAGGGTCAGATTTGGAACTTTCAGTCGAGATGAAAAGCATTGAACATTGAAACCACAGAGGCCTAATGATTTCTTTGAATCTGAAGGGTTGACATGTCTTTTTGCACATGCTTAAGCAGCATTTATCTACCATTTGGCTCTTCTCGTGCGTAAATGTCCTTTGATAATCGGCGTGTGGTGGATTGGTCTGAGAAATACAGAAGATGTGGGGTTTTTTTGTTTGAAGCTAAAGTTGATACCGAGCTAGCCAGGAGTCGAACCTAGAATCTTCTGATCCGTAGTCAGACGCGTTATCCATTGCGCCACTAGCCCTACAGAGAGTGAGAAAATATGGGGCCTCAAACAGGGAAATATGCATGAGCTGTC
Organism: Thunnus maccoyii; assembly: GCF_910596095.1. Classification (NCBI taxonomy): domain Eukaryota; kingdom Metazoa; phylum Chordata; class Actinopteri; order Scombriformes; family Scombridae; genus Thunnus; species Thunnus maccoyii. Next base: position 19,311,218 of record NC_056545.1, read on the forward strand.
CAGTTTAAAGTTTTGTCAAATGGAACGGAGGATGGACTAAACGAAAGCACCAAGGTAAAACAGTAACCCTTCCAGCTACTGCCGTGACCCGGATTCGAACCGGGGTTGCTGCGGCCACAACGCAGAGTACTAACCACTATACGATCACGGCCATGAGGCCTTCAAATTACTGTGTTGTTGTAGTTAAATGTTTGGAGCTTAGTATTACTCTTACATCTTTATGGGTTTCCTTGAATCTTTTGATCACAAAAGACAGTCAAGTTCCAATGATGGTTTACCTTGTACTGTGACTTTTTTCCTTCAGGGTCAGATTTGGAACTTTCAGTCGAGATGAAAAGCATTGAACATTGAAACCACAGAGGCCTAATGATTTCTTTGAATCTGAAGGGTTGACATGTCTTTTTGCACATGCTTAAGCAGCATTTATCTACCATTTGGCTCTTCTCGTGCGTAAATGTCCTTTGATAATCGGCGTGTGGTGGATTGGTGTGGGAAATACAGAAGATGTGGGTTTTTTTGTTTGAAGCTAAAGTTGATACCGAGCTAGCCAGGAGTCGAACCTAGAATCTTCTGATCCGTAGTCAGACGCGTTATCCATTGCGCCACTAGCCCTACAGAGAGTGAGAAAATATGGGGCCTCAAACAGGGAAATATGCATGAGCTGTCCAGTTTAAAGTTTTGTCAAATGGAACGGAGGATGGACTAAATGAAAGCACCAAGGTAAAACAGTAACCCTTCCAGCTACTGCCGTGACCCGGATTCGAACCGGGGTTGCTGCGGCCACAACGCAGAGTACTAACCACTATACGATCACGGCCACGCTCCTTTCTTATTACTTTGTTGTTGTAGTTAAATGTTTGGAGCTTAGTATTACTCTTATATCTTTATGGGTTTCCTTGAATCTTTTGATCACAAAAGACAGTCAAGTTCCAATGATGGTTTACCTTGTACTGTGACTTTTTTCCTTCAGGGTCAGATTTGGAACTTTCAGTCGAGATGAAAAGCATTGAAGATTCAAACCACAGAGGCCTAATGATTTCTTTGAATCTGAAGGGTTGACATGTCTTTTTGCACATGCTTAAGCAGCATTTATCTACCATTTGGCTCTTCTCGTGCGTAAATGTCCTTTGATAATCGGCGTGTGGTGGATTGGTGTGGGAAATACAGAAGATGTGGGTTTTTTTTGTTTGAAGCTAAAGTTGATACCGAGCTAGCCAGGAGTCGAACCTAGAATCTTCTGATCCGTAGTCAGACGCGTTATCCATTGCGCCACTAGCCCTACAGAGAGTGAGAAAATATGGGGCCTCAAACAGGGAAATATGCATGAGCTGTCCAGTTTAAAGTTTTGTCAAATGGAACGGAGGATGGACTAAACGAAAGCACCAAGGTAAAACAGTAACCCTTCCAGCTACTGCCGTGACCCGGATTCGAACCGGGGTTGCTGCGGCCACAACGCAGAGTACTAACCACTATACGATCACGGCCATGAGGCCTTCAAATTACTGTGTTGTTGTAGTTAAATGTTTGGAGCTTAGTATTACTCTTACATCTTTATGGGTTTCCTTGAATCTTTTGATCACAAAAGACAGTCAAGTTCCAATGATGGTTTACCTTGTACTGTGACTTTTTTCCTTCAGGGTCAGATTTGGAACTTTCAGTCGAGATGAAAAGCATTGAACATTGAAACCACAGAGGCCTAATGATTTCTTTGAATCTGAAGGGTTGACATGTCTTTTTGCACATGCTTAAGCAGCATTTATCTACCATTTGGCACTTCTCGTGCGTAAATGTCCTTTGATAATCGGCGTGTGGTGGATTGGTCTGGGAAATACAGAAGATGTGGGGTTTTTTTGTTTGAAGCTAAAGTTGATACCGAGCTAGCCAGGAGTCGAACCTAGAATCTTCTGATCCGTAGTCAGACGCGTTATCCATTGCGCCACTAGCCCTACAGAGAGTGAGAAAATATGGGGCCTCAAACAGGGAAATATGCATGAGCTGTCCAGTTTAAAGTTTTGTCAAATGGAACGGAGGATGGACTAAATGAAAGCACCAAGGTAAAACAGTAACCCTTCCAGCTACTGCCGTGACCCGGATTCGAACCGGGGTTGCTGCGGCCACAACGCAGAGTACTAACCACTATACGATCACGGCCATGAGGCCTTCAAATTACTGTGTTGTTGTAGTTAAATGTTTGGAGCTTAGTATTACTCTTACATCTTTATGGGTTTCCTTGAATCTTTTGATCACAAAAGACAGTCAAGTTCCAATGATGGTTTACCTTGTACTGTGACTTTTTTCCTTCAGGGTCAGATTTGGAACTTTCAGTCGAGATGAAAAGCATTGAACATTGAAACCACAGAGGCCTAATGATTTCTTTGAATCTGAAGGGTTGACATGTCTTTTTGCACATGCTTAAGCAGCATTTATCTACCATTTGGCTCTTCTCGTGCGTAAATGTCCTTTGATAATCGGCGTGTGGTGGATTGGTCTGGGAAATACAGAAGATGTGGGTTTTTTTTGTTTGAAGCTAAAGTTGATACCGAGCTAGCCAGGAGTCGAACCTAGAATCTTCTGATCCGTAGTCAGACGCGTTATCCATTGCGCCACTAGCCCTACAGAGAGTGAGAAAATATGGGGCCTCAAACAGGGAAATATGCATGAGCTGTCCAGTTTAAAGTTTTGTCAAATGGAACGGAGGATGGACTAAACGAAAGCACCAAGGTAAAACAGTAACCCTTCCAGCTACTGCCGTGACCCGGATTCGAACCGGGGTTGCTGCGGCCACAACGCAGAGTACTAACCACTATACGATCACGGCCACGCTTCTTTCTTATTACTTTGTTGTTGTAGTTAAATGTTTGGAGCTTAGTATTACTCTTACATCTTTATGGGTTTCCTTGAATCTTTTGATCACAAAAGACAGTCAAGTTCCAATGATGGTTTACCTTGTACTGTGACTTTTTTCCTTCAGGGTCAGATTTGGAACTTTCAGTCGAGATGAAAAGCATTGAAGATTCAAACCACAGAGGCCTAATGATTTCTTTGAATCTGAAGGGTTGACATGTCTTTTTGCACATGCTTAAGCAGCATTTATCTACCATTTGGCTCTTTTCGTGCGTAAATGTCCTTTGATAATCGGCGTGTGGTGGATTGGTCTGGGAAATACAGAAGATGTGGGTTTTTTTTGTTTGAAGCTAAAGTTGATACCGAGCTAGCCAGGAGTCGAACCTAGAATCTTCTGATCCGTAGTCAGACGCGTTATCCATTGCGCCACTAGCCCTACAGAGAGTGAGAAAATATGGGGCCTCAAACAGGGAAATATGCATGAGCTGTCCAGTTTAAAGTTTTGTCAAATGGAACGGAGGATGGACTAAACGAAAGCACCAAGGTAAAACAGTAACCCTTCCAGCTACTGCCGTGACCCGGATTCGAACCGGGGTTGCTGCGGCCACAACGCAGAGTACTAACCACTATACGATCACGGCCATGAGGCCTTCAAATTACTGTGTTGTTGTAGTTAAATGTTTGGAGCTTAGTATTACTCTTACATCTTTATGGGTTTCCTTGAATCTTTTGATCACAAAAGACAGTCAAGTTCCAATGATGGTTTACCTTGTACTGTGACTTTTTTCCTTCAGGGTCAGATTTGGAACTTTCAGTCGAGATGAAAAGCATTGAACATTGAAACCACAGAGGCCTAATGATTTCTTTGAAACTGAAGGGTTGACATGTCTTTTTGCACATGCTTAAGCAGCATTTATCTACCATTTGGCTCTTCTCGTGCGTAAATGTCCTTTGATAATCGGCGTGTGGTGGATTGGTCTGGGAAATACAGAAGATGTGGGTTTTTTTTGTTTGAAGCTAAAGTTGATACCGAGCTAGCCAGGAGTCGAACCTAGAATCTTCTGATCCGTAGTCAGACGCGTTATCCATTGCGCCACTAGCCCTACAGAGAGTGAGAAAATATGGGGCCTCAAACAGGGAAATATGCATGAGCTGTCCAGTTTAAAGTTTTGTCAAATGGAACGGAGGATGGACTAAATGAAAGCACCAAGGTAAAACAGTAACCCTTCCAGCTACTGCCGTGACCCGGATTCGAACCGGGGTTGCTGCGGCCACAACGCAGAGTACTAACCACTATACGATCACGGCCACGCTCCTTTCTTATTACTTTGTTGTTGTAGTTAAATGTTTGGAGCTTAGTATTACTCTTATATCTTTATGGGTTTCCTTGAATCTTTTGATCACAAAAGACAGTCAAGTTCCAATGATGGTTTACCTTGTACTGTGACTTTTTTCCTTCAGGGTCAGATTTGGAACTTTCAGTCGAGATGAAAAGCATTGAAGATTCAAACCACAGAGGCCTAATGATTTCTTTGAATCTGAAGGGTTGACATGTCTTTTTGCACATGCTTAAGCAGCATTTATCTACCATTTGGCTCTTCTCGTGCGTAAATGTCCTTTGATAATCGGCGTGTGGTGGATTGGTCTGGGAAATACAGAAGATGTGGGTTTTTTTTGTTTGAAGCTAAAGTTGATACCGAGCTAGCCAGGAGTCGAACCTAGAATCTTCTGATCCGTAGTCAGACGCGTTATCCATTGCGCCACTAACCCTACAGAGAGTGAGAAAATATGGGGCCTCAAACAGGGAAATATGCATGAGCTGTCCAGTTTAAAGTTTTGTCAAATGGAACGGAGGATGGACTAAATGAAAGCACCAAGGTAAAACAGTAACCCTTCCAGCTACTGCCGTGACCCGGATTCGAACCGGGGTTGCTGCGGCCACAACGCAGAGTACTAACCACTATACGATCACGGCCACGCTCCTTTCTTATTACTTTGTTGTTGTAGTTAAATGTTTGGAGCTTAGTATTACTCTTATATCTTTATGGGTTTCCTTGAATCTTTTGATCACAAAAGACAGTCAAGTTCCAATGATGGTTTACCTTGTACTGTGACTTTTTTCCTTCAGGGTCAGATTTGGAACTTTCAGTCGAGATGAAAAGCATTGAAGATTCAAACCACAGAGGCCTAATGATTTCTTTGAATCTGAAGGGTTGACATGTCTTTTTGCACATGCTTAAGCAGCATTTATCTACCATTTGGCTCTTCTCGTGCGTAAATGTCCTTTGATAATCGGCGTGTGGTGGATTGGTCTGGGAAATACAGAAGATGTGGGTTTTTTTTGTTTGAAGCTAAAGTTGATACCGAGCTAGCCAGGAGTCGAACCTAGAATCTTCTGATCCGTAGTCAGACGCGTTATCCATTGCGCCACTAGCCCTACAGAGAGTGAGAAAATATGGGGCCTCAAACAGGGAAATATGCATGAGCTGTCCAGTTTAAAGTTTTGTCAAATGGAACGGAGGATGGACTAAACGAAAGCACCAAGGTAAAACAGTAACCCTTCCAGCTACTGCCGTGACCCGGATTCGAACCGGGGTTGCTGCGGCCACAACGCAGAGTACTAACCACTATACGATCACGGCCACGCTTCTTTCTTATTACTTTGTTGTTGTAGTTAAATGTTTGGAGCTTAGTATTACTCTTACATCTTTATGGGTTTCCTTGAATCTTTTGATCACAAAAGACAGTCAAGTTCCAATGATGGTTTACCTTGTACTGTGACTTTTTTCCTTCAGGGTCAGATTTGGAACTTTCAGTCGAGATGAAAAGCATTGAAGATTCAAACCACAGAGGCCTAATGATTTCTTTGAATCTGAAGGGTTGACATGTCTTTTTGCACATGCTTAAGCAGCATTTATCTACCATTTGGCTCTTCTCGTGCGTAAATGTCCTTTGATAATCGGCGTGTGGTGGATTGGTCTGGGAAATACAGAAGATGTGGGTTTTTTTTGTTTGAAGCTAAAGTTGATACCGAGCTAGCCAGGAGTCGAACCTAGAATCTTCTGATCCGTAGTCAGACGCCTTATCCATTGCGCCACTAGCCCTACAGAGAGTGGGAAAATATGGGGCCTCAAACAGGGAAATATGCATGAGCTGTCCAGTTTAAAGTTTTGTCAAATGGAACGGAGGATGGACTAAACGAAAGCACCAAGGTAAAACAGTAACCCTTCCAGCTACTGCCGTGACCCGGATTCGAAACGGGGTTGCTGCGGCCACAACGCAGAGTACTAACCACTATACGATCACGGCCACGCTTCTTTCTTATTACTTTGTTGTTGTAGTTAAATGTTTGGAGCTTAGTATTACTCTTACATCTTTATGGGTTTCCTTGAATCTTTTGATCACAAAAGACAGTCAAGTTCCAATGATGGTTTACCTTGTACTGTGACTTTTTTCCTTCAGGGTCAGATTTGGAACTTTCAGTCGAGATGAAAAGCATTGAAGATTCAAACCACAGAGGCCTAATGATTTCTTTGAATCTGAAGGGTTGACATGTCTTTTTGCACATGCTTAAGCAGCATTTATCTACCATTTGGCTCTTCTCGTGCGTAAATGTCCTTTGATAATCGGCGTGTGGTGGATTGGTCTGGGAAATACAGAAGATGTGGGTTTTTTTTGTTTGAAGCTAAAGTTGATACCGAGCTAGCCAGGAGTCGAACCTAGAATCTTCTGATCCGTAGTCAGACGCCTTATCCATTGCGCCACTAGCCCTACAGAGAGTGGGAAAATATGGGGCCTCAAACAGGGAAATATGCATGACCTGTCCAGTTTAAAGTTTTGTCAAATGGAACGGAGGATGGACTAAACGAAAGCACCAAGGTAAAACAGTAACCCTTCCAGCTACTGCCGTGACCCGGATTCGAACCGGGGTTGCTGCGGCCACAACGCAGAGTACTAACCACTATACGATCACGGCCACGCTTCTTTCTTATTACTTTGTTGTTGTAGTTAAATGTTTGGAGCTTAGTATTACTCTTACATCTTTATGGGTTTCCTTGAATCTTTTGATCACAAAAGACAGTCAAGTTCCAATGATGGTTTACCTTGTACTGTGACTTTTTTCCTTCAGGGTCAGATTTGGAACTTTCAGTCGAGATGAAAAGCATTGAAGATTCAAACCACAGAGGCCTAATGATTTCTTTGAATCTGAAGGGTTGACATGTCTTTTTGCACATGCTTAAGCAGCATTTATCTACCATTTGGCTCTTCTCGTGCGTAAATGTCCTTTGATAATCGGCGTGTGGTGGATTGGTCTGGGAAATACAGAAGATGTGGGTTTTTTTTGTTTGAAGCTAAAGTTGATACCGAGCTAGCCAGGAGTCGAACCTAGAATCTTCTGATCCGTAGTCAGACGCCTTATCCATTGCGCCACTAGCCCTACAGAGAGTGGGAAAATATGGGGCCTCAAACAGGGAAATATGCATGAGCTGTCCAGTTTAAAGTTTTGTCAAATGGAACGGAGGATGGACTAAACGAAAGCACCAAGGTAAAACAGTAACCCTTCCAGCTACTGCCGTGACCCGGATTCGAACCGGGGTTGCTGCGGCCACAACGCAGAGTACTAACCACTATACGATCACGGCCACGCTTCTTTCTTATTACTTTGTTGTTGTAGTTAAATGTTTGGAGCTTAGTATTACTCTTACATCTTTATGGGTTTCCTTGAATCTTTTGATCACAAAAGACAGTCAAGTTCCAATGATGGTTTACCTTGTACTGTGACTTTTTTCCTTCAGGGTCAGATTTGGAACTTTCAGTCGAGATGAAAAGCATTGAACATTGAAACCACAGAGGCCTAATGATTTCTTTGAATCTGAAGGGTTGACATGTCTTTTTGCACATGCTTAAGCAGCATTTATCTACCATTTGGCTCTTCTCGTGCGTAAATGTCCTTTGATAATCGGCGTGTGGTGGATTGGTCTGGGAAATACAGAAGATGTGGGTTTTTTTTGTTTGAAGCTAAAGTTGATACCGAGCTAGCCAGGAGTCGAACCTAGAATCTTCTGATCCGTAGTCAGACGCGTTATCCATTGCGCCACTAGCCCTACAGAGAGTGAGAAAATATGGGGCCTCAAACAGGGAAATATGCATGAGCTGTCCAGTTTAAAGTTTTGTCAAATGGAACGGAGGATGGACTAAACGAAAGCACCAAGGTAAAACAGTAACCCTTCCAGCTACTGCCGTGACCCGGATTCGAACCGGGGTTGCTGCGGCCACAACGCAAAGTACTAACCACTATACGATCACGGCCACGAGGCCTTCAAATTACTGTGTTGTTGTAGTTAAATGTTTGGAGCTTAGTATTACTCTTACATCTTTATGGGTTTCCTTGAATCTTTTGATCACAAAAGACAGTCAAGTTCCAATGATGGTTTACCTTGTACTGTGACTTTTTTCCTTCAGGGTCAGATTTGGAACTTTCAGTCGAGATGAAAAGCATTGAACATTGAAACCACAGAGGCCTAATGATTTCTTTGAATCTGAAGGGTTGACATGTCTTTTTGCACATGCTTAAGCAGCATTTATCTACCATTTGGCTCTTCTCGTGCGTAAATGTCCTTTGATAATCGGCGTGTGGTGGATTGGTCTGGGAAATACAGAAGATGTGGGTTTTTTTTGTTTGAAGCTAAAGTTGATACCGAGCTAGCCAGGAGTCGAACCTAGAATCTTCTGATCCGTAGTCAGACGCGTTATCCATTGCGCCACTAGCCCTACAGAGAGTGAGAAAATATGGGGCCTCAAACAGGGAAATATGCATGAGCTGTCCAGTTTAAAGTTTTGTCAAATGGAACGGAGGATGGACTAAACGAAAGCACCAAGGTAAAACAGTAACCCTTCCAGCTACTGCCGTGACCCGGATTCGAACCAGGGTTGCTGCGGCCACAACGCAGAGTACTAACCACTATACGATCACGGCCACGAGGCCTTCAAATTACTGTGTTGTTGTAGTTAAATGTTTGGAGCTTAGTATTACTCTTACATCTTTATGGGTTTCCTTGAATCTTTTGATCACAAAAGACAGTCAAGTTCCAATGATGGTTTACCTTGTACTGTGACTTTTTTCCTTCAGGGTCAGATTTGGAACTTTCAGTCGAGATGAAAAGCATTGAACATTGAAACCACAGAGGCCTAATGATTTCTTTGAATCTGAAGGGTTGACATGTCTTTTTGCACATGCTTAAGCAGCATTTATCTACCATTTGGCTCTTCTCGTGCGTAAATGTCCTTTGATAATCGGCGTGTGGTGGATTGGTCTGGGAAATACAGAAGATGTGGGGTTTTTTTGTTTGAAGCTAAAGTTGATACCGAGCTAGCCAGGAGTCGAACCTAGAATCTTCTGATCCGTAGTCAGACGCGTTATCCATTGCGCCACTAGCCCTACAGAGAGTGAGAAAATATGGGGCCTCAAACAGGGAAATATGCATGAGCTGTCCAGTTTAAAGTTTTGTCAAATGGAACGGAGGATGGACTAAACGAAAGCACCAAGGTAAAACAGTAACCCTTCCAGCTACTGCCGTGACCCGGATTCGAACCGGGGTTGCTGCGGCCACAACGCAGAGTACTAACCACTATACGATCACGGCCATGAGGCCTTCAAATTACTGTGTTGTTGTAGTTAAATGTTTGGAGCTTAGTATTACTCTTACATCTTTATGGGTTTCCTTGAATCTTTTGATCACAAAAGACAGTCAAGTTCCAATGATGGTTTACCTTGTACTGTGACTTTTTTCCTTCAGGGTCAGATTTGGAACTTTCAGTCGAGATGAAAAGCATTGAACATTGAAACCACAGAGGCCTAATGATTTCTTTGAATCTGAAGGGTTGACATGTCTTTTTGCACATGCTTAAGCAGCATTTATCTACCATTTGGCTCTTCTCGTGCGTAAATGTCCTTTGATAATCGGCGTGTGGTGGATTGGTGTGGGAAATACAGAAGATGTGGGGTTTTTTTGTTTGAAGCTAAAGTTGATACCGAGCTAGCCAGGAGTCGAACCTAGAATCTTCTGATCCGTAGTCAGACGCGTTATCCATTGCGCCACTAGCCCTACAGAGAGTAAGAAAATATGGGGCCTCAAACAGGGAAATATGCATGAGCTGTCCAGTTTAAAGTTTTGTCAAATGGAACGGAGGATGGACTAAATGAAAGCACCAAGGTAAAACAGTAACCCTTCCAGCTACTGCCGTGACCCGGATTCGAACCGGGGTTGCTGCGGCCACAACGCAGAGTACTAACCACTATACGATCACGGCCATGAGGCCTTCAAATTACTGTGTTGTTGTAGTTAAATGTTTGGAGCTTAGTATTACTCTTACATCTTTATGGGTTTCCTTGAATCTTTTGATCACAAAAGACAGTCAAGTTCCAATGATGGTTTACCTTGTACTGTGACTTTTTTCCTTCAGGGTCAGATTTGGAACTTTCAGTCGAGATGAAAAGCATTGAACATTGAAACCACAGAGGCCTAATGATTTCTTTGAATCTGAAGGGTTGACATGTCTTTTTGCACATGCTTAAGCAGCATTTATCTACCATTTGGCTCTTCTCGTGCGTAAATGTCCTTTGATAATCGGCGTGTGGTGGATTGGTCTGGGAAATACAGAAGATGTGGGGTTTTTTTGTTTGAAGCTAAAGTTGATACCGAGCTAGCCAGGAGTCGAACCTAGAATCTTCTGATCCGTAGTCAGACGCGTTATCCATTGCGCCACTAGCCCTACAGAGAGTGAGAAAATATGGGGCCTCAAACAGGGAAATATGCATGAGCTGTCCAGTTTAAAGTTTTGTCAAATGGAACGGAGGATGGACTAAATGAAAGCACCAAGGTAAAACAGTAACCCTTCCAGCTACTGCCGTGACCCGGATTCGAACCGGGGTTGCTGCGGCCACAACGCAGAGTACTAACCACTATACGATCACGGCCACGCTCCTTTCTTATTACTTTGTTGTTGTAGTTAAATGTTTGGAGCTTAGTATTACTCTTATATCTTTATGGGTTTCCTTGAATCTTTTGATCACAAAAGACAGTCAAGTTCCAATGATGGTTTACCTTGTACTGTGACTTTTTTCCTTCAGGGTCAGATTTGGAACTTTCAGTCGAGATGAAAAGCATTGAAGATTCAAACCACAGAGGCCTAATGATTTCTTTGAATCTGAAGGGTTGACATGTCTTTTTGCACATGCTTAAGCAGCATTTATCTACCATTTGGCTCTTCTCGTGCGTAAATGTCCTTTGATAATCGGCGTGTGGTGGATTGGTGTGGGAAATACAGAAGATGTGGGTTTTTTTTGTTTGAAGCTAAAGTTGATACCGAGCTAGCCAGGAGTCGAACCTAGAATCTTCTGATCCGTAGTCAGACGCGTTATCCATTGCGCCACTAGCCCTACAGAGAGTGAGAAAATATGGGGCCTCAAACAGGGAAATATGCATGAGCTGTCCAGTTTAAAGTTTTGTCAAATGGAACGGAGGATGGACTAAACGAAAGCACCAAGGTAAAACAGTAACCCTTCCAGCTACTGCCGTGACCCGGATTCGAACCGGGGTTGCTGCGGCCACAACGCAGAGTACTAACCACTATACGATCACGGCCACGCTTCTTTCTTATTACTTTGTTGTTGTAGTTAAATGTTTGGAGCTTAGTATTACTCTTACATCTTTATGGGTTTCCTTGAATCTTTTGATCACAAAAGACAGTCAAGTTCCAATGATGGTTTACCTTGTACTGTGACTTTTTTCCTTCAGGGTCAGATTTGGAACTTTCAGTCGAGATGAAAAGCATTGAAGATTCAAACCACAGAGGCCTAATGATTTCTTTGAATCTGAAGGGTTGACATGTCTTTTTGCACATGCTTAAGCAGCATTTATCTACCATTTGGCTCTTCTCGTGCGTAAATGTCCTTTGATAATCGGCGTGTGGTGGATTGGTCTGGGAAATACAGAAGATGTGGGTTTTTTTTGTTTGAAGCTAAAGTTGATACCGAGCTAGCCAGGAGTCGAACCTAGAATCTTCTGATCCGTAGTCAGACGCGTTATCCATTGCGCCACTAGCCCTACAGAGAGTGAGAAAATATGGGGCCTCAAACAGGGAAATATGCATGAGCTGTCCAGTTTAAAGTTTTGTCAAATGGAACGGAGGATGGACTAAACGAAAGCACCAAGGTAAAACAGTAACCCTTCCAGCTACTGCCGTGACCCGGATTCGAACCGGGGTTGCTGCGGCCACAACGCAGAGTACTAACCACTATACGATCACGGCCATGAGGCCTTCAAATTACTGTGTTGTTGTAGTTAAATGTTTGGAGCTTAGTATTACTCTTACATCTTTATGGGTTTCCTTGAATCTTTTGATCACAAAAGACAGTCAAGTTCCAATGATGGTTTACCTTGTACTGTGACTTTTTTCCTTCAGGGTCAGATTTGGAACTTTCAGTCGAGATGAAAAGCATTGAAGATTCAAACCACAGAGGCCTAATGATTTCTTTGAATCTGAAGGGTTGACATGTCTTTTTGCACATGCTTAAGCAGCATTTATCTACCATTTGGCTCTTCTCGTGCGTAAATGTCCTTTGATAATCGGCGTGTGGTGGATTGGTGTGGGAAATACAGAAGATGTGGGTTTTTTTTGTTTGAAGCTAAAGTTGATACCGAGCTAGCCAGGAGTCGAACCTAGAATCTTCTGATCCGTAGTCAGACGCGTTATCCATTGCGCCACTAGCCCTACAGAGAGTGAGAAAATATGGGGCCTCAAACAGGGAAATATGCATGAGCTGTCCAGTTTAAAGTTTTGTCAAATGGAACGGAGGATGGACTAAACGAAAGCACCAAGGTAAAACAGTAACCCTTCCAGCTACTGCCGTGACCCGGATTCGAACCGGGGTTGCTGCGGCCACAACGCAGAGTACTAACCACTATACGATCACGGCCACGCTTCTTTCTTATTACTTTGTTGTTGTAGTTAAATGTTTGGAGCTTAGTATTACTCTTACATCTTTATGGGTTTCCTTGAATCTTTTGATCACAAAAGACAGTCAAGTTCCAATGATGGTTTACCTTGTACTGTGACTTTTTTCCTTCAGGGTCAGATTTGGAACTTTCAGTCGAGATGAAAAGCATTGAAGATTGAAACCACAGAGGCCTAATGATTTCTTTGAATCTGAAGGGTTGACATGTCTTTTTGCACATGCTTAAGCAGCATTTATCTACCATTTGGCTCTTCTCGTGCGTAAATGTCCTTTGATAATCGGCGTGTGGTGGATTGGTCTGGGAAATACAGAAGATGTGGGTTTTTTTTGTTTGAAGCTAAAGTTGATACCGAGCTAGCCAGGAGTCGAACCTAGAATCTTCTGATCCGTAGTCAGACGCGTTATCCATTGCGCCACTAGCCCTACAGAGAGTGAGAAAATATGGGGCCTCAAACAGGGAAATATGCATGAGCTGTCCAGTTTAAAGTTTTGTCAAATGGAACGGAGGATGGACTAAACGAAAGCACCAAGGTAAAACAGTAACCCTTCCAGCTACTGCCGTGACCCGGATTCGAACCGGGGTTGCTGCGGCCACAACGCAGAGTACTAACCACTATACGATCACGGCCATGAGGCCTTCAAATTACTGTGTTGTTGTAGTTAAATGTTTGGAGCTTAGTATTACTCTTACATCTTTATGGGTTTCCTTGAATCTTTTGATCACAAAAGACAGTCAAGTTCCAATGATGGTTTACCTTGTACTGTGACTTTTTTCCTTCAGGGTCAGATTTGGAACTTTCAGTCGAGATGAAAAGCATTGAAGATTCAAACCACAGAGGCCTAATGATTTCTTTGAATCTGAAGGGTTGACATGTCTTTTTGCACATGCTTAAGCAGCATTTATCTACCATTTGGCTCTTCTCGTGCGTAAATGTCCTTTGATAATCGGCGTGTGGTGGATTGGTCTGGGAAATACAGAAGATGTGGGTTTTTTTTGTTTGAAGCTAAAGTTGATACCGAGCTAGCCAGGAGTCGAACCTAGAATCTTCTGATCCGTAGTCAGACGCCTTATCCATTGCGCCGCTAGCCCTACAGAGAGTGAGAAAATATGGGGCCTCAAACAGGGAAATATGCATGAGCTGTCCAGTTTAAAGTTTTGTCAAATGGAACGGAGGATGGACTAAACGAAAGCACCAAGGTAAAACAGTAACCCTTCCAGCTACTGCCGTGACCCGGATTCGAACCGGGGTTGCTGCGGCCACAACGCAGAGTACTAACCACTATACGATCACGGCCACGCTTCTTTCTTATTACTTTGTTGTTGTAGTTAAATGTTTGGAGCTTAGTATTACTCTTACATCTTTATGGGTTTCCTTGAATCTTTTGATCACAAAAGACAGTCAAGTTCCAATGATGGTTTACCTTGTACTGTGACTTTTTTCCTTCAGGGTCAGATTTGGAACTTTCAGTCGAGATGAAAAGCATTGAACATTGAAACCACAGAGGCCTAATGATTTCTTTGAATCTGAAGGGTTGACATGTCTTTTTGCACATGCTTAAGCAGCATTTATCTACCATTTGGCTCTTCTCGTGCGTAAATGTCCTTTGATAATCGGCGTGTGGTGGATTGGTGTGGGAAATACAGAAGATGTGGGGTTTTTTTGTTTGAAGCTAAAGTTGATACCGAGCTAGCCAGGAGTCGAACCTAGAATCTTCTGATCCGTAGTCAGACGCGTTATCCATTGCGCCACTAGCCCTACAGAGAGTGAGAAAATATGGGGCCTCAAACAGGGAAATATGCATGAGCTGTCCAGTTTAAAGTTTTGTCAAATGGAACGGAGGATGGACTAAATGAAAGCACCAAGGTAAAACAGTAACCCTTCCAGCTACTGCCGTGACCCGGATTCGAACCGGGGTTGCTGCGGCCACAACGCAGAGTACTAACCACTATACGATCACGGCCACGCTCCTTTCTTATTACTTTGTTGTTGTAGTTAAATGTTTGGAGCTTAGTATTACTCTTATATCTTTATGGGTTTCCTTGAATCTTTTGATCACAAAAGACAGTCAAGTTCCAATGATGGTTTACCTTGTACTGTGACTTTTTTCCTTCAGGGTCAGATTTGGAACTTTCAGTCGAGATGAAAAGCATTGAAGATTCAAACCACAGAGGCCTAATGATTTCTTTGAATCTGAAGGGTTGACATGTCTTTTTGCACATGCTTAAGCAGCATTTATCTACCATTTGGCTCTTCTCGTGCGTAAATGTCCTTTGATAATCGGCGTGTGGTGGATTGGTCTGGGAAATACAGAAGATGTGGGTTTTTTTTGTTTGAAGCTAAAGTTGATACCGAGCTAGCCAGGAGTCGAACCTAGAATCTTCTGATCCGTAGTCAGACGCGTTATCCATTGCGCCACTAGCCCTACAGAGAGTGAGAAAATATGGGGCCTCAAACAGGGAAATATGCATGAGCTGTCCAGTTTAAAGTTTTGTCAAATGGAACGGAGGATGGACTAAACGAAAGCACCAAGGTAAAACAGTAACCCTTCCAGCTACTGCCGTGACCCGGATTCGAACCGGGGTTGCTGCGGCCACAACGCAGAGTACTAACCACTATACGATCACGGCCATGAGGCCTTCAAATTACTGTGTTGTTGTAGTTAAATGTTTGGAGCTTAGTATTACTCTTACATCTTTATGGGTTTCCTTGAATCTTTTGATCACAAAAGACAGTCAAGTTCCAATGATGGTTTACCTTGTACTGTGACTTTTTTCCTTCAGGGTCAGATTTGGAACTTTCAGTCGAGATGAAAAGCATTGAACATTGAAACCACAGAGGCCTAATGATTTCTTTGAATCTGAAGGGTTGACATGTCTTTTTGCACATGCTTAAGCAGCATTTATCTACCATTTGGCTCTTCTCGTGCGTAAATGTCCTTTGATAATCGGCGTGTGGTGGATTGGTCTGAGAAATACAGAAGATGTGGGTTTTTTTTGTTTGAAGCTAAAGTTGATACCGAGCTAGCCAGGAGTCGAACCTAGAATCTTCTGATCCGTAGTCAGACGCGTTATCCATTGCGCCACTAGCCCTACAGAGCGTGAGAAAATATGGGGCCTCAAACAGGGAAATATGCATGAGCTGTCCAGTTTAAAGTTTTGTCAAATGGAACGGAGGATGGACTAAACGAAAGCACCAAGGTAAAACAGTAACCCTTCCAGCTACTGCCGTGACCCGGATTCGAACCGGGGTTGCTGCGGCCACAACGCAGAGTACTAACCACTATACGATCACGGCCATGAGGCCTTCAAATTACTGTGTTGTTGTAGTTAAATGTTTGGAGCTTAGTATTACTCTTACATCTTTATGGGTTTCCTTGAATCTTTTGATCACAAAAGACAGTCAAGTTCCAATGATGGTTTACCTTGTACTGTGACTTTTTTCCTTCAGGGTCAGATTTGGAACTTTCAGTCGAGATGAAAAGCATTGAACATTGAAACCACAGAGGCCTAATGATTTCTTTGAATCTGAAGGGTTGACATGTCTTTTTGCACATGCTTAAGCAGCATTTATCTACCATTTGGCTCTTCTCGTGCGTAAATGTCCTTTGATAATCGGCGTGTGGTGGATTGGTCTGGGAAATACAGAAGATGTGGGGTTTTTTTGTTTGAAGCTAAAGTTGATACCGAGCTAGCCAGGAGTCGAACCTAGAATCTTCTGATCCGTAGTCAGACGCGTTATCCATTGCGCCACTAGCCCTACAGAGAGTGAGAAAATATGGGGCCTCAAACAGGGAAATATGCATGAGCTGTCCAGTTTAAAGTTTTGTCAAATGGAACGGAGGATGGACTAAATGAAAGCACCAAGGTAAAACAGTAACCCTTCCAGCTACTGCCGTGACCCGGATTCGAACCGGGGTTGCTGCGGCCACAACGCAGAGTACTAACCACTATACGATCACGGCCACGAGGCCTTCAAATTACTGTGTTGTTGTAGTTAAATGTTTGGAGCTTAGTATTACTCTTACATCTTTATGGGTTTCCTTGAATCTTTTGATCACAAAAGACAGTCAAGTTCCAATGATGGTTTACCTTGTACTGTGACTTTTTTCCTTCAGGGTCAGATTTGGAACTTTCAGTCGAGATGAAAAGCATTGAAGATTCAAACCAGAGAGGCCTAATGATTTCTTTGAATCTGAAGGGTTGACATGTCTTTTTGCACATGCTTAAGCAGCATTTATCTACCATTTGGCTCTTCTCGTGCGTAAATGTCCTTTGATAATCGGCGTGAGGTGGATTGGTCTGGGAAATACAGAAGATGTGGGGTTTTTTTGTTTGAAGCTAAAGTTGATACCGAGCTAGCCAGGAGTCGAACCTAGAATCTTCTGATCCGTAGTCAGACGCGTTATCCATTGCGCCACTAGCCCTACAGAGAGTGAGAAAATATGGGGCCTCAAACAGGGAAATATGCATGAGATGTCCAGTTTAAAGTTTTGTCAAATGGAACGGAGGATGGACTAAATGAAAGCACCAAGGTAAAACAGTAACCCTTCCAGCTACTGCCGTGACCCGGATTCGAACCGGGGTTGCTGCGGCCACAACGCAGAGTACTAACCACTATACGATCACAGCCACGAGGCCTTCAAATTACTGTGTTGTTGTAGTTAAATGTTTGGAGCTTAGTATTACTCTTACATCTTTATGGGTTTCCTTGAATCTTTTGATCACAAAAGACAGTCAAGTTCCAATGATGGTTTACCTTGTACTGTGACTTTTTTCCTTCAGGGTCAGATTTGGAACTTTCAGTCGAGATGAAAAGCATTGAAGATTGAAACCACAGAGGCCTAATGATTTCTTTGAATCTGAAGGGTTGACATGTCTTTTTGCACATGCTTAAGCAGCATTTATCTACCATTTGGCTCTTCTCGTGCGTAAATGTCCTTTGATAATCGGCGTGAGGTGGATTGGTCTGGGAAATACAGAAGATGAGGGTTTTCTTTGTTTGAAGCTAAAGTTGATACCGAGCTAGCCAGGAGTCGAACCTAGAATCTTCTGATCCGTAGTCAGACGCGTTATCCATTGCGCCACTAGCCCTACAGAGAGTGAGAAAATATGGGGCCTCAAACAGGGAAATATGCATGAGCTGTCCAGTTTAAAGTTTTGTCAAATGGAACGGAGGATGGACTAAATGAAAGCACCAAGGTAAAACAGTAACCCTTCCAGCTACTGCCGTGACCCGGATTCGAACCGGGGTTGCTGCGGCCACAACGCAGAGTACTAACCACTATACGATCACAGCCACGTGGCACTCTGATTGCTTTGTCGATGTAGTTAAATTTTGTATGAATACATTCAAATGTGTTAATGTGTAAAAACGTTTTGATTAAATCAATTCAAACATTTGAATGTGTAAAAAATATCTGAACAAATAGATTTAATTTTTGAATTTGTAAGGAAATATGTAGCTGTGCATGACATTTTCTGAACTATAGAAAACTGTACAAATAATTTCCTATGTATGAGTGCATAAAGAAGATTTGCACAAAGGTTTTCAGTTACACATTAAAGGTATGTGGGGCGTGCCTTGAGCGCCTTCAGTGGACATGCCCCCAGTATTTCAGAGCATCCTCATTTGCTATTTAGGAGGATGCGTCAAATGTCACAAAAGTATTTTTACTTGTAGGTTAAATTTCCATGTGCCAATCATCCCCACACACAGGGAATTCCTGTGTTTGTCCTTCAAAGAGTCCATTTTCAGTACAAACGTTTGTTTTCAGTTTTTCTCTGGCTCCACGCACCTTCTCAAACTGTGTGCAAACAAACCTGGAGTTATTACGCAGGACAGGCATCAGGTTTTTATTCTTTCTGGATGACCTGATTGTGATAGCATTCTCCAGAGAGAGTGCAGCACTCCACACGGCAGAGCTGTAAAACACCTTTCACTGCTGGGTTTTACCATGAACTGGTGAAAGAACTGTCCCCTTCTCTCCCAGTCAATAATTTACCTGGGAGTGTGTTTGGATTCATCCATTATGAGAGCAACACTGTCCCCAGCCAGACTGGAAGTGCTCAGATCTCTCCTGTTGCACATTGTGCCTTGCAAAATGGTGACAGTTTTATCTGTGATGTGCCTGCCAGGTATGATGTCAGCCAGTCATGTGGTGTCTTTCCTCTGGGTCTTCACATGAGAAAACTCCAGAGATGGTTTGGCCGTCTCCGCCTTGACCTGTTACATCACAAAGACACATGACAACTGTCCCTTCCTCACTGCAGTTGGACCGGACATATTGGAAAACCTGTCATGTTCTGGCAGCAGGGATTCCCCTTGGGAGAGCTACGTCATACTGTCAGCTTTGGGCATGTTATGCACACATAGTCATCTTTGTAGATAGCCGTTATATGTGCTACAAGCTGTCATATACTCAAGCTCTCTTCTAACTTATTTGTTCGAGTTTTTGGGATTGTCACAGTGTGTAACAACTGTCCCTGCCTGCTCTGTCAACATAAGTCCACTGTGTGTGAAGTGTATATACACATATTGGTGTACACAAATGCATCTCTCTTCGGATGGGGAGGAATGTATCAGTCTCACAGTATGTGAGGAAAGTGGCTGGAGCACTGTCTCTCCACATAAACTACCTGGAGCTGTCCATGGTGCTGAAAGTGCAGAAGCACTTTCCCCCACTGCTGACAGACAACATGTGATGGTGAGGACAGACAACATGACAGCAGCGGCTTATAAATTGCCAGGGTAAGGTTCTCTCAGCTCAACTGCTGGAAACGGCCAGAAACCCCCTGCTGTGGTCTCACGTAAATCTGCACTCCATCAGAGCAGTTTATATCCCAGGCAAACAGAACTGAACTGCAGATCTGATGTAACATGAAGGTCCCTCTCAAAACGAATGGAGGCTGAATCCCACTTATTCAAACGTTGTGGGACAGGTTCGGGAGAGTGGGGTTGAACCTGTTCACCGAATGAGATGATGCACAGTGCACGCTATGGTTCTCTATGAACATACGAGACAATTTCCCACTGGGAGTGTATGACTTCTCTCACTGTCTGTGGCCCAAAGCCCTCCTTTACACTTTCCCCCTGGTATCCGTGATACCCCGCCTTCTAGTGTGCATTCAGGAGGAGAACCTGCAGTAGCAGCCATTCTGGTGGCCCCAGGATGCATGAGCGCATCATGGTTCCTGACAACAATACAGCTGCTATCGGGCAACTCCAGTGAGCAGAGACATACTCTTGCAGCTGGACGGTTTGATCCTACACTTCCCAGTGATAAGTCAGTGATTATGGGCCTGGCCCCTGAATGAGAGTGCTTGAAAAGATTAGGTTTGCCCCATGAAGTGGTACACACTATCCAGGGAGTGAGAGCCCCCTCTACTATGGCCTCTTACACAGCAAAATGGTTTGCTTTTCAACACTGGTGTGTGGAGAGGGGCACAGATCACACAGGCATATGTTGTAGCGGGGACAGATTCACTGCTGAGTGTTCGTGCACATTCTACGAGTACCTTGTCCTCCTCCACAGCTCTCAGTGGAATGACAGTGGCAGACATTTGTGCAGCGGCATATTGGGCCTCACCATGCTCTTTTATATGGTTCTACCTGCGTGATACGTCTGAGTTTTCTCTAACTCATTCAGTAGTGAATGTGCTCAATGACCAGCAACACACTGGCATCGCTGGGCACGTTACGCACACACAGTCATCTCAGTAGAGAGCCATTATATGTGCTACAAGCTGTCATATACTCAAGCTCTCATTTAACTTATTTATATGAGTCTTTGGGACTGCCACAATGTGTAACGACGTGCCTGCTCTCCCAACGTAAGTTCATTGTGTGTGAAGTTCACCGCTCGCCGTGCGCACCTGTGCATGCCATGTGGTATCCTCCTCTACTCACATCATCATAGATTAGTGAACTAATTCCGCATCTTGTCCCTGCTCTGCTTGTGTTTGGGACTTTTTACAGTTTGTAATCACAAAAGACAGTCAAGTTCCAATGATGGCTGATGCTAATTTTGTGCCCTGCATTGAACCCATTGTCATATTTATGTTAGTTGTTTTGCTCATCCATATATCAGCATCCCATGTTGATTTATCTAGACAAGGGATTTGGAATGTAATAAAGATAGTATTATTTCAAATTTGAAATTTTGAGGTTGCAGGACATCAACATATGGCCTGTAGTGAGATGCATTGTCCACTTCACAACCAGATGTCCAGATTTGCCTTGCATTTTATAGGTTTAAACAAAAAAAATAAAGTTTACATTGAGTCATACTCACCAAAACGCAATAGGCCTCATTCAGAAACAGTGCGTATAAACATTTTAAGCACAAATTCATCAATTTGTTCTTCACTGAATTCGTTCTTAACAAATTTAGAACTGACTTAGACCATGCGTATGCACAAATCATAAACTTCCCATGGTTTTAAAAAATTATATGGTCAATATTTATTCAATGTAAACAGTATATTAGAACTACAATTATTAAAAATGATTGGCCCTAAATATACAGCATTTAAAAGTGTGAAATTGCAAATAATACACTATTTACTAATTATAGAATTATTAGCTAAGACATTGTAATCCAGAAATCATCATCATAAATGTAATGAAATTATTAACATATTAAAATTGTCCTGTTCTCACTTATAGATGACAATAGTTTACATATCGGAATTTCCATATTGGAATGTGACCCTGATTAATTTCCCCCATCAGATTTGGCCGTGATATATGCAGCCGGTTAACCAGCAGCCTGTTCAGTGTCCTCACAGCCTGTAAGTTCAGTAGTGGCACAGGGAGGGGTGGTGTGTTTTTGGTACATCACAGCCTGTTGTGGACAGAGATAAAACACAATGTGCACCTGGTGCAGTAGTAAGGATTTATTTAAATCAATTCCACAGATCTACACATTTATCAACTTTGTATTTTGTTACAGACGACAACAGGCATGCAGGCTGTATACAGGGTTTGAAGGATTGGGCTCCAAAGGGTTTGTGCCAACAACACGTTTACCAGCCAAATCTGCCTTGTCTGGCTTCTATTTCTGAAACTATTGTTTTCATTTCACTAGCAGCAAAGTTTTTCTGTATTTTTACCATCACGGCCCTCTTTTCAATGAGTGACAGCTCTCTCCACTGCTGCACCACTCCAACAGAGCTTTCCTTATATAGAGAAATAGGGGTGTGGTACTATGCTAATTACCAATAGCGAGCAAGCGCCTGTCAATTTAGAATGATTCTGATTCACTAACATACGCATGGTGGTAAGAACAAAATTAGCCAGAGAACGTGTCATGAATCTGATGGAAATTTTGTGTGCGCACTTATTTTGTGCGCAAAGAACATTTCTCCGCACATATTAGTGAATGAGGCCCATTGTGTGTATCCATTTCCTTCCTCATGAAACATATGAAAAGCTGATTTTGAAAGTATATTAAATCCTGCATGGTTATTAACTAGCAGCATTCTGTATTCTTCTTCCTCACCTGTTGGCACATTGCTGTATTTCTTGCCTCATTACAGCCACTTGTAGATCAGTGGAATAGTGTGAAGTGATTGGCAGGAATATATTGCTTCATGTGTGTGCATGTGTGTCCTTGTACACCTGCAGACTATAAAGTATTTTGATCTCAAGAATTTTACTCAAAGTTGTTATATGACAATCACTTTGGTTGACATAACAATAATTTAAGGTAACCAGTGTTGAATTTCTGCTGTGTTGCTTTTGTATGCATGTCTGTAGGAAGCAGTGAGCCTGCTCTCAGGACGGACATGCATGCCACCAGGGTCCAGTGTGACTCTGGCTCGGGCCACTTTGCTGCTCAGCGACCTGAGAGGAAAGCAAAGTACCGCACTTCTAAAACTGACACAGAAACTACTCCAGAAGCAGGTAAACATACACAGAAACAAACATACTCATACACACATACTGTAGACATATTGGTACCAGTCAGTATTCAAAAAGAAGGTAAAACTTACATTAACATCTAGTTCTCTTTCTCTATTTGTTTCAGCTGTCTGTTTTTGGTGAGAGTGTGGTGTTGGATGATGGAAAAATGTATTTCTCTCCTCCTGGACCTAGCAACATATACCTCCCTTACCTCCACATACTGGATCAGACCACTTTGCGAATTGGTAAATAAAGAACTTGACACTTTTGTACAATGCTTTTGCCATCCACGCTGGTGGCTCTTTTTGGCTTTACTCATGTTAACATAAACAGGCTGACATTCTCACAATGTTTAGCAGGTGTAATGTTTGGCATGTTCACCATGAGTTTAGTATGTTAGCATGCTAACATTAGCCAATTAGCATTCAATACAAAGTACAGCTGAAGCTGATGGGAATTTCATGAGTTTTACAAGAATTTGGTCATAAACTTAAATATTGGACAAGGTCCAAATGATGACCATATTTATGTTAGTTGTTTTGCTCATCCATATATCAGCATCCCATGTTGATTTATCTAGACAAGGGATTTGGAATGTAATAAAGATAGTATTATTTCAAATTTGAAATTTTGAGGTTGCAGGACATTTTTGGTCATAAACTTAAATATTGGACAAGGTCCAAATGATGACCTGCCTGTGGCACTAGAGGAAAAGTCAGGGGGTCACCGAAGTCATTAGGATTCATCTGTGAGTATCTGCTGTTTTTTTAAAGGACCAGTATGTAGGATTCAGTGAAATCTAGTGGTGAGGTTGCACATTGTAACTAATTAAATACCCCTCTCCTTCCAAGCGTGTATAAAAACCTACAATTGCCACGAAACTTACAAAAAACGTGAAAGGCCCTCTCTGGAGCCAGTGTTTAGTTTGTCCATTCTGGGCTACTGTAGAAACATGTTGGTGTAACATGGCAGGCTCCGTTGAAGGGGACCCACTCCTTATGTGGATATAAAGGGCTCATTGTAAGGTGATGAAAACACGATTCTTATTTTCATGGGATTACACACTAATTAAAACATACTTATGAATATTATATGTATAAGATGCTGCTAAATTCTACACATTGCACCTTTAAAGTCTTAAAAGTGCTGAATTAAGCTCCCTCAAAAACGGCCTCAGAAGAAAAGAAAAAGTCTTGCATTTCATTTACAAAAGTCTTGAATATTTTTTTTGCCATAAGCAGTGACATTATTTATAACTTATTTATAACTTATAACTAATTTTTTGTATTTGAGATGTTATACGTTTATAAAATACAAGTGAGACTGGTGCGAGAATGGTTATGCATGCAGGGAACTGTGGAGTTTTTGGAGCAAAAATCTAACCTAACTTAAATCGGTTATTACTAGGAATTATTTTTATATACGGCTGGGAAGTACTGTGACATAAATATGAATCAACTCCTGTACTTAATAAATAATTGTAAGTCTCCTGAGAATGACTTCCAGGTTATTCTTTGACCAGTATGACCTTGAAACAGGTATTAAATTGCATTCAATGTGGTATTAAAAATGTCTTAAAAAGACTTAAATTAAATGTTGAACACTTGCAAATATTTAACCCTGCGTGGAGACTGTGAATATCTGTACAGAAGTTCATGGCAATCCATCCAATAGTTATAGTAGTTATAGATATTTCAATCTGGACCAAAGTGGTGGACAGACAGACTGACACTACCATCCCTAGAGCTCCCTCTGCTAGCGTGGCTAAAAACACAACCCAAACAACACAGTCTGAAATTCAAAATCTCAACATTTCTCTCAAATGGACTCTGTCCAACATATGGAAGGTGGACTCCAGCTCTATAACTGAAATATGGATTTTACATGAAACCCATTTTAGGACCTGTGTGAACCTTTTGCACTTGTGTAGCCCTGCAACTAACAGTTCTTTTTAACTTTTAATTAATCTGACAATTATTTTTTCAGTTAAATTAATAATTGTTTGTCTGTAAAATGTCATATTACCTCAAGATGACATCTTCACATCTGTTGTTTCATCTGACAAACTTAATTAATTTAGAAAATTAATTAATCAACAATAAGAATTGTTGCTGATTAATTTTCTGTGAATTTACTATTTTAATAAATTATTAATTGGCTCTGCTCTACTCTTAGAAAAACAGCTTCTCAGCTTTAAACTATTTGCAGGGCATTCATGCAAACATCCAGTTCTTGTCACATTACTCTATCTTGCACTGTTTCTGCAGGTCACATCCTGGATCTCAATGCCGTGGAAAAGCTTGTCTCTGCCCAGTCATCACAATCCACTTCCACGCAGCTATTACTCCAGTCCAGCCAGATTGAGAGAGACTCTCAGGCACCGATTCCCTCTCTAAGCAAATCAAACACCTCCGGTCCTACAAGCCTTCCATGCTAAGCCGCTTTGAGATAACTAGAATAGAATGACACTTATAAGGTGTCAGTGCTGTGCCTACTGAGAGATATACAGTAAAAGTTTGGACTCACTTTCTCATTCAAGGGAATGAGAAGGTGTGTCCAAACTTTTACTGGTACTGTAGCTTGATGCTGAATTGGGTATATGGCCACAAGTGTGTGTGTCTCTGTTTCTGGGGGGGTTCTTTTTGTTTCGTTAAAGAGAAAAAGAAAATGTTGTGGGCAACCTGGTGCAATTAAACATTTCATGATGAACTTATTTGAGTTGTGTAGAATTGAAGTACTGTATTTGTTAATAGGCTATTACAATGGCTAACAGACTGAACAATGTTAATGTAAAGAATGCATATGTTATGTTATGGATATTTTCAGGTACTATACGATGTTGATTATGTATATGTATATGTATGTAGTTTTTTATCTTCACATTCTTCATTCTCCAATCTCATTGTATGTTTCCTGCCACTTGGCAGTAAATGGAGACAAGAAAGAGAACTGTTGGAGTTGGGAATAAACAACTCTTTAGATACCTCTTGAACTGCAGGGCACAATGGTCCTTTATCTGTATCTTTGAAATCTCTGGCATCTTTAATTTGTTTATTTTAAACTCAAATAAAATCTAGTGATCAACAATATAAAACAATCTCAACTGATAAACTATATGAATAAAAAACTCTGTGAACATACTGGAGATCTTGAACAGAGGACGAAACAAGGGAAAAAATGGCTGCAGCACAGGAATTAAACAACACTGAAAAGACAAACAGCAGGTTTTAGACCTTTAGAGATGAATATGCAGGACAGTTGTAATATAATATGCATGATGATCACAAAACAGTTAATTCTAGTAGCAGTAATAAGATTTTATTCAAGTCCAGGTTCCCAGCATTTTCTTGTCAGATAAGTAATCCTGCACATATAATACAACTGAGTGAGAAACTATATGTTATGCTCAAGAGTAAGGCATAAATGATGTTTATGTTGAAGACCAAAAAGTAAATTTAAATGGAAACTTATCTTGTGGGTATTGACATTGTACAGTGAAGCCCAGACAAGTTGTCAGGTTCAGAAATGTTTGCACCTTTACCAGGTTTTTAAAAAAATGGGTGGTATTAAAGATTAATAAATTAATAGGCTACAAATTACCAGGTAAAATACACTTAATGCCATATACAAACAATATTAACCCTCCATAAATCCATTGTAGCCTATATCAGTGGTTTTTAATGACACTTGTCAATAAATGACAGGTGATTATTTACATTTTCAAAGTATCAGAAACATTAAAAAATGGGGTTTAGCTTCTATCCAGTGTTAATCCTTGTTATAAAGGACCTGTGAAACAGATCAGGCTAATCTTGATAGTGGGACCACATTTTTGTTAACATTTAGATTATGGATTTTAGCTGAAGCATAATGATTGCTTTTTAATGACAGAAAATTAGATAGCTGTTAAAGGAGGGGTTCACAATCTTCACAATCAGGTCTGTCTTAAAACAATAGTAAGGTGTGCAAATGAACATTGAAACAGGTTTTTCTTTCCCTAATCATTCCTCCTGTTCATACTGACCATTAGAATCATAATTCACTTACAATGTATGTGATGGGTGACAAAATCCACAAGCCTCCTACTGTGCAAAAATGTGTTTAAAAGTTTATCTGAAGCTAATATGAAGCCTCAGTCATCTACATGAGCCAGATCAAGTAGATATCTTTCAGCTTTACAGTTTTAGTGCCAAAGTTCCACTTTTTGTTACTATGCTTCCACCGCAGTTCAACAGGTAAACACTGGAAGGAAGTCCGAGGAAACACAAAGAGGAAATTTGTTGCAAGAAGACTGTAAATGTGGCAGATATCCACTTGATATGACTAACTCAGACTGCCTCATATAAACTGCAGATAAATTTTTTAATGGATTTTTGCACAAAATGACTGTATGGGCAGACTTCAAAAAAGACGAACCTATACTTTAAAGGTCAGCTGCAGGAGCCAAATACTCTGAATGGAGGCATAATTTATACATCTACCAGTTTGTCATATTCTATTCTGAAAAGTGCACCCGGAAGTGTTGTATGTTGTTGCCATGCGGTGACTTGACTCCGGTGTCCACGGCAGACATAACGGTAGCATCCGTCCGTTGACGTCTGCTGGAGTACAGCGGTACTTTAGTAACGGGGGAGTCTGTCCGTTGTTTCAGGGGAGCAGTATTAGAGGCGATGAAGCTATTCGAGTTAAAAGATGATCGCCTCACTTTCTAGAGGAAGTTTGCTGGATGAGGTTCTGCATGGAGGCTTCAACGAGGTAACGGTTACCCAGCGTTACCAACTGTTAACGTCAGTTAGGTTCGCTGTAATTTAGCAAGCGGAAGATACTTAAATCTGCTAACCAGCTCGTAGACAAAGAAAAACTATAACTGCAACAACTGTAGGTGAAAACAACGAATTTCTGCTGTTTATCCAACTAACGTTAACATATTATTTGCTAACTCGCTAACGTTAAAATGCAGTTTGGACCCAATAACAATAACCTGATATGAATTTTAGTTGCTTTCGTTAACGCTAGCAATAACGTTAAGTTTAATGGTTGTCAGCTAGCTTTTGTATGAGTTTCAAAGGGCATACATGAGTTAAACATATTTAACGTCAAGTGAAATAGTCTCTGTTGTGTCCTGCGTTGGGTGGGTTCATTGTAATGTATCCCGGACGACGGGCTGTCACGTGACTGAACGGGACCGGTGAAAGGTGTAGTGAAGCGTGAGAAATGCACGGGGGGGTGCGCTAAAACTCCAAACTCTGGGCTGAACAACAACGTAAATGTGTGACCTTAACAACTAAAGTAACATTTAATAAGCAGTGGGACAGCAGGCCGACCCCGCTCCCCGCCCCTTTGTCCCAACATAATAAACAAAGGAGCTCGTTTGTTATGTCGTGCTCTCAGCCTTTTGTGCCCCCTCATGAACATGTCTTCCCTACTCTAAGCTGCTGTCTGTCTGTGTGTGTCTGCAGCAGCAGCTGGCAGCTTATGTTTCCTGGGTGAACGCTCAGCTGAAGAGGAAACCAGGGCTGAAGCCCATCACTGACCTCAGGCATGATCTGCAGGATGGAGTGGTGCTCACACAGCTCATAGAGATAGTTGGTAAATACACACATAAATGTCTCACAGACACAGTGCAAGGTTTTGAGTCCACACAGTAGCTGCTTCATGTAGTAATAGTGGAGGAAGAATAAGGGAAAAAAGGTTGAATTCGTTTCAGTTTATGGGTGCATACATGTTTGTGCATACATGCATACATTTTTTGTAGTATGTCATCAATTTGTACTTTAACAAGTGGCTCACCATTAAGCCCTTATTTACATGCTTATTAATGATGTTTCAACTCTCAGTGAGGACTATTTGAGTATAGCTTTTCCTTTAAAATTGCACCGCTAATGAAAAAACAAACAAATGTAAAGCTTCACAATGTTTATTTTGACACTTATGCAAAAATACACTCAGTTGTATGCATTTGTTTCTATATGGAGTAGTATTTCTGTTCAAAAATATTATACATACCTAAAAAATGCCCTCAGATACCCACAATATTTCAGTCTTTAGCATAATGCAGAAAACCAAAACTTGTGTCTTGATTAGTCACAGCATGTCAGATTAAGCCTCTTTTTGACCAAAAAGTTCCAGGAACTGTGAAACCAGAAGACCTGATCTTTAGGATTAAACTGGGAACTAGCTGATAGTTTGTGGTAATCCGCTGTAAGGATTCCTTGTAAGAATTAACTGAAAGTGAGATCAGCAGAGGCACAGATCAGCCTTAAAATGCAACAGCTATTTACAGGAAGATGGAATATTTTGAGGCTCTGCATTTTAACCCTCTTTAATACTTACTGTCATTCTTTTCAGAGTCATTTGACTCCCAAAAACAGACTAAACTAACCAATTACTCGCCCTGAGTTTTTAACACTCACAATACTGCAGTATGAGTTTAATTTGAAAATATCATGCTACTCATCACTCCACTGGATGGTGTTTTTGGCCCAGATTATATCGTTTCACTGATCAGTACAAACCAACCTGTTTTTTAATTCCCCCCCCCCTCAAATCTCCTTCAAATTGGCAGCTGGGGAAGTGCTTGAGGGAGTGTACGTGTCTCCACAAAACAAAGAGGAAAGCAGGAAGAATGTGGAGCAAGTCTTGCAGTTCATTTCCTCCAGGCACATACGCATGCCGCACATATCCGCAAGAGGTAAATCTCAGAAAATTTAAATTTGTCTTTTCTCGCTCTCTTTCTCTTCCTTTTGAGAGCATTATAACATACATATTTCTACATGTGCATGAGCAGTGTCTCACTTATTAGGGAAAAGTCAATCATGTGCATGATGGCTGTATTTCACAGTAGATTCTGTGCTATCTAAAGAAAAAAAAACTATTTTACTTATATTAGAATTGTTTGTCGGACTGCTCTCTTGAGATTTCATATACATACTGGATGTTGTAAATGCTGCACATGTTTAGTTCTTTACTGAGAACCATGTGTTTCTTCTGCAGATATTGTGGATGGTAATCTGAAATCTGTAATGAGGATCATTCTGGCATTGGCTGCCCACTTCAAACCCTCAGCCAATCACAGAGCTGCTTCTGGAACTGGGAGGAGCTTAACAAGAGGCTCTTCCAGCCACAACCCTCTCTCCACTGTTGCACTAGCACAAGGTGCAGCTGCGGCACTGGCGTCAGCACGACATGATGCCTCACAGCCTGCAAGTGCTACACGCATCTACAGGTATGCTGGCTGTAAATAATCTTAATTGACTGTAAATATAATCATACGCATACACACAAACCCTTGTCAATATCTTTCTTTAATACCCAAATGTTTTCTAACATAGCAACCGTTTATTACATACATGCGCAGTCTTTGCTGGCCTCTGCTGGACAAAGACACATCCATAAAATACCATCTCAACTGCGGAGATCAAGCTCATCTCTATATATTTGCTATCAAAACTGTATGCCAGTCCTTATTGTAAAATACATCAATTCTGCTTTATCTGCCGTCTTTCAGTGGTTGGGGGTTGGATGTGGAAAAGAGTGTGTGTGTTCGTGCACTGGTTGAACAGTATGAGAGAGGATCTCCAGAAGAGCAGGACAATTTACAGTCGAACAGGTAATCTGCTTTTAAATAAGCTCAAGTTTCTCAAAATAATGAAATCATCATGCCACGACTCAACATCATATGTTGCAGTTAGAATCTAAACTCGTCCACAGCAAATGCGCTTGATGTGCTGTAAATAGCCAGAATCGTGTGCTGTGAGACACAATAGTGCATAATGTATGTATGGCAGGTGGGATTCAGGTGGACATGGTATCTTCAGCAGAAAAGTGGATAACTAAGCGCTCTTGAATGCAACGTGTAAAAATAGAAACCTGCTTGCTGAAAGACAAGGATAGCACTTATTCCCTGATTCACTTGTATAATGTCAAAAAAGCAGTCGTAAAATTTCCTGTAACATTGTCACGGTGGAACTACTTACATACAACATAGTAGGCGAAAAATATTCTATGACATGAATGAATGGTTAAAAGAGAAATATAAGATGCTATTGACTTGACTTTGCTGGCCTAAAGTCATGAAAGAGTTTAATAGCCTAAAGACAATGGGTATAAATTGTTGCTTTTTATATTTTACAGTTGATTCAATTCAATTCAGTCTTTGTACAAACTTTTGACAGCAGTTAATTTTATGCAAGTTCTCTGGTTATCTGCCATCTTTAACACTTAGTTTTCCAAAGTTGGGGAACAGTGGACTGCATTCTGTGGTTTATCTGTGTGTTGGTGTATGTGTGTCCGCATCTCAGTGCCTGACAGAGCACATGACTCCGGTTTTAGTACTCCAAACTTCACCCCACCGTTTATGTGTGTGTGGTAGTTTACAGACACCCGGGCAAAACACAGGCAAACGATAGAGAAAAGAAATAATCAGTCCTTATCTTCTCCGATCACATGTCTGGCTTGACGTTATGTTGTGGTGTTCTCCTTGACCGTTGGTTGTGTATTTTAATGTGAGTGCAGACGTGTGTGCGTGCGTGTGTGTGTGTGTGTGTGTATGTGTGTTTGCACTGATAGCAAGAGAAAACCTGCATTGATTATTTATAGAATGAGGATGTAGTGAAGATGTTTGCAGACGGAGGTTCAACAGAACCTATAACAACCTGATGCTGCCTCGATATATCGGGTCTGCTGTGCTTGTTGCCATGGTAACGCTAAGATACAGTAGCTGGAGGGAGAGGGGCGGAGTTTGTCAGAGTGAGGAAAATCACAAACTGTCATGAGTTTGTTGAGATGCTGATGCCAGAGAGCCACATGCAGGGTGGAACTCAGTCTCCTTTGGAAATATTATGCACAGTTCAAACCACCTGTAGCCCACTATGGGGGGGACGCAGATTAAATGGTAAGACCAGACAATGCAGCAGTGTGTGTGTGTGTGTGTGTGTGCGTGTGGATTCCTATGAAAGTGGGTGTGAGTTTCTGTTTCTTTTACTGTAACCACAACAATTTTACAGCCCTGAAATCCAATTTGAATAGAGTGTAAATTAAGTGTAGAGAGTGTGTGTGCTTGTGTAGTTTGTACGTTTTAATTTCATGCAAAGATTTAGGAAAAAAAAGGGTTTCTCTTGGCAAGTTAGGATTTGAGAAATGATGTGTCATTATCATGCGTTGCTTTTGTCCCCTTCTTTTTTCCACTTTTACAAGCCTTCTGTCCAATTATGAGTCAGAATTTCAACAAAAGTAGCACTCAAAATACGCACTTGCGCGCGTAACAATTTCCATTTAGTGGCACATTTCAGAATGACAGTTTTACTCTGTTTACTACTTACAAATTACTGAAAGTGTACTTTACTACTACAAATATATTATACAACAAACTGAGAAGTCATCCAGCCAGGTAAAAGTAGAGTAGTATATAGTAGCACATTACATATTGTATTTGCGCTGCATGTTGATGTGAAGTACAGTGAGTACATGCACACAATCCCACGCTCCTCTGGAATAAATAGATTAATCAGCGTTTTGTCCTCCTCGAGCCTCAGCTCAGTCAGTCCGCTGGCATCTCCAAGAGCTCCACCCAGCAGCCACTCAGACAGACAGCAGGAAGATCGCCAACAACAGGAGAGCAGCGGTGAGCTCTGCCCCCCCCCCCCGCCGCAAACAGGCATCCTGTTTCATTAGTGAACCTCAAGTTTTATATTTGGATATGTGTTTAACTTGTTATTTTGTGTCCGCATGTAGCTGAGTCATCTCATGTTATAGCCGAGACAGCGTGGGAGGATTCTGTCAGTGAAACTTTGGAGAAGGAGGTGCAGGAGACGCGTAAAATGGTGTCAGCTCTACAGGTACGTGAATATTGAGGTTTAAGTTTGATTCTGATGATCATTTTTACGTGTATACAGATTGTAGCTTTATAGTTTTTATTTCAGTATGACTTTTTGTTGATTTCAGTATTGAAGTTAAAGTGCTGCTGAGTGTATACAATATTACACCACCATAGAGACCAGGGTTCAGTTCCCTGGCTTGACTGGGCCAGAACACTCTTGGTAGTGTTTTTGGGTGGGAATCTGGTGCAAGATCATGTCTATGTCGCTCTGCTCCTTCTGATTGGTCGCTGCAGCACCTGTGTAGAGGGAGATGGGATCTGGTGGGATACAGTAACTTATTTAAAAAAGCAACATATTGTATTTGAGCTTCTTGAATGCCCTGCTTATGATTAATCGCGCTGCTGCTTTAACAGGTCAGAGCTTTTCTGAGCACGTCTACTTCACTCCAAAGTACAAACTGGTGTCACATGTTGTGCCCTTTGTGTTTTTAAGGCTCTGCTACTGCATGGTTCGCTGCCTGAGGATGAGCAGGATGTGTCTTTAACTTTGGAACAAGGCAACACTGATCAGCAACTGGTAATAGTCTCTCTTTTTATTTTTTCATCCAGATTTTTGTTTTTGAACCTTGATTTTCATTTTCTGTCCGCTCCCTCTCTCTCTCTTTTTTTTGTGTCACTCTCTTCTATGCTGTGTTTCACCAGCTCTTTCTGTCCCAACACAGATCACATTTCTTTTTCTTAACCGCGGGTATGTGTGTTTGTGCACACTTATGTGTGTGTCAGAGGGTGACACGGGTATCAGTTTCTCTGCTTTCTCAGTCCATTGTACTTCTCACACACATCCCTTTTTTGTCTCTCTCTCTCTCTCTCTCTCTCTCCAGGTAGTCATTCGCAGTCGTTTGGACCAGAGTATGGAAGAAGCTCAGGAGCTGAAGGTATTTGGTTGTTTTCTTTTTAAGCTGTATAGAATATGTTCTTTATCTTCTCTTTTTAGGACAAAAGAAACACTTGTCTTATTACTGGTAGAATAAACTTGGATGCACACTGATTAATATTTAATTCTACTGCTTACTTTTTGGTTAAGAGGGAACTGTTGCGCTGTAGGCAGGAGATGAGAAACCTGCAGGGAGTCAAGGTAAGACACAGCCAGACCTTATTACTGAGTTAAATATCATTGTAATTCTGTAGTATTGTAGTAAAGTTTCTGGCTAAGGTATTGACTAGGAGGGCCTTTCTTCAGGAGGCCCAGCAGCAGAGGTTATGCACTCAGGAGGCATCGATACTGCAGATGAAGCAAGAGCTTCTCAGAGCCGGCATGACTAAGGATGAACTCAACAACCAGAAGGTACGAAACATACAAACGTTTGAAATCAAGTAAAAATCTCAAATAAAAGTCTGTTTTTATTGAAGTGAAAGTAAAATCTTCAGAACACTGAGTATGTAATGCAGATTCCTCTCTTAAATGAAAATGTGTTGTGCTGTAGGCAGAGCTACAGTGGAAGCTGGAGGAATGTACCAGGCTGTGGGGTGAATGCAAGGTAACGTACTCCAACTCCTCTCTTGTAATTTAGTACGTACAGCAACTTTAAATCTGTTTATTGAGTTTGTACAAAAAAAAAAAAGAACCCTACCTATTCTTTTTTCCCCTTTAATGTGACGGTGCAGAAGGATGTAGGACAGAAGGACAGACTACTGCAGCAACTCAAACACAAGCTTGAAGAAAGCCAAAAACAACAGGTATGTTAGCCGGCTACAGTGGGCTCAAAATGTTTTGTCCAGCTCAGTGCAGTGTGTGAAAATATGAGACCAAAAGTTAATCATCTGCAAGTTAACACTAAAACTTACTTTGACGCAGGAGAATATGCTTAAAGCACAAGTGTAAATATACTAATTTCCTTAACTTCAACCTTCACTCAAAAATTCAATTATCTTGTCATTTTAAAAGTCTGAGGCATCAGCAAGACATATTTTATACAAGAGTTAGGATCTAGCTGGTTTATATTAGTGTTGGTTTTCATGTCTGATTGTGTGTCTCTTTGGCAGAGTGAATTGCAAAAAGAAGTGGAGCATAAAAACAACACGCTGCAGGAGCTGATGAATAGAGATCTGCAGCAGGTAGTAATGTTTCTAAAATACATACCATCTTGAGTTTCAGGTTTCAGTCTGCATCAGGCAATTCATGAAGATATACATTACATAGTTGATACTTTTTTCTTTTTTTTTCAGATATCCACTGGCACAGAAAACAATGGATACTCTTACTCTGGAAATCCAGCTCCTTCTGTGTCAAGTGTAAGTAATGTTTTTTATTAATGTGGCAGTTCAGAAGGTCTGTTGCTAGTTTTGTACTTGTGAAGGTGCTAACATGGTGTGAAGGTGCTGTATAAAGGCTTTGTACTATAACGTGACCACATAAAACACTAGAACCACAATTCTAACTTTGGGATGTAACACAGGACAGAACATGATTGCTTCACACCATGTTCTTTTCTGTGCTCAACACACGCAAAATCAACATCTGCATAACATTTTATGACGTTATAACAAGCACACAGCTGTTCTCGATAAAATGTGCTTTTTGTGTTTGTGCTCCGTCAGCAGACAGAGGAGGTTCAGCTCCTCAGAGATGCACTTAGGAGTTTAAGGAACAACTTCAGAGACCACGACCCACAGCACCACACACTGGACACCCTGGAGCAGGGCATTGTGTCACTCATCGACAGACTGCATGTTCTGCATACACACCAGGTATAAATATGAGCATAAACATACCTGAGTCTAACAAACCAGTTTTTTTTTTTGTTTTTGTTTTTTTCAAACTGAACAAAAAAGGAGCAACTTTAATGTTTGGGCTCTTTTGTGGATCAAAGCTGTGTTGTGTCACATGAACTGATGGTTGAGGTTGCTGTGTTACTGAGATCAGTCTTTGGGCTATGACAAAAGATTGAATTAATAACTGCTGACTTGTTAAATAGTCAGCCTTTGGCCACTTTAAAATCAGATTTGTCTTCTTAGATAGGGTTAACTTGTGACAAAGTGTAGAGATCTAAAATCACAAGAGACTGAGGGGAAGTAAACCAAATTCAACATTTATTCAAATATTGCAGGGAAGAGGAAAATCTCCAAGACGCAAAGGTCAGCACACAGACTCTGACTCTTGGCCAAGTAAGTTGTCACAACTTGTACCCATCAACCACACATGTGCACAGAATATTTATGCTTTTACTAACTATATTTCTGTTGTTCATTACAGAGGTTTCTCAATCCCACAGCAGTTCAGCTGCCTCCACTAAAATCCTTTATTTCACTGGAAAATCCCCAACACCTTCCATGATCAATATACCGAAGAGGTTAGTGTTGAGTGAGTGTGTGTGTGAGAGAGAGAGGAGGTGTGTGTGTGAGGTATTTTCTCTCTGAAACATTTATTGATGTTACTATTTTTTGCTTAATTCACCCTAAAAAAGTAAGTTTGGCCACAGCAGTAATGCTAATCATTCCAACATTTTAAGTTAGTTTAAGGCCAAAGGTGGATAATAAAATAGAAAATACATAAAACGTCACATTTTTAACAGTCAAATGTGAGTAAGTCTCTTCGTACACATTATACAGGCTTGGCGAAGTTACTCTCAAAGACGTTAAGGCAGCTGTAGCTCGAGAGGGAAACTACAGGTACCACTTCAAGGCCCTGGACCCTGAGTTTGGCACTGTGAAGGAAGAGGTAAGAGAAAGCTGGGAGAAACATACGTATGGCATGTGAATATTGTTATAATATACTGTAAGAGTAGAGGAGTCATACATGTAGATAAGATGTCCTGATGTCTGTGAGCAGGTATTCATGGATGGAGCAATTGTTCCTGGCTGGGAAGGTAAAATTGTGGCCTGGGTAGAGGAGGACCGTGGTGAGGAAAGGTAACAAGTCTATTCTGCATCTCTCTCTTTATTCTCTGTTTAACTGACTCTCAGTGGTAATAAACGTATTATGTTTTATGTTTTAGGCCATTGTAGGTTCAAGCAGAGGAGTCATGACCGTTTTTTTTTTGCTTTTGCTCCTGATCCCAGAAGCACATCAGGACAGCTGTTCAGAACAGAGGCACAAGTGGACACTTTTTGAGATTCGACTTATTAGAAAAATACTGTAAGACTTGTCAGCAAGAGATTTGGGTTGATCAGCTGATATTAAACCCTACTCACTTTGAAACTGGTAAATCTGTGACTGATGTTTGTAATATCATAGAACTCAGTGCCTTACAAAGGAAAGCTATTTCCATCATGTGCTTATAATAGCCAGGCTGTAACTGTAGCATCTCAATTGGACTCAAAAGCAGCCAGAAACATAATGTTTGATTAACAATAGTGTTGTTTCACCTCTAGCTGAGGCCAGAGGTTCGTATGAGGAACTGGAAATAATTACAAAGTCATTTTCAAGTGTTCGGTATCACTTTTCATTCCTTGTGCAGCAGTGTTGTCTTTAAAACAAATCCCACCACTTTACATGTTAGAAATATGTATTGTACATTGTCATTGATTGTGAATGTAAAGTGAATATACAGTATTATCTACCATGGCAGTGAACAGGAAAATAATTTTGCTGGGTTAGAAAAATATCATTTTTATTGTTTTATAATACAAATAATACAAAAGGACAGAAAATATCAGAGCAACTTTGTACAACATTAACTTTGTTTAATGGTGCACAAAGTTTCTCCTCATTCTGTCCAACTGCTGACAAAATACACTGATCAGATACCAGCTACTATCGCTATGATTAGGTTTTGTATTAGTTATATATGATAGCAGTAAGAAGGACGACGGTCATATGGAGATGTCCAAACAGAAAGTTCTATTGCAAAAAGAAAAAAAAAACACTTGAATGTATTTTAGACTGATGAGTTTCAGTAAAAAGGACCCAGGTTTTGGTTTAAATCTCAGACTGTAGCACACCAGCATGCATGTTCACCAACATGCTCCAACTGAACTGCTGTTAGTGAATAGAAATGCAGATAAAAAAAAAAAAGCACTGTTATTTTGTTTACTTTATGAAGTTGTTTTGTACATTTGTGTAAAGTATTTTCACCATATCCTTAAATATTTGAAGTTTATGAGTTTTTTGTTTAAAGAAAGATTCTTATAAGGTGAGAATGCTTCTGCTCCTGTTTCAAAGATGATGTGGAGATGAATTTGACATGAGATTTAAAGGATGTCAGACTTTTGAGCCGGAGTAATGGACCATCCCGCTATTTATGGTTTGTGTGTGTATGTATGTATGTGGACTCAGGATGGACCTTTGACCCCTAAATGCTAGAAAAACTGTAAAAGTAAAATGGAGTTGATTACGTGATGCAGTAAAATGCCCTCAGTGTTGAGATAACTGCAGACACATCTGTACAGTTACACAGTCTGTACTGAAACTGGCTATCACACACTTTTTCCTTCACTGTGCTTCTATCTTCCCATTTGGGATCAATGTGTTTGCCTTCTCTAACAAGACAATAGAAATATGCATCAGTCTTTTTTTTAAGTAAGACCCATTTGAATGCCATAACTGCCTGAACTGTAAAATGTACAAGTTACTGGTGAGATGGTTATTTTCTTTAGGATATGTTCGCTGATTTTTTTTTTTTTTTTTTTTACAAACAATGTTAAAAAAAAAAAAAAAAAAGGCCTTTGTTGATTGTTCGAAAGACTGATATTGTGGAATAAAACCTGAGTTTTGTTTTTAAAAGGATGTAATTGTTTCAGGTTGTATTGTGCGTGTAGAGGTGATGGGGGGTGACAGCTGTTGGGGAGGAGCAGCTGAGGTGATGGTTGGTCTTGACTGGATAATACAGGTTGAAGGACGACCCTTTACTAATAAATGGCTAAAGATAGACAGTTTCTGTCAGTGTAACACTTTTATTGATATTTTTCAAAATGTATACTGTATGCATCTACATGTTTTAATATTACGCCACAGATGGAAAATGCAACCCTCTGTTGCCTATCAGGATAAATATTTTTTTATATTTGTCTTTCTTACATGTCATATGGGATGAATTTTTTTTATTGAAATTCTAGGTGAAATCCCAAAGTTTCTAAAAGGTGTAAGGCTGAATTTGGGGGAATGGTGTATAAAATGATGCACAACACCTGATGAATTATTTATTTGATGGAAGGCAGCAGTCATACAAACATTACGTGTAAACATACAGTTTTTAAATTCAGAGCTGGAACAAGCAGAATATCTATTTTACAGTCAAACGGTGTGAATTTTTTCCAACATTAAAGTCAAAAATATGTTTTTTCTCCTTGTTCCTACAGTTGGATGTTTGAGCTTCATTGTGCAGAATTATGTTTGTGCAGAGTTTGACACTAGAAGACTGTTTTCACATCTATCTGCTGAAAGTGGAAAGTTTGGAAGCCAATACTGGTCCAATATTCAACTTACACAAGTGTGATGTGGAAACTTGAAACCTCCAGTGCAACACTGAAAATTGACTTTACAGTGAAGTAGGAAACATCTTGTGTCCAGCAGTTAAACTTCTAAAATGAAATATATTTGCATATTTATAAATTGTGGAATTTGTAATGAGGGAGAGGGAGTAGATTTAATTTTAAGGATTTTAACAAGATAATTGAACCATATCAAACAACCTATTGTTCAAAGAGTATTTTATATACATATTAAAACATGTCTGGAGGGGATTTTTAAAAAGTCTTAAAAATGGTAAAACTTGATGTCAAGGCGTTAATGACTAAGCAGCATAAGCTTTGTGATAGGCAGCTACATTTACAGTACACAATGTACTGTGACTAGTCCATGTCTAATGTTTCACTGCCACCGTGTGGCTACTGGTATAACTGCAGTAAAAAAAAGTTTCTAGGTGGAACAATAACGCTTTTGATAAATGTGTTATTCTTTTATATTTATATGGTTTGACTGGGGTTTGAGGTTTTGATTCAGTGGTGGTGTTTATTTGGTGTTTGGTGATTGGAATTTCAATTGAATTAGATCTGGAAGTACTGTGTGGAAGGAATGAGTGTAAGAGCTTAATGCAACAAGGAATATCAGAGTTATGGCAAAAAGAATGGGAGGAGAGAAACAAAGGCAGGTTTTACTTTTCAACAAGCCAACACTCAAACACACGTCAAATAATAACTAGGCTGAGACTGGGTCACTGTGCACTGAAACATGGTCTGGCACTGGCTGGTCAGCACCTGGATGGAAAATGCATCTGTGGCGAGGCAGAAACTGTGAATCATGCTTTGAAAGAAGGTTCATGCAAGCAAAGCTGTCAGAAATTGGAGTTACAGATCATTCATTGAAATCAATACATTGTGAAACAATAAAAACTGGAAGTCTACATATGACCTGTGGAGGGCAGTAACACACATTTGCTGCGTCTAGTCTGCCGCAAATCTCATCAGAAATAATTTAACATATTTTACGACAGTTCTTACGAAGGGACGGCAGGGCAAGAAGGAGAGCCGTAAAGCGTCGTGTTTTGGACTGGAGGAGGTCATTAGAAAGTGAGCAGCAGGCTGTCGGAGCTCCGGTGGAAGATAAATTTATTTAACAGCTCTGTATAGTGTTTCAACCGCTGCGAGATGCTTCGTCTCATCCTGCGGCTCAGGC
Organism: Thunnus maccoyii; assembly: GCF_910596095.1. NCBI lineage: Eukaryota > Metazoa > Chordata > Actinopteri > Scombriformes > Scombridae > Thunnus > Thunnus maccoyii. The sequence goes on from NC_056545.1 coordinate 19,351,414, forward strand.
CGTCCGCCGGGCTCCCCTGTCCCCGTGTCCTCCCGGCCGGGCCTGCCGCCGCCGCTGCGCTCGGCTCCGGCTCCCGCTCTGTCCCCGGAACCGGCTGCCTGCGGCGGCTTCACAGCGGGGCCAGCTCCCGGGCCGTGTACTTGGGCACCGGCTACAGCCACAGACGGGCTCTGCTGCGGTCTTCCCAGCTGTCAGGGCACAGCACCCGTTTCTATGGCCTGCCGCCACACCAGAAGGTACCGTCAGTTACCGCAGCCGGTTTCAGGTTGTCATAGCAGCGAACTTCACGGTTACAGCGAGCATGACCTCCATAGCTAGCATGAGGTAGCACCTAGATGTACCGAGCAGCATCTGCCACTCATTCACTGGCTAAATCCAGCCAATCATTGTGCCATTTCACAGATTTGTAACCTATAAAATCCCACGTTCAATCAGTGTAAAATCAGAGCATCTAATCAATCTAATCATTATTAGTCATTGATGTCATCAGGTGACACCATTAGGAGTTGTGTCCACTGGCATTTTAGTTACTACATCTGGGGTGAGATCAGTATTTTAAAGGCATTCAGTGATAAATTAGGGAGTGTCCCCATGTGGATGCTGTCATATGAGTCTTTTCATTATTCAGTGTTGTCGGAGCAGCTGCAGGATTTGTCTCTGTTCAGTTCAACTGTAGTGATATTTGTTTTAAAGTGTGTTTTCCCCTTAATAATGAGACTACTGTATGTGAGCCAAATGCTCGTAAAATATGAAAGTGGTAGATTTCTGACACAAAATAATGATTCACTGTAGAGTGGCTGGTGAAATTGAACATTTGTCTGTCAGTGGCTGGTAGATGTTCTCATTTTAAAATGTTAATTCCCCACCCTGCTTTGTTTTCAAATCTAGACAAATTATATTGTCATTACATAGGCCTATTTATTTCATGTGTCCATGGCTGCAACTAATGATTATTTTCCTTATTAATTCACCTGTTGATTACTTTTTCAATTAATTGATTAGTCACTTGGTCTATAAAATGTCATAAAATGGTGAAAAATGCTGATTCAGAGGTTTCCCAAAGCCCAACATGCAACCTAAAATGTCTTGTTCTGTCCTGAACAACAGTCCACAACCAGAAGATACTCAGTTTAATATCATAAAAGACTATAGAAACCAGAAAATATTCACATTCGAGAAGCTGGATCAGAGATGTTTAGCATTTTTTCTTTAAAGAATGACTCAAAACGATTTTACAATTATCAAAATAGTTGGCAGTTTATTGTCTCTGGATCAACTGGACAAGTAATCAAATAACCGTTGTGGCTCTACATGCGTCAGATGTTACCTCTGTGAGTGATTTGCTCCATCTTTATATTGCATACTGATTCTAAACAGGTTTCAGGTACATAGGCTGTTCACACTGGAAAAGTGACACCAGAAAATTAAGTATACTTAAAAAAAAAAGGCATATTGACACACTAGAATAATACCTCAGAGTGTGCTGGTGAAGTGCACTGTTGTCCCACAATGCAGCGCACAAAGGAATTGGACAAATTAAATTAGAAAAGGAGACAAATGGTGGCTGGTGGTGAATCAGCTCCAGGAACAGTTTCATTAGTTTAATTGATAGTGAATGACATTACAACGTCACTGTTTGATTGACTTGCGCTAAATTAAGTTTTGTAATGTTACCTTAATTATATAAAAATATCAATTTCTTTTATACTATTTCCAAAAACATTACACAATGAAAATTGCTCCATAGAACATAATTTATGTAAGTAATATATAGTGTGGAATTGGGATACATCATAGATTTATTAACAGAAATCTCAGATGTGATTCCTGAGAAATTCCTCTTTTTCTTTGGTTTAACGCCGATCTAATTTGAGAACCCCTGTTCGAGCCCATACCCGTCTCTCCACTGGACGCACTCACAAATCATCATCAGATGTTACATGGCCTTGAACGCTACTGTAAAACATCCCAGATGTGGTGAAACACAGCTGTATGTGGGTCAAATATTGAGCAAGAAGATGAGGCGATGATGATGTAGAAACTGCTGTTACAACACCTGACATTCGCCACTGTTTGCGGTGCCTTATCACGAAGCCCCAGTGAGGACGCTGGTGATCTGTTGGTATTCTTGAATTAAATGCAATCTGTTTCTTTGTTCAACAGGTGGAGCTGCCTGCACTATCGCCCACCATGCAGACTGGAACCATCGCTCGCTGGGAGAAGAAGGAAGGAGACAAAATCAGCGAGGGTGACCTCATAGCTGAGGTTAGGAGTGTGTGTGCATGTGTGTTTCAATATTACTACAAGGAATTATCGCTAAAAACTCAATTTTTAACATTCCTATCTGTGTAGGTGGAGACTGATAAGGCCACTGTAGGGTTTGAGATGCTGGAGGAGTGCTATCTGGCTAAGATTCTTGTTCCTGAAGGGACCAGAGATGTCAACATTGGATCAGTAATCTGCATCACAGTTGACAAGTAAGTATCTGTGCCATGACGATGTAAAATACACGCTGAAAACAAGGTCCAAAATCTTATTAGCCTGCAATAATTGCAATAATGCTCTCCTAACCATTAGATAACAGCTCCCCTGCCCCTTCCTTATTCCTGCAGATGAATGATACGATAATGAAAAAAGAAATTAAGCTAGAACGAAGATATTCTCAAAGTCATTCAGTCTTGAAACACAAAACAGAGGATCAGTAGATCACACACAAAAAATATTTTCATTGATTTCACTTAAACATTGCAGCTGGTGTTTCTGCACTACGTAGTCTGTGAATGTCTCGGTGTCAAATAAAGAGCATTATAGTTTTGAAAATTGGCAGCCAGAAACAGAGTTTTGACACTTTTCTCACTTTTTTCAGCACCTGTTTTTGCTTCATTGATGTCTTTTCGTCTAGCTGTGGTCGTGTTGTCTGTAAGTGTGTGTCTAAGATCTGTGTGTGTTTTCCCCCCTGCAGTCCTGACCTCATCGCAGCCTTTAAGGACGTAACGTTGGACTCACTTAAAGCAGCCGGTGCAGCTCCGTCATCGGCCGCCTCCGCTCCTCCTCCTCCTCCCGCTGCTGCTGCTGCTGCTGCTCCTCCCGCAGCCCCGGGCAGCTCTTACCCCACACACATGAAGGTAGGCATTTCTTTACATAAACAAAGGGCAGTCAGGTGTGTTAGACAAAGTAGAGTTGAGTAATAAAAATTTGTTTACAGTCAAGGTGTCCTCTGGCCACTGATGTAACTTTATGAGGGTTGCTCAACATGATAGTCTGTGTGCATACAGTTAGTTTTCTCTCTGTTGGTGGAAATTAAACTTTTCTTTTAATTCATCAGTCTCAACGGCAAATTCTGTAATGGTGTGTTCACACCAAACGCGAAGTGGATTTTTCGCACAATGAGATTCCATACAAAGTTAACTTGAGCGAAAAGTTGTTGTGAGCTAGCCAGCTCTGGATGAAAGAGCCATGTTGCTTCTGGAGGAATAAACACACACCGGACCACCACACCAGTCACACTGGATTCTGCTTTAATCCGGAGCACTTTACCGGCAGAAGGAGTTTCATAAGACGGGTTAATGCAGTTTATCACAGCAAAACGTACAGAGAAGAGTTGATAATGTATCTCTCAGTGTTTACAGACAAGTGTCGGTATGACTGTTGTTAGCAGGAGGACTGGCAGGCTGTGATTCAGTGACATCACCGCGGTGGCTCCTGTTGTCCGGATGCGGACTAGTTGGTGCCTGTTGTTGTTTGCTGGCTGTTTGGGGTGAATAAACACAAATGATCACATGGCCAAACTCGTGCGAGAAACGCAAGGCAAAAATTCGCTTTGCATTTGGTGTGAACACAACATAAGTCCTAAACCTTAAAACCACTATGTGTAGAATTTGAACATTTCCATGGATCTGACTGAGGCCTGCTGATATGAACGGAAATGAGAGCAATACATAGACAGCACCAGTTTTCACCAGGATAGCCAAAATACTATGGCATCAGAATAATATGAAAGGTGTAACAGTCTCACAGGGGCTTTAAAAGTGATGAGTGAAAACAAAAAACCTTAAACATAATTTGTGACCTTTTGTGCAGAGTATGTCTTTTGAGGTTTTATGTTGAACTAGAAGAGATTATAAAAACTTAGCTTCATAGAAGAATTCAGAAAGCAGTTTATATATGTGGCTTTCGGCAGTTATAAGCTGCTGCTCTTATTGTAACTCCATGTTTTCTCTTTCTGAAGTTATTATGTCAGAATTCTTCGCGTTGACGCAAAACATGAGTTTCAAATAGACATTTCTCATCTCATCATCTCCTTTATAATGCTGCATTTGTATTAACCTCTTCCACTCCCCCCTACTACCACACACCCATTTTTGTCTTTTTTAGGGGGGGACAGGGGATCTTTAGGGGGAGAAAACAGGTCAACGTCTCAGCACTGTGTGGAAAGTTTTTATAGTCTGTAATAAAGGTGTTTTGATTTGGCACCTATTCAAATGGTGGATGATTGAAGTATATGATGGCCATTCCCCATGCTCAATTACGTCTCATAAGTTATTGCAGCAGTTTTTGAGTTGATAGCATTTGTTACACAGATCTGGTGCAAAATCTAACCATTTTTGACCACTCGAGAATTGATAAAAATGGTCAAAAATCCCTCCAAAATACCACGTTAGAACAAAAACTTTTGACATTTGGAAATTTCTGTGAGAACTGCATTTTTCGGTGACTGGACAGCGAACACTTCTGCGGCCATATTCATAAAGCTTTCTTGTACAAAGAGTTGCTCCTAGTGACAAAATTATTAGAATTTAGTCGTTTTCTAAGAAATTTCCCCTTACAGTTAAGACTAGATCCTGGTAAAGATAAAAGTTATTCACAAAGTATCTCAGCCCTTAAGAGAGCTCCTAAGGTGTAAAACTATTAGGAGTAGGGAGGAGGACTTTTAAGAGGCTTAAGAGTTTCTTAAGCGGAGGAGAAAATGGCGGAAAGACAAAGAGGCGGGAGAAGTATTCTCCAAATGCTGAATGACAGTTCACAACCCCCTTATTGTCAATATATCTAGGAAAGCCATATATCCTCTGAATGCTCTCGGTCTCTAGTTTGTGGTTGGTCATATACAGTGAGGTCAAGTTTCAAAAAATGGTCTCACTACAATGAAGTTGCTACTGTGGGGACTAACATCATCACACATGAATACAGTCTCAGTCTCAGCTTTCCAGTCAGACCCAATTTATGCAATTCCAAGACTGTTTAGGGACCCCAGTATGCAGAATTGTTCAAAAACACCATTTCTAGAATAGGCAAAAATAACACATTTATACTGCATACAAAAACTGCATGGTTTTTGCCCCAAACTACATGGGATTACCATAAAGTGGGTGTGTCTGTAAAGGGGAGACTTGTGGGTACCCATGGAACCCATTTTCATTCAGATATCTTGAGGTGAGAGGTCAAGGGACCCCTTTGAAAATGGCCATGCCAGTTTTCCCCTGGCCAAAATTTAACCTAGCTTTGGAGTGTTATTTAGCCCCCTTCCCAACGAACTAGCATGACATGGCTTCTAGTTTCATATGATACCAGAATTTTCAGTGTAGATCGCTACAGCCTCTGAAAGACAGTGATATCGGCTGAGGACGCTGGCGTCCTCAGGTAGTTTAAGAGGGTAAATTGTGTGTAAACGATGGGCGATATGAGTAATAGTTGTGGTGGTGAGTCGGTGATCTGAAAGACTTTCTCTTACCTTATTTAATGCCCCTCCTGTATCATCTCACACCCAGTGGTCCAGGTTGTGGTTGATTGCTTAGAAATGTTATCAGTTGAAGTCATTTTTATATTTGGGTGATCTCATTGTTTAATCAGACTGACTATTTTCAAAACTGAATTGCAGCTTTAATTTGTCAGAGGCTGCTCTAATGAAACGTCCCCAGCCAGACTCTAATTAGGGATGCTGCTGTTACAGGATTTAAAGTTTAGAGCTGTACTGAATACAAATGATCCTGCCGCCTTAAGTATTTGTCACTATTTTTCTCTACAAAGTGGTCAAACTGGAAGCTACAGATATGACATCCCTCTGTCTTGACTCATGTTGATCAAGTTGATGTGTGGGTGTGTTGCAGATCACACTCCCTGCCCTTTCTCCCACCATGACGATGGGCACAGTGCAGCGCTGGGAGAAGAAGGTCGGAGAGAAGCTGAGTGAAGGAGATCTGCTGGCTGAGATCGAGACTGACAAGGCAACCATCGGTAAAGTGACTTGAACACCTCAGTCCTGAAATATTTACTGTCAGTGCCTTTTTTTTTTTTTACCTGAAGTACCCAACAGAGTATTACTGTGCTGTTTAACATCCATGAATTATTATTTTTATTTTATTGTACCATATGTGATGTTGGTATCCCGTCATATTTGGTGAACTTGAAATATCCCTTATATGACGCAAAGGTTACAACGGTCTTGAATTCCGATGTACAGCATGACAGGGAAAAGCGCACCTTGCTCACCACGTCCCCCTCATGCGTTTTGTGTTCAGGCTTTGAGGTGCAGGAGGAGGGATACTTGGCCAAAATCATGGTGGCAGAGGGAACACGCGACGTCCCTCTGGGAACACCACTCTGCATCATTGTAGAGAAAGAAAGTGACATCGCTGCTTTCAAGGATTATGTAGAGACTGGCGTGGCGGAGGTTTCCACACCTCCTCCAGCTCCAGCTCCAACACCAGCAGCGGTGAGACACACACACACACACACAGCTTTTACTTTTATATGTAATCGTAACAGAGACCTGTCTCCTCTGTTCTGCCATGAGATAGTTGCTGCTGATGTTACCTGATTTGTGACTGTTTTTGTTCCAGGCTGCACCAGCTGCTGCTGCGCCCAGTCCTGCTCCCGCAGCCGCTGCCCCAGCAGCACCCAGGAAGGGCCGTGTGTTTGTCAGTCCGCTGGCCAAGAAACTTGCTGCTGAGAAAGGAATTGACCTGGCACAGATTAGCGGTAAGTCACAAAGAAGCACTTTGGTGGATTACTTTGTGAAAGGGTAAATACAGAGCTAAAAAAAGGAATGGGGAATTTTTTTTTTTTTTTTTTTTTAACACTGAGCTGTTTTCTGTTCAGGTTCTGGTCCTGATGGACGCATTACCAGGAAAGACATTGAGAGCTTTGTTCCACCAAAGGCTGCACCTGTAAGTGAAAGTCCCTTCTGTATTCATAACTCCCAGTTAGTAATGCACATTTAATTCTGTGTAATCATATGTGACAACTTCCTTTTTCATAATTAATGATTTTTTTCAGTGTGAATCTTTGAATATAAGAATATTATGCTAAATTGATTTGTTGATGAATTGATTAATCATTATATCTTTCTTAAAGCAAAAATGCCAAATGATCTCTTTCTAGCTTTTAAAATGAAATTATTTTCTACTTTTCTCTGTTTCATAACATTTTCGTTTAATCAAAATTAACATTTTGAAGATGTGACTGTGGCTGTGTGAAATTGAGATGATCATTTTTCATCATTTTCATAAAGGTTTCATTAATTTGTTTATGAATTTGTGTCCAGATGTTGTAATATGCTTTGAGGTTTTGATCCACTCTGGCAGAATAATAATTTTTACCGTACTTTTGAAACCCTGTTTCCAATGAAACCTCAACATTTTGGTGTTGTACCAAATATGCCTCGATGTTTTGTTCTAATTAGTTTTGATATAAATTAAACCATTTTCTTTGGCAGGCTGTGGCTGCTGCTCCCACTCCAGCTGCTCCTGCACCTGCTGCAGCTCCTGCTGCACCAGCTGGGACCTTCACAGACATCCCTATCAGCAATATCCGCAAGGTGAGAACACACACACACACACCTGACTTGGTGGTCCGCTGTGTTTAATGACAACTTTGGTGTATCGAATGCTGCGAGGCAAACGTCCTGAGGGATCTTCGCAGCGTAGCTCTGTTATCTCTGACCTGTGCTTCCACATTTTGCCCTTCAGACAGGCGTTTCCATTTATCAACACAGACTCCACTAACTCCTCATTTCTGTCTCTGATGAATTATGGATCAAAGCTGAAGTGCATATATTTGTCTCTCCTGCAGGTCATCGCTCAGAGGTTGATGCAGTCTAAGCAAACTATCCCTCACTATTATCTGTCTGTAGATGTCAACATGGACCAAGTGCTGGAGCTTCGGAAAGAACTCAATGCTGTGAGTTTTTTGCTTGTGAATAGCCATGAAACAGAATGAAATCAGGACAGACAGGAAACTCCCCCCCCCCCCCCCCCCCCCCCCCCCTGAATTGTCATACCTCAGCTGAGATAATTATCTCTCATGTCTCAACCTGGTCTCCTTCCTGCAGGAGGTGAAAGCCCAGAATATCAAGCTTAGTGTGAATGACTTCATCATCAAAGCCAGCGCTCTGGCCTGCCTCAAGGTTCCTGAGTGCAACTCCTCCTGGATGGACACAGTCATTCGCGAGTGAGTAAACACACATAAACAGCCATATCCAAACATATGTTTATGTTGTTTGGTTCCAATATACAGTACACAGGAAAATGTTCTCTTGGTTTGTAGATCTACTAATCTTTAGCTTGCAGATATGACCTAGTCAGTCGGATTAGATTAATACCGTGAGAATTCTATCAGACAATAGTCTTTAATAGTGTAGCTGCACTATTGTGCCTGTAGAGGGCACTCGGAGACATTTTTTAAATCTTCCTTGTTTGAAGTCCCAATAACCAGATGTTTGTGCTGTCATCAGTATTGACTTCTTCTAATCATTCCAGGAATCATGTGGTGGACATGAGCATAGCAGTGAGCACAGCCAGCGGTCTCATCACACCAATAGTGTTTAACGCCCACACCAAAGGACTGGTTGCCATCAGCTCTGACGTGTCAGCACTTGCCGCCAAAGCGAGAGACGGTAAACTGCAGCCGCATGAGTTCCAGGTACGACACATATTCTGATCCTGTGGGTGGACGTTGTTTGAGTGCGGGATAGTTAATTTTATCATTAGTGAACCAGCATATTGAGACGTTCTTCTTCATTGTGTTTTTTTTTTTCCACTAGGGAGGCACCTTCACCATCTCTAATTTGGGGATGTTTGGCATCAAGAACTTCTCAGCGATAATCAACCCTCCTCAGGCCTGTATCCTCGCCGTCGGAGGCTCAGATAAACGGCTGGTGCCTGCTGATAATGAGAAAGGGTTAGTATAACGACTAATAAATCAAATGCATCTACAATACTATAACAAGTTGGACATATCGCCTTTCAAAACTCAAGACTCCGGCTTGTGTCGGCACTGACGCGGCGTGTGTTTTTGGGTTTCGCAGGTTTGACGTAGCCAGCATGATGTCTGTGACGCTGAGCTGCGACCACCGGGTGGTGGACGGGGCGGTCGGCGCACAGTGGCTCGCCGAGTTCCGCAAGTTCCTGGAGAAACCCGTCACCATGTTGTTGTGATCGGACTGTACTACCATCAAACCACAGCTACAGGCCGAGGCCTCTCACTGAAGTGATCTGATTGGTCTAAAACCGGTCTTATCCTACTGTGATTGGCCGGCCTGCCACCAGGTCACTCCCAGTTACCCAGAGGGGGAAGAGGCAGAACTCACTCCGCTTACCTGTCTGTCTCGATGTCTCTCTCCTGTCTATCTCTCTCTCTCTCTCCTCTCGCTCTCTCACTCATATCCTATTTATTGAGGCCCCATCTCATGAGAGACCAGAATTAGATATAATTTATCCTAGAATAGAGACTGGCCATACGTCACTAAAACATTGCTAATGTTTTACAAAGGGAATGTGTTACATGTCCAACCCAGCAAGCATATTTACCCCCCCAAATCTGTGTGTGTGTGTGCTCCTACACACTTTTATCTGTGATTTTGTGTGAATGTGATAAAGACGACGGGAAGTGCAGCTATCTGTGGGTTCCAGTCTTTTGAGTAAAGGCTCGTGATTTTTGTCTGCTCGCAGGCAAGAGGAGGATGACAAATGTATGTTAAGATCCACATACACACAAACCTGTCCCTGTTAAGTGGTCACACACACACAAACACAATTTAAATATTTAGTGTGTTTTCTGTGGGTTGATGCTACAGTGTGTATATTCTTCACTGTGGGATGAACACAGTGCTGTATACATGGTGGTACAGACCCGAATGATAACAAACAATCTTAAAGGAAGTACTGAGCAGTTTTGCCAATTCTCTCTCTTCCATGGGGATGTTTATTTTTTAGTCTCAGAGTAAAACACTGACCTTGGAAATATTCTGTATTTCACAGCTGAAACGCACAAAGATGGTGCTGGATGTTATTTGTTATTTGAATAAATTGGGAGAAGTTCAACCTTGTGCCATAGGCTCTTTGGTTTGGGATTTTATAACTAGACTTGTGGTAAAAGCCTAAATTTAAGCACTTAACAACACATTTTTATAATGTGATGACAAAGATATCTTCAAAGTTTTTGAAAAACTATAAAAAATATTTATCTGGCAACCAGGAGTCCAAGTTACTGATCTTTTTTTTTTTTTTTTTTTTTTACCATATTAACAAATCTGTGTGCAGTCAACCTTTTTCTTATAATGCAGTCGCTTCCATTCATCTCTCTTCTCAATATCATGGTCAGCTTCACGTAGGCCAGTGTGTGCACACAAACGCACACACACACATCACAATAAAAAATCAACAGCAACTGCAAACAGGCTCAGACTGCCTCCTTATTCATTAACTTACTATGTTTTGAATTTGAGCTATAAAAACTAGCTCATGTAACTGCTGTCTTCTTCTTTTTATTCATATCAGGAATATATAGTATCACCATAGCAACATGTATTTAAATGAAAATAACGAAGAAAGATAACAGTTGTCAAAACAAACTGCAGATGGAGACGCAAACCAGCTTGTATCAGTAACAGGAAGATACTGAGGTGACAATAAAAGGTCACATTTGAAAACTTGAACAGGTCACAAATTGCTTCGCTGCTGTTTGTGGTCCAGTCCCACTTGAATCCTTAGCTATATATAAATATATATTAAAGCTACTTTAAAGGCACTTTTTCCTGCTCTGACACCCTAATTTGTTTGGGTAAGTGAAATTAGTCGACCACTGATATCACTGTTGTATATGTCCAATAAACCACATATTGTTTTCAGGATTCAATGACTGAAACTCCCCAAATCTCTTCAGTGTAAAAAATGACTCATATTGTTTGATTAAATCTGACAAATGTTTTGACTGGCCTGAATTTGGGCCCTCGTGGCATGTCTAAGTTTTGGCTGTGACTGGTGAAGAGCACTCACATGTTCACTGTGGATCGACTTCTGTGAGCCATGAATAACAAATCAATTTTATGCAAATCTGTCAAAAAGTAGCAGCGATGGCGTTTTGTTTGGCCCTTAAGGTAGGTCAAAACCTGATAGGTCATAGGTCATAACTGGATGATGTCATCACCGGATGACTTGAGGCAAATGTAAATATCAACTGATTTTTGAACATCTCACACCAGTGACAGCTGTGAATCACTGTACACATCATTACAGAAACAAATTAAACTTGTGTTTTATGTGAAATAAGTGTAAAAGTACCAAGTTCTGTTTTTTCACAGATTTTTCTCTCTATTTGAGTGAAAGGTTTTATCTGCTCTGTAGGTTTTTAACATTCACACTAACTCAGAGGAAGGCAGGCTGTTGACGGAGGGTCGAGACTCTGCAGCTGCTGATTTGACCTCATCAGTTCTCATCACATCTGTAATCTTTTAGGATTGTTTGGAGAAGAAAATGTTCAATAAATTGTAAGTTTGTAATCTTAAAAAACTTACCAGTAGAAGCAGTTTTTGTTAAGCTATATTTAAGAAAATGAAAAATATATTCATGATCAATTAAACTGCAATTTTAAAAATGTATTTAGTTTATAAAAACCTTTTAAAATAGTGAAAAATGCTGATTGTAACTTCCCAGAGGCAATAGTGGCATCTTCAATTTGATCGTTCCGACCAACAAAATACTGATTACACAATAATATAAAACCGATAAAAGCAGCAAATCCACATGTTTAAGAAGCTGGAATCAGAAAAAGTTTGGAAATTGTGCTTAATCGATTATAAAAATAGTTGTAGATACATTTTCTGTTGATCAACTCATTGATGAACGTACTGATCATTCCAGCAATTATCAAAAGAATTTTCATTCTTAAATCTTGTAAATGAAATGCGAGTTTCTCCTCAAAAGAAGCCACACGCAGTTACATCATATCAGCATGAAAGTTAAAGTTGTCATTTTGGTGTGGCGGCTGTCTGGAAGGAAAACCTGCTTCCATGGCAACAACAACTTCTATGTCACCCTGCAGCATTATGGGAGGTCATCTTCTGGCCAACAGATTACGTCACCTATCTGACAACTTTAATAATAATAAAACACTTTTCTTCTTGCAAACAGACATTGAAAGGTGAAGAGACACAGAGAGAATAAAATGAGTGTGAAAATAAAGGAGGGTGGGGCTGGTGGCATCGCTCAATACATTAATCACGCATGCATAGTTTTTTGGCCTCCAGTTTGCACATGGGGGAGAGAGAGAGAGCAGCCTCTCAGGGTTTCCTCTCAGCTATGGGTTCTTCTGGAAGATGGACGCTCTGGACCCTGTGTGTGTGTTTCAGCGCTCTGGGGAGTGGTGAGTAGGCCTGTTGAAAGCTTTGATACAAATTCAGTAAGACAAGAACAAACAATATTGATGATTTTGTACACACAGGTGCAGCTTCAAGTGTTTTGAGGGATCTGCAAAGCTTCAACAGTTACTGTTTGTAGTCTCTTACAATCTACAGTGTAGCTCTGCGGATCTGAGAATAAACACTCATGACGTAACTCTAAACCTCATAGAGTATTTGGACAGATATGTTTCCTGTATTTTTGAATTTGAGATGAGACAATAATCAAGATTTTTTTGGACAACATATTAAAAGTGACGTGTAGAAAATATTAACAATTTAAAACTTAGTTGAAATCATTTTTGTCAACCAGAAATGAAAGATTGTATAAAAAAATCATGAAGGAGTGATGAAATTCATCAAACGTATGAGCTAAAGAGGTTTAATTTGCATTTAGTGCGGTTATTAATTTATTGACTCAATCAAAAACAGCCTCATGAAAAGCTTTTAATATAGTAGATACATCCAGTAAAAGCTAATGTTTGTCATAATGAGAGTGTTTGAAAGGACTTGACTTGATTTGACATTTCAGAAACTGCTGTTCTACATAGAAACAATGCGGTGAATCGACGGTATGTTTTCATGAACTCATCCTAGTGAAGTGAGCTGTTGTTCCACTCAGTCTGTGATCGGTTTGGCTCTCCCTCAGAGCTGTCAAGTGTAATTAACAACTAATATGCACAGTGAATTCACACACACAAACACACACACACACACACATTAGCAAAAGAGGCCTGGGGATGACAGAGAGGAGGGGGAAGGGCTCATTATTTCAGTAATGAAGGAGGCGAGGGAGCACCGGTGCACGTCAATAGGGAGACTAGGGGAGTTCAAACTGGAACAATAATACATGAATATAAATCTGAAAAGTAAATCCTCTCTTTTTCATTTTTGTTTGTTCTTTCCCACCTCGCTGATCGACTGACACAGCTGCACTCCGGGTCACCATGAGGGAATCCAGTCTCGAGGTGGTTCGAGGGGATTCTGTCGTCCTGCCCTGCTCCTTCTTCACCTCCAGCCCTCTCTCCAGACTCAACGTTATCTGGACCCTGGCTCCCTTCTCCAGTCCAGAAACCCCAATACAGGTCTGCATCCCACACCAACACACAGAGTCGCCTCTGACAGGCTGCAGCCTTACAAAGTGATCACATATTTCAGGTTTATATCAAGTATTTCATTATAATCTTCATGGGTTTATGAGCTGGAGTTCTTCGTTTTCCTGCCTTTTATTATTATTTTATTTTTAAAATCAATTCTATCACTTTAAAATGCAGTGCAGGTGTTGGTAGAAGTAACTTTCCAAAGAGAAACTTGGTGATTCTGATGCACATTAAACCATCAATCACTCAAGATAGCCTTCTATGAAACATCATTGATGCCTTTTTATGTTTTTTAGAGTCTGAAACTACTTATTAATGGCTGCTCTCACTTCCAGGTGATTGTGTACGACCATGGACAGGTGATTGAAGACCCCTCCCTCATCGGCAGAGTGGGTTTTACAGGTATAACTACAGTAACCCTTGATCGTTCCAGTTTTTAGGACTGTAACTAACGATTATTTTTATTATCGATTAATCTGGCGATTATTTTCTCTATTAATCAATTAGTTGTTTGGTCTATAAAATGTCAGAAAAGGTTGAAAAATGTTGATCAGTGTTTCTCAAAGCCCAAGATCCAACCTAAAATGTCCTGACCAACAGGCCACAACCCAAAGATAATCAGTTTATGATCACAGAGATCAAAAATATTTACATTTGAGAAGCTGGAACCTGAGAATGTGGATTTTTTTTTCTTAAAGAATGACTCCATGCAATTAATCGATTGTAAAAATAGTTGCTGATTAATTGTTTCATTATTAATTATTATTAATTAATTGTTCTCATTTAGAAAATGAAAACAGGATAACAACATGACTGTTTCATAAAAACCAACTGCAGGTATTCCCTGGAGTGCAGATATCGTCCTGAATGACACACATGTATCAGATGCTGGTGTTTACCGCTGCATGGTCAATAACCCACCAGAGACAGCAGATCCCGGCATAGGAGAGCTGGCACTCAGTGTTCTGGGTAAGAAATATGTGTCACATATTGTCCAACGCTACCTGAGTAAGCTCGTTCAATGGAAACTCCACATTTGAAGCAAACGCCATTCAATATACTGTGAATTAGGGACACATCCTTGTATTTATTTCAGTCTGGTCCTCAGATTTGGTTCATATCTGCCATTAAATCAAGTAATTTTTAGCAATTTGTTAGTATAGTAGTCATTAGTTTAACAATGAAGTGATACACTCCCAGAAGAAAAACAAAAACACTAAAAATAATACTGACCAACATGATTTTGCTTTTAAAATCTAATATTGGCCACTGATAGTTTTCCAATACTGTATATTGGATCTCCGATTAAGTAAATTATGCACCCATCCACTTGCCCAGAGGCTTTTAATAATGCATACGTGTGGAGGAAGGCAGAATCTTCTGGTCCTGTTAACCAGAACTGAGCAATAGTGGATAAAACTTTCCTTAAACCTCATTACCAACATCACATCATCTGGTTGAAAAACACGCTGCCGACTTTAACAGACCATCTTTCTAGTCAGCTTTGCCTCCAGATGTCACTGACTCACTCACAGAAAACTCAAAACTGCTTGTAGAGAATTAGCTCTGAAGACACATTCATGATGTCTCATAAACACTGAAATGTGTTCATCTGTTTGTAAGCGTCGCATTGTATTCTTTTAGAAATTCTTTTGCTTATTGTTTTCGCAGCGCCACCCTCGCTGCCTGTGTGCCAGTGGGATGGAGATATTGACATGGGAGGGAGCGTCACGTTGTCCTGCATGGTGGCGGAGGGCGTCCCCACTCCAGAGATCCACTGGGATAAGCTGAATCCAGAGGAAATCTCGCTTCCCATCAACATGGAGGGTCAGAGACACACACACACACACACACACACACACACACACACACACACACACACAGTGCTTCTGCATATTATGTCGAGCATCTAATGTCTTAAACTCAAATGACCCTATTGCAGAATCAAAATCTTTTTCTGTGGAGATAAATTTTAGATTTTATTATTTCATTCAAATTGAGTGTGATAAAGCTTCAGTGAAACACTAAATATTGGGAAGTTTTGGAAAACTAAAAGTCGGGAACATATGTATCTCCAGGAGACAGTTAAAGGGTTACTTCAGTGATTTGGTATTACACTTTCATAAAGATGGACGACTCACAAGAGACAGATTAAAAAATGAAGCGGTCACAATTGAAGCTACAGAGACCGAGATATCTAGATTTTTAGTCTCTAGTTTCGGTGAAGCTCCAAAAAACACTGGATCCTACATTTCCCATAATTCAACTGCATCCTTCATTAGATCCATAATTTTAGTTTGTAATGCATGTTCTGTTAAATAAAATGTAAGTCTCATCCCCAATCTGAGATCTGAGCAAATAACCCTGATGATATCATGTGATTAGTAACAAGTCGTTTACTTTTCTCCTCCTTCTAACTCGTTCTCCTCATTATCTCAGAGTCGTTAGCGTGACTGTCTCTCTTCTCTGTCTCAGGGGATCTCTCAGGCTCCGTCCAAATTGCCAACGTGTCCTCTCAGACCTCAGGCCTGTATCGCTGCTCTGCCACCAACCTCCTGGGAACGGAGAACTGTTACGTCAACCTGTCTGTCTACAGCGGTAAGAGCCTCTTTGTTCACTCATAATCCTCTCTGACTTCTTCCACTGCAGCCGCTTCAGTGATTTTTAAATTCTATTTGTCAAATCCCTGCGATAACTGTTGTCGTCTCTCTCTCTCTGCAGCCCCGAACAGTTCCTCGGGGATCCTGCAGGGCATGCTGCTGACCTTGTCCATGAGCCTGCTGCTGCTGGCTTTGCTGGTGCTCATACTGTGGCTCCATCGCACAGGGCAGGACGGGTGGTTGAGGGAGGGGAAAGAAGAGGAGTGTTACAATGAGATACCGTATACTCCGTCTCTGATGAAGCGCTCATTTGTTTGATTTCTCAAGAAGACAAGAATTATAAAAACACACACATGAAAAAGAGAAATGCTCCACGCAGGCATCAAACAATGGACTCTTTGTTTCATCTAGATCATTTTTACTGCCCAGCCAGTGCTATTTACATACTAGTGCATCTGTACAGCATCACACGTTAAATAAATTCAAGGTATTTTGTTTTAAGGTATGTTCAGTTATATTGCATGTGGCATATTTAAATACATGTTGAATTGTATCTTTGTCTCTTTTAACCACAAATCAAAGACTAATATGATCTCAATCTTTGAGCAAGCAAAGAAAACTGGATAATAGTTCACTATGGTTGCACTTACATATTGAAATATGTAATAAAATACCTATTTGGATAAGCTCACGTAAATGGCAACACATTAATTAGTACCGGATGTCAACTGCGTTGTTCACAAGTACTGCATGGACCTGAATCGTTGTCTCAGCCTGGAGAGGAAACTAAATCAGAGGCCAGGAAGGAGCTCGAGGCTGTTGAGCTGAAGCATAAGGCTGCTGACCCACACGCTCAGCCTGCCAGGCTGCGGCGGTAAAGAGCTCCGTGTCAAGAGGGAACAGCTTGAAGGAGGCCATCAGGTCTGATTCCTGTGAGAGAGAAGACATCCCTCTGCCAGCAAAGCCAGTCTGCAGAGAAAAACACAAGGTCCAAATGCAGCCAACAGACTGAAACCTTTCAAATGTGAGGAGGTGTGATCAGTCAGTGTAAAGCTGTAGGCTCCTGCCATGACATCATCACTTTTTTCAGTGTTATTTTCAAGTTTACGACATTAGGATGTGTAAATCTGAATTTTTTAGGCATGAAAATGCATAAGTGCATATATGAAAAGTCCTTTTAACTATACTTGGGGTTTATAATAATGAATGCTTCTTATATTTTTGATCAGATTTGATAGTTTCATCAAAATAGACCATTTGCATTGCAGACATTTTGACCTGTCACAGTAGGAAAAGCACAGGTGTTACTAATAACATTATCGATGACTCCGTTCTATTCAGGTGTCTCAGTCAGTCATCACAGTGAGTCAGCAAACACAATACCAGCACCCTGAAACCAAATGGAATTATATTTATTTTTTAACACCTGTGCGTCTTCCTACTGTGACACGTCAAAGATGTTTTCCATAAAAATAAGACTATCTGGGATTGGAAGTTGCTCTGTAAAGGCCCACATGGATGTTCAAACAACCGCTGCGCTCCATTTAGCCGTGCAGGTGTGCTGTTGTAGCGACAAGGGCAGGGGAAACACCAGGTGACCAGAATGAGGCTGAATCTCTATAAGCTGACATTCAACCAGCAGCTGCAGGTGGTGGACATGTTGTGGTAAACTTTACTTTAATCTTTTCACAGCTTTAAAGTGTTGCCGGAGACAAATTTATTTTACGATGCTGTAAGCAGCGTGTGTCGAGTTTAGATGGAGCGTCCCGCCCTGACAAAATGCAACCACGACAGAAGAGTGAGAGGGCTGTCAATCAAGAACAGTCTACATGCTCACATAGTCTTGACAAGAGGTCTTAACAGGCAACTTAAACATTTTTAAGTAAACAAATGTTACAAATGTCTGAGTGTACTTGGTTAGTGGTACTATAATGATTTAAAATATGTTGCCACTGATGCATAAAGCTTGGTGCTTCATGTAAGCTGCTGTAAATTGAGTCAGAGGTTAAAGGACAGGTGTCCATATGAACAGTGAAAGAGGTTTTCCTTGTTGTAATCATTCCTCCTGTTCATACTGGCTATTAAAAGATTCCCTTCAAATGTGCTTTCAGTATAAGTGATGGGGACCAAAATCCACAGTGAGTCCACAGTCATTTTGTTGATTTAAAAGTTGATCTGAAGCTTATATGAGGCTTCAGCAGTCTGAGTTAGTCATATCAAGTGGATATCTGCCACATTTACAGTCTTTTTAGCATCAAATTCCCTCTTTGTTTCCTCAAACAGTGTTTCCCTGTTGAGCTGCGGTGGAAGTATAGTCACAAAAAGAGGGACTTTGACACTAAAAAGACTAAAAATGTTGATAGACTAATTTGGATGCTGAAGCTTCATATTAGCTTCAGATAAACCTTTAAATACATTTTTGCACAGAAGGAGGCTTGCTGTGGATTTTGGCCCTCATCATTTACATTGAAAGTACATTATGATGGAACAGGAGGAATGATTACAGCAAGAAACACCTACTTCAATGTTCATTTGGGCTCCTGACTGTTTTACTGTTTCAAGATAGACTTGAAAAATAGTGAACCTGTCCTTTAAGAGGGCTAATTGTTATCTAAACATAAAGTTCATTTTCTGGCTTTTAACCAGCATTTTTCCTCCTGTTTAGCTGATCCACAATGGACGATTTCTGAGAATATAAAGCACTGTAGCACTACTTTAGGCTGTTTGATGTCATGATTTTTAAGGGGTCAAATTAAGGCAAAGTCTCATGAAAAACACAGCAACCGACAGGACAAAGGAAAAAGGGAAATTAAATCACTCACTGCAGTTAATTTGCAAACAAAGACACAAAAACCTTTAATTTAAATAGGAGAAAAAAAAAATCACATAAAAAACTGTACAGAACATTGAACATCGACTTAAAGTTCTTAAATAAAAGACCCCCCCTTCCAAAATAACTAAAATAATAAAACAATAACAAAGTGGGATGGTGTATGATACATCTGTGCAAAAGAAGTATTAATTGATTCTTCCTAAACTGCACATTTCAATGTGAAGAGTGCCTCTCCACTCAGCTCTCCCCTCCGATGGGTAAACACAAGAGTCCCTCCCCTAAACCTCAACATAGTGTCTTTAATGTAAAAGAACCCAAAAAATCCAATAATAATAAAATAGATTTATATTTTAAATATATATTTATATACGAAACATGCTGTACATAATTTCAGAGATTAAGAAATCCCTTTTTATTGACACCCAGGTCTGTCCATTAACTTGTGCTTTCCTCACTCCCAGCAAAGAATAAAATAAAATTAAAAAATAAACATTACTCCCTGTTGCTTTGGATACAAGATGAATGAGGAGAAAAGAAAAACAGAAAACAGCACTGATCAGAAAGTCTCTGTTTTTCCTGAGTCGAGGGAGTTACTAACGTGTTTGGAGAGGGATACTGACGCACTTTTCACCTGTCGTAGCTTCTTCACAGCCGAGACTGACAGAAATCTCAGGGCTGCTGAGCAGATTTGTAAAAAAAAAAAGAAAAGAAAAGAAAAAAAAAAAATACAAAGCTGGCTTTGTACTGTATGTTTGTGTCCCTTGTTCAGATGTCGTAAGGAGCTGAAAGCGGGGAGAAAAAACAACGCTGCAAAGAGAGTGATTCAAGGAATATGTGGCTTTACCAGCATGCAGAACGTTTTAACCCAGAGAGAATAAAAAAGTGTAAAGGAGGCGTTTTTTTTTAATAACGTCAGTGGGACCCTGTACTCATAACCCTGACAGCTTTACAACTTATTTTCAATCCCCCCTTTCAGTTTTCTCCCTTTGAAAAAAAAAAAAAAAAAAAAAAAAAAGTCCTGCTGAAGACGGCAAGTCAATTTCTTTCCCGTTAAAGACACTGAGAACGCTGGCCGCATTTCAAGTTTCCTACAGGGGGGGGGGGGGGGGGGGGGGACACCACTTCTGAGAAATTATTTGGTGAGAAAACTAGCAATAAGAAGAAGTCTTCTGGTGGAACAATAACCGCTATGGCACAAGGTTATTTCAGAATCAAAAAAAAAGAAAAAGACCTGGGGACCAAATTTGGTCGGACTGCCAGCGATTCATGTTCTATTTCAAACCTTTGAAAACTCAATCAGTGTTTGCTTTTTTTTTGTAAATTTGCTTTTCACAGTGGTGGAACACAAAGAGTGCAAGAGTGGGAAAGAAACCAACTTAAAGTGACTTCTCAAGAGAACTTCCAGTTATATAACATGCTTTAAAAAAAAGAAAAAAAAAAAAAAAAAGACAGCCATTGGTGAGATGATACAACTGTGATGACACCAAACAAATTGAGAGGGGAGGGGGGAAGGGGGAGGGGTACAGTTGACAGAAGGCAGATTGCCAATTTGATATATCAGCACATCATATAAACAAACCCCGTTAAAGATATCTGTAAGACAATATTCATCAAATAAATATTCCACCTTTTGCTTTCAGTATTTATTCAGCTTTGTTTCTTTCCAACTAAAACGCTGGATTAACTGTTGCAGGAACAGCAGTAGTAGTGGGTATATTAGTAGCAGGAGATGCAGAAGCAGTAGTATAGTAACGGGAGGGGCCATACTGCAGGCAAAGAAAACAGAGCTCCCCGAACAAAGCAGCCTGGGTTCCTGCTATTGAGAAAGTCATGAGCTGACTGGATCTGATCTGAGAGGGCGTTATTGATCGGCCATCCGAAGAAAACAAGCTCCTTAAAACACTGAGGAACTCTTCAAGTAAAGAAAACAAAAACAGAACAAAAAAAGGACATTCCTCTCACCAAAAAAGAAAAGGCTTTAATTTTATAAACACTCCCAGTTTGTAGTTTTGTGATCAACACAATTTTTCACAGATTGGAATCACCCTCCGCTTGATCCTGATCCATGGGCGCCAGCTCTGTCCAAAGTCATCCCACAGTCAGATTCAGGACTCGCGCCCAGGCCTAAATGGACTGTAAACTAGCGGTAAAAGCACCACATGTTGGCTGGGATGGAAGGGAGTTTGTTTTTTTTCCCTGAAACTTGCCAGAAGACAGAACTGTCGAGTGTTGATGTTGTGAGGCACCTCTGTAGGAATTAGGCCAGAGGACGAAGATGACATCATGGTGGGATGTGTGTGTGTGTGTGTGTGTTTTTTTTCTCCTTGTTGAATATGTTTTATGTGCAGGGGGAGAGAAGTGGAAGGTGCTGAAATTGGTCAATATGTATTGATAAATTGTTTGACACACATCTGTAGGTCCGGTAAGGATGGTAAAAAGGGGGAAAAAAAAAACCCAAAACAAGGCTTATCATGGTATCCACAAATCCTTCACCTGCACATACAGCAACATACTGTAGGATCTGTTTTTTTATTGGTTATGCAAAAAACAAAACAAAAAAAAACTGCTGCTGCAGATGTCAAGTGAGAGAAAGTCAGAGGCGATACTCTATTCTCCAATATAGAAAAATAAACAATCCTCAAGCAAAATATCCCTTATAATTGCACTGGCCTTTGCGGCCTGTCACTACTGTTACAACCAAACGGTTGTCCATAGAGACACTGAGTGCCTTTGTCAGGAAAAAAAAGTTAAGAATGAGTATGTCTGAGTCATGAAGAAAGCAGACTTTGGAATAAACCGGTTCATGATGTGACGTGCATCAGCTCAGCATGCGATCGGATGTTGAACTCCTTTGGCTGAGAAGGAGAAGAGTGATGTGATGCGGAACCGAGTCTATCCAGTATTGCAGAAAAATATAGGTAAGGTTGATTTTCCCGTTAGAGGATTTACAAATCGCGTTGCTTCGAGTTAACAAAACAAGGTTTGATGGAATGAGTCCCGAAGGCTGGAATGAATCCGGTCTGGACGGGACAGGCTCCATCCAGACTCGACCGCGGTGTGCTTTCACTGCAGAGAATGTCACTCGGGGGGTGGGTGGGGGTCTCCCGGTGCAGACTCAGCGCAGGTGCTCAAGTAAAGGCAGCTCTGTGGATTCCTCTCGGGGGGTGGGGGGGTCCCCTGAACTCAGCAGGGTCGGATCCAGCGTCTGAGTGGCTCCCAGAGGATCTTGTGTCAGACTGGCATCTTGTAGGGGTGCAGGAGGAGTGGGCTGTAAAAAGATAAATCCCATAAAATAAGTACCGTCATTGCAGACAAAGAAAGACCTTTACAGCATGTTGCTTAACTGTCAACAAAACAAAATGATGTAAAACAGAACACAACAAGCAGTATTATCCACACAAAAGCAAATCAAGTAGACGGATATAAACGCAGGTAAAGTGAGGACTTTTGACTCACTTCCTATTTGTGTTGCTGTCAGTGCTGAAACTAATCACCGACAGCTAAAATAAACTGCTAAACTTCTTCATCTGTCTTGCAGTTTGAGTCATGAGCAACTCAACTGATGTAAACAAAGCGAGCAATCTGAGTTCAGAGGTCAGTAGCGAACAAGAGATGAGATTCATAGCGCTGATTACTGTGTAGCAGTCATCCATTCTCTGGACTTGCTGTCATTTCCCTTTTCTGAATTCGTTGTAGCTGAACGTCGAGGGTTACGTGGAGGGTTATTCAGATCACCTGTTGCTCAGGTGTGGGAACTGGATCCCAAATAGTAATTGAGAGCAACTGGGTGTATTCACCACTTGGCCAATCAGGGTGTGATGAAGGCCTTTCTCTGGGGCTTAAGAGAGGTGGGGATTTGCACACCCAGGTCATTCTTATCCTTCCTCCACTTACTGCAGACCTCATTTTAGCAGACATTATCAGCTTGAAACTCTGGTCTGTTTAGGCCCTTTTGAGACTTCTTTGCTGTCTTCTGTATTTCTGATTGAGGGTGATTTTGAGCATTCTGGGGCCTCGCTTCAGGGAATATTAAAAAAATCATTTTTCAACTAGGTTACCTGCATTAGGGCAGATCTTAGTGCTATTTGTGCAAGAGTTTTTGCTTGTCTAACGCCTGCAGGCTTTACTTTATCTTATTTTCATAAAAGACCTCCTTTACACACTTCGTTTATTATTGAAGACATTTATTCATTATTATTGAAGAGGCATTTGTTTATTATTTAAGAGGCATTTTTTTCAGTGTGAAGGCACTTGTGAGGTTGTTTCAACGAGTACATTTTTTTTTTATTGTCCAGCTCTAGCTTATACTTACAAATATTAGCGGAGTTTATAAAATTGTATCAATAACTCATAACAAAAGGGCGTCTTGATCCAATGAAAAAGGAGATGTGAACAATTTACAGGCCAAAATGTGAGCTAATCTTGAACTGATGATAATCCTAGAGGAAGTGTTATGCTACCTTCAAAATTAGTGTTTGTATTTCTTGGATTAACCTTTTCAACGTGTGCCCCCCCCCCAAAACTGATAATTTTGTCCTATGCGCTACCATAGACGTACTACAATTTATTTAGGGTTATCAGTGCTTGCACCTCAAAGAATGAACTGAAGTTTTTTTTGGCAAGTCAACCTAACCTACTTTATCCAGCACCACCAACTTTAGACCATCTGTGCCGGCAAAGAATGATTTCCAAGAGAACCTGATTAAAGTGGGCAAAAAGTGAAGCCTCACCAGGCCAGCTGAATGTGCAAAAGGAGCCGAAACATGATCTTCACTAAAGTGTTAAACAAACCAACAGCTTCCTCACCTGTGTGCGTATGGTCTGTACTGTTCCTCCCTCCCCCTCCACTGCAGCTGGTCCGTTAAAGCCCTTCCTGCCTGAAAAACTCCACTTGCCAAAGTGGGTCTCATAGTGTAGGCTGCTGACCTGGCCGAGGCCAGCCCGCTGGCCCGCTCTGTGCCCCGAGTTCTCCAGGAGACTTGCCGGGCAGAAACGCTCTGGGCCTGGCAGAGCAGGCGGAGCCACAGAGCTGCTGAAGGAGAGCTGAGAGCTGGACAGCTGCTGACCCAGCAGCCCCTGGATGGAGGATGTGCGCTGTAGGGATGAGAGCAGCCCTGCCTCCATCCTGCCCTCTGATTGGCTGAGCAGAGCTAATGGGAGAGGTTGGGGGTGGTGAGGCCAGTTCTGGGTAGGACCTACAGGGTTGTCTGTGCCTGAAAAACACACAAAAAAAACCATTTCAGTTATTTGATTCACATAAAACACATTCAGTTTCACAACACAGCCATGCACAGGTGAGGCAGGAGTTGCCTATAAAAAAAATGACAACATCTCAATGTCTTACTAAACTTATTGACCATCAGAGAGCATTACTGAATGTCATCACAAATAAAACCAACAAAAGCACCGTTTAGCTGATTTAGGGTTGACTAGCTTGCTACTAGCAATCTATGATAATTCTGTTACTATATTAGTTTAAGACAACAGAGAACAGTAGGAAGTTGATCAGTCCATGATGTTAAAAATAATTTATAAAAACAATTAGGAATGGACATCCACATCTGACACCAGAGACCACCTTTGAAGCCCATTTATGACCACCTCTTATCACGTAACCAAAATTCCATACTTAGGTAACACGATTATAACCGAACCGTCTCCATGACAACTGAGCTGATAAGTGGCTGACCTGCCTGTACGACAACAGCAACATCTTAAATGACTAATAGCTTCTCTCATTCTATGTTTCATCATGTGACAAGAACCACATACAGAAAAATAAACTTAATCACAGGGATTGTTTCTTATAGATCCAGAAAGGGAATTTACAGCTTCTGATATAGCTCAGTCACAAAGTGTTTCTTTCTCTGAAGTTAGCTGTCCCAACTGCTCTGATGTGTGTGTGGCTGTTAGTGGTTGAGCAGGCAGTGCTGAAGTCTGAGGGAAGCAGAGGATGTTTTTTTGGTCTTACCCATGGAGGGCTGGACAGTGGTGATGTGCGGCTGGGGAAGGCTGGAGGCTGGTGTACTCTGAGTGGTGTGAACGGCAGGGTTGGTAGAGATGGAGGTGGAGCCGCCCCCGCAGTCCGAGTCCTCAATATTTCCTCCGCTGTTACAACCGGCGCCGCAGCCCTTCTGTAACCTGCAACACAAAGTATGTGTCACACTCACATCTCTGTTTGTGACCCTAAAAAGACTCGTCTGTCACATGAAGTTTAAACCACATACCTGTCCCAGCTGCTGATAAGCCAGGTGTAAATGTTGTGTGGGCTGACAGGTCCTCCCCACACAGACCGGAGCTGGCTGTGCCCCCCGGCGTATGAGGTGGTGAGGGGGGACACGTAGATGGGGTATCCGATAGGCTGGTCGCACGAGGAGTTTATCATATTCCTCAGGGCCTGTTTGGCGTTTTGAATGCTGCCGCGTTCTGGGTTGCGATTGCGCAGGAAGACCAGCTCCTGCTGTTGCCCCGCCCACAGCCCACGCACACACTCTCTGTTCACCTGCAGGGGCACACACACACACACAGGTCAGGACCGTGCTGCAGGAGAGGACATTCAAACCATTCTTGTTTTTAAGATTTCACTGGAATAGTTAACATCTTTGCTTTTGATAATACACAACAGTGAGACAGGGAAGAATGGAGAGGAGAGCAACAAAACAAACCAACAATTAACAATAAAACAAACCAGAGAAAAGATACAAGGTAGAAAAACAGGAAGAGCCGTGACCTTGATGACTCGGAAGCTGAGGAACCTCTTGTTAAGCATGATGATCTTGTACTCGTCGCTGCCGTCATCCATGATGTGCCGCAGCGCCAGCAGTGAAGGCATGTTTGCTAAAATAGCGCTGCGCCACACAGGATCACCCTCATGTGATATCAACATCTTCTCCTCATTGGCAGTGATAGCGTCATAAAGAACTGTAGGATCTTCATACTCGTCCGGAGATGTGAAGTGATCCTGGAGGAAACACAGATTACAGGGTATGTCTCAGTTCAGTGACAAAAACAGTCATTATTTAAACCTCAGGGCTATTTTTTTTTGTCTTCTTGTTTACACTCTGCCGCTGTGAAAAATGCTACCTGATGCAATTTCAGGGACATCCGCACTCCCGGTGCCACGACACGATTCAACAGTTCCATATCTGCAAACACCCACTCGTCCCTTGGCGACGTGATGCGAAAGTCTCCCTTGAAGAGCGCGTGGAGGCCATAGAGGAACGGCTCCAAGCTGTCAAAAAGAGACATGTGCTATCAGCTCTTGCATCTTGCTAGCACATACACAGGTAGTGACAGGTTTTAGCCGCAGTTAGAGACCTTACCTTGCAGACATACTGTGAGAGGCCGTGCCCAGGGCTCTTCTGCCAAGGATACACAACCCGAAACAGAGACCGACAAGTGGAGAATCTCTTTCACTGGTCACGGGCTGCGACACAGAGACAGATGGAGAAGTTCAGATGAATGACAGGGTGTTGCACATTTGTTTTTGCTTTACAAATACAAGTCAGGTTGGACCAGTATTAAACTTCAAATTTGGATTCTCATTACTCATAAGTTTATCTTTTACATAACTAACATAACAAAACTTCTTGTAGAATTTTCTTTAATTTTGTACATAATAAAGATAAACAAAGCCCTAAGAATGAAAGTGGTACCGGGTGTCATATTAGTTTTCAGTAGGGCTGAAAAGGGTGACATATCAAGACAAAAAGAGACGCTCCTGCCTCTTTAAGTAAAATATCATCAGCAGATGCAGAAAAATGTATCACAGATAAATACTTCAGAGACGATCACTTCTGTCTTTGACCTATCCCCTCATCTCTTTTCTGACATTTCTAATGTTCTAAATTCAGTTTCAAAAATGTTCATATTAATTTCTTGATTTGCAGAGTAATGTGTGTATACGTGTCTTTTTTGGAGAAATGAGGCCAGGCTATGTTTGGTTACAGCTCATCCAAGGATCAGAATATGAATAGATAGTTGAAGGGAAAAAGACAACAAAGAATCTGAAGAGTCTGACCGTTTGACGCCTGCTGTTGCAATACTGAATCCAGTCCAGGTAAACCATGCAGAATGAGGAGGGGGTGATGCCGGAGGCCCTGTGGTCGTAGTCCTCATCGATGTTCAGATTGAAGGTGGGGTCGCCGTCTACGTAGTTAGGCCCGAGACAAGGTCGCAGAGCCTCCTGAATCGTCTCGTTGGTGAGCCACTCTTCTAACTTAGGAGACCGACTCACGTAGTAGATGATGCTCTGTTCAAGACAACAAACGCATGATCCAAATGATTCAACCATCAAGTTATTGGAGGTTTAAGTTCAAAAACAAAGTTCAGAGTGCAACTGTGACTGGTCATACCCTGTCCTTAACTCAATCAGGCTACAGTGTATGTAAAAGCAACATTAACAGGAAATAACACCAACAAAGATTTTTAACAAAGCAACGTGACATTTGTAGACCAAGTGCTAACATGCAGAGAAGTGAGCTTATGAAAAAGAAGGCATAGCAAAGTGTTAGCGAGAAGCAGGTATTTACCTTGACGTAGTAAGTGATGAGGATCTTACGAAGGTCGAATACTTGCAACATGGAGGCGGCATTGTTGTCGCTGATGCTGTAACCCTCTAGTACATACTTGGTGGCGGCCACCTCCCAGGCTAGCCAGCGCTGTCCGAAGGCTGCGTTGAACGACAACATGTGTGGAAGGTGACCGGGTTCACAGCAGCAGCAGCCCTCGTCCTCCTCCACTCCCTCTGTGATGGCCTCTACCTCCCTCTGCTGACAGTAGGTGCCTGGAGAGATGGAAGAAGACGAGGATCAGCTGCATGGATAAGACTTCTGTATATAAAAGCATCAATCTGTGACACATTAGGCAGGTTAAATTAACAATTAATATACATTTACATTATTATTCATCAGAATTTACAGGACTTAATACAAGACTATAAGAATAATCATCCACTGTTTAAGACAGTGTGTGGATACAAATAGAAATAACTTATTTTAAGATTACTCAGAAGTTATGATTTTAGATTATAAAGTGACAACCTCCCTAGAGAGTGACAAACAATATCTATCTTTCTTAGTCATCAACAACCTGAAAATAAACCTGGAGCTGTGAAACTGATCTTTTTTCAGAATAATGAAAATACAGCGCAAGAATGTGAATTACAGGAAATTTTATAATAAATAAAATGAATAGCAGCAATATATTGCTGGCAGTTGCAGGTGTACAGTAGCAACTGACAATCTCAAGCTACTTCTTACATGAAGCTTCAAGATTCATTGATTATTATCATTTTACAACACAAGATTGTATAATGAAATGTAGTTTGTAGTCCCTTTATGCTACTCACTAAAAACAGAAATTATATAAATGGATTATTAAGTTATAAGTCATAAAAATAAAACTATTTTTTATATTGTAGTGCAGAGGATGAATTGAAGCTGAGCTATAACGGGTTGATTTCTGTGAATAACTACTATTCTGTGAACACTTCACAGATACCCCAATCGATATGTTCAAACCAGCAGGTAACTGAGCTCATCCCACAAGTTCCAAACATTATCCTCCCTTGCCGCTGACCTCTGAACTCCAGACCCCTCAGCTGGAAAGTGACAAGTCCGTTGCCAATCTCGATGATGTGCACCAGAGCGTTGAGGTAGTCTGAGGCGAGGATGAAGCAGTCGCCTGTGGTGTAGTTGCCCCAGCGGCCGAGCAGCAGGTCTCCGCACAGGCTGTGCTGCAGGGAGCGCGTCAAGTGCTCGTAGAAAATCGAGTTCAGGTTGTTGTCGTCGGCACCTTTGAGAAAAGACGATAGCGTCATCGTAGCTTCAGGACAAGATTAAATACGAGTTAAATAAAGATGATGATCAGGTGGCGAGTGAACGTTTGGGCATACCTGGGTTGCGGTCTAACTGAGTGGCGAGTCTGGTGTTGGAATGATCGACCCGCTTGGTGCTGTAAATACGACAAACTATCATTAGGACTGAATGTAACGTATACTGTATATGGACTTTAAGATGTCGTTTTACATTTCACAGAGAATTTTTTATCAAAAACATACTTGTAGTCTCGCTCCCAGAATTTAACTGGTCTGGTGTATGAGGTGACGAACACGGCGCTGCCTAGGACAGGATTGAGAGGGGTGGAGAATATGGCAGAAAAGATGGCCTGGACAAAAAGCACAGCAGAGTCTGGAGTGACATGAGTTAAGGACATTAACTGATTAATCTTTAATCGTTATAGCACTGTGTCAGATTTTTGAAGCTATAGTTTGAGGTGTTGCTGTATTATACTGTAAACTAGGCACTGATACATAAGTATTGACACAAAATCAAACGAAGTGAAGGATACGTGGAACAGCGAAGGGCTGAGCGAAGGCGTGGAAGGCTGAGCCCCAGGTGATCTGCCAGGGGGCGATGTAAGTCAACACGAAACGCAGCTTGTACAGCAGGTCCCACATCTGAGAATTCAAAAGGACGAAT
The DNA here is from genome assembly GCF_910596095.1 of Thunnus maccoyii. Lineage (NCBI taxonomy): Eukaryota > Metazoa > Chordata > Actinopteri > Scombriformes > Scombridae > Thunnus > Thunnus maccoyii. The sequence continues at coordinate 19,381,098 of NC_056545.1, forward strand.
ACATCAAAGAACACATCACCATCTGTATTCATACTATTACACTATACTGTCAATACAACTCAGATTAACATACACTGTGCACAAGTAGCATGAAATTAAATGAATTAATCTTATTTGTAATCAAAACTCTTGGGAGATGATAAGGCGTGTATTGTCCTAACCTTGCTAAAGAGAATGGACATGAAGTAGTAGTCGATGAGGAAGGTCTCGGAGAAGTGCGGGTAGTCGAAGTGGAAGAAGAGCGTGGTGAAGCACAGTGTCACGTACTGCTGCGACGGGGCACAGAAGGATGAACGCAGCAGCTTCATGCCTGCTACTGAGATGAAGAGAGCTCGGCTGCTGGAGGGGTCCAGAAGGAGACGTTGAGAGAAGAAATCAGTGACACATGTTGACATATACGGCTAATAACAGAGAGTAGAGAATGACATATGATCTCCAAAACCACACAGACTACTGTACAGACTGCGCCTTACCCTACGGGTTGAAGTGGGGGGGAAAAAAAGTGAAACGCCTGAGTAACAATTTTTATGTATCTTGAGCTACTGAGCACAACCTGTGGTTCAGCACATCTATTAATTTTATGTTCTCTGGTTTCAACACACAGCTAACAGTTCATATTCCCCCAGGGAGCGGAGATAAGGAACAGTGTAATGGTATTGATGTGAAATACTTGGGAAAGGCTTACTAGATGTCCAGCTCTTTATGGTTCTGGCCCACAGCTCGAGCTTCCGTCGTCAGAGAGTTAAGCACTACGGCCGGGTAGATGAAATATTTCTCCACACACTGCAGCCATGCGTACAGCTTCTCAAACCACATTAACTGAGCGGCATCTGGGGGGGGGGACAGAGAGCAAAACGATCTTGCACACTTGTCGAGGAAATCCACATCCCGAAACTCAAGCTTTTACCCCTTGTGTTCCCCCTGAAGCTTTCTGCAGCTGTGAGATAAATCTGGCGGAAAATTATTTAAACTGAAAAAAAAAGTTTTAAAGGATATTTATACAATGGGTGGTATGGTGCTCTATTTCTGACATCCCTAGCTGTTATCAAATACGGGAAATAGATCTTCTCAAGAAGACAAATAATGCCTGGAAGGAAGACGTGCAGAGGGAGGCAGGCTGCGGTATCACGTTGGTAGTGTGAAGCTATTTTACACTGACAGAGACCCCTTGAGATAAAACTAATAAAGCTCTATTGTAGCTCCTTTAGTCTTCATTCAGCTATGAAAGTATTTTTGTTTATTTGTTGATTCTTCATTTATAATGGTGTTCAAAATGTCAAGCTGGTTGTTCAAAAAAAATAATCAGTTTGATGCTGTTGCCCTCCATAAAGCTCCCCTGGAGATGTGTGAGGTTAAATGTTTTTCATTTTAATCCACACAGATTTTTCCAGAGGGGAAACTATTCTGGTTCATGTAGTAGGTTTTCTTCTTATACATTTCAGCTACTTCCAAGTGCTACGTTTCTGTGTATCTGAGCAAAGATAAAAGAGCGATTACACACACTCACCTCGGACCTCAAACTGACTGTACTCTCTGGAACGGAGCACAGGGTGAGCCAAGCAGAACCATGGCAGTTGTTTGCGGAGCTGAGGCAGGAGATAGTGTGTAATAAAGCCTACAACTCCGGCCAGGATGTACAAGACGAAGCTAAGCGCAGGCTGTGGATCAAGAGAACAAAAAAAAAAGGAAAATAAGCATGAAAAATCTGTGGATATTTGTCACAAAAATCCTCTTGAGAAATATGTTAGAATAGGATCATAAACTCTGCTCCGACTAACTTGAAGGGCGATGAAAACTGTGCTGGCACTGATGGCAAACGTAATCACAGCCATGAGGGGACACATGACAAGGTCTGAATGAAGAATCTCTTTCTACAAAGAGAAGGCACAAGGATAAGTCTTTAAAATTAATGACAGTATGAAATTAAGCGTGAAACTGTCCCGCGCAGGTGAATGAGTGGTGATCTTTACCACAGAGTTACGAAGCTTCTCGGGAAGAGGGTCCTTGATCTCCACAGGGGGTTCTTCTGGTGTTCGGTTCTCCAGCTCTGGGAATAATTTAGACTTCACCAGTGACCTGATTTAAGTGGAAAAAAAAAAAAAACATACAAAAAGGTCCCATGAGATCTACAGCAAAAAAAGTTGAGGTGTTAGACACAACTTCAAAAGTTAGGAGGGAAAAAAAATAAATGGAACATGGTTTGACACCAAATATAAATATATAATGCACTTCATGTTGAGGCTGGTGAGTGTGAAATAATATACTGACCACAGGATGGTGGGATCGCTGCTTTGGCGGCTGAGGTGGTAGGATAAGGCCAGGAGTAGGCCGCAAAACACAGAGAACAGTACTGGCACATGGGCATCCCCCCACGGTGCCTACAGTAAAGAAGACTGAATTAAGTTCCGAACCAGAAATACCACACCACGACTACTTTCATGTTCAGTCAGTGTCTCTGCGCCACTTACGTTGATAGCACCGAGGCAAAATCCATACAGCAGAGCAGCCACTAACACGCTGCGTATGAGGCTGAACAGAGATGAGAGGGGGCTGGTAGTGGCTGAAGAGAAAGACACATAAATCAGCAGGAAGCTTAACACAAGTTTCTAAACTGACAGTCTTAAGATGCTGTAACACTTCTCTAATTTCCTGACAAGGCATTACGTCATCCTCCTGTGTTGCTATTTTCTTACCAGTTCCACCAAAAATGTGCATGTCGATCTGCTCCAGCAGACACATCACAAAGGTATTGACCTGAGGTAGCAACCCAAACAGGAAAATGACCGGGAAACACAAGGCAAACACTGTAGAAATAAAGCACACACACACACAAACATTTAATTAATACTCCAATATCAAACGTAAACATTGTTAATGTGTTTTAATCTTAGTGGGAATGGTGATCTGGACACCGAGTACGAAGCTTAAGTAAAGAATCATGTACGAAGACTAACCAACGAGCATATCCCTGACACAGAGCAGGAAGTGTGCGGAGAAGAAGGTGACACCATAGAGGGAGAATGGTTGCAGGCTGCCATAGCGCCCAGACAGGTCAAAGACCCAGATCATCATACAGCACAGGCAGAAGTAAACCGGCCGACTGTACACAATGATCCAGTTATGACCCTGTTAGATGACAGACAAAAAGACACTCAAACTAGAGCAAACTCGAATAAAGGTGAAGTGGCTGATTTTACTTTGTACTCTGAATACATCTTAGCACACGAAGGTGAACACAGTACTCACGTGCATCGGAGAGGCTGCGTCTGGCTGTACACTCTGAAACAAAGAGGCAGGGAATTTAAGCTTGAGACATGTGATACACAAAATAATTTGATGTTTTTCCCTGTTTTTTGTTTTGTATGCCTTATATGAAATTTGTTTTACACAATCAGATGCAATTCTGGTAGAACAGAAAAATTGATCGGCTGTCTTGCAGCTTGAGCATTTTTGTGTTCTGATTTCCCACATGGCTGCTGTCTAGAGATCAGTGGTGAGCCAAATTTAATATTACTGGAATACGGATTTAACACAGAGTGGCTAAATCTACAGTCTTGACTGAGACTGTGCTGTGATAGAAATAAAACTGAACTTTGCAGCAGAACAGACAGACCATACTGGCTGCATCTTCCCAGCCTATTTGTGGGCCTATTTCCTCCCTTTTTTTCCCCTTCCTGCTTTCTGTTCAAAGTAGACTTGAATGAAGAAACACAGCTGTTGTCTTTTTTGTCAATGTTTTTCAGGATGCAGCCACCTTGAGTGAATAAAACTTCACAAAAAACTGGATTCAATGTTTAATAAAATCCAGAGGGAAGGTACCTTCAGTAAGGAGTACTGGCAGCTAGCAATGACCAGGCAGAACTGGAAGACCCAGATGTCCCTGAAAAAGCCCTGGAGCAGCAGAAGGAACCCCAGGAAGGCCACCAGACTGGCCAGCACCACAGCAAACACATTCTCTCCAACACGGCGGTTCCTGGTAACAGAGCGCAGAGAAATCAATATTTGGACAACTTGTACGTACAAGCAGGAGTTGTGACATCACAACTAGTTTTGAAGCCAATCGTGGTCCAGTATGCAACTTATACAAATGTGATATGGAAACTTGGAGGCATGTTTTGGCCAGCAGTTAAACTTAATTAACAAAACAAAACAGCAACAACAAAAAAACAAAACAAAACAGTTGCATATCCATACATTTGTTTGTTTTTCACTGAGCAAGAAAGACTAGATGTAATTCTAAGAATTTTGAAATCATACAAAACAGAAAGAACCAAAAGGGCAAAATGGGATTAATTGATGACTCAAATGCACTCAGGTACATTATTCATTACATATTAGCCATTGATATTAGTGATAACTGATAACCACAAAATGCTTTCCTTTATTTTGGAGAACAAGGGATTAAACAGGTTTCATCTTTCCATGACTCCAACACTCTGGCTTACCTGTCCAATAAGGCCAGAAGAGCCAATCGATCATATCGAACCCTCAGCCACTTCCCGGGAAGCACCCAAAAGCGATAGTACTGTTTGGGTTTAGCCTTCTCCTCAATCATCAGTGTGTTTTCCTGGGACTCTTGTAGAGACTCATGATCCAGATCAAACTAGAGACAAGAGAGAGATGAGAAATACATGATGGGTTAAGAAGGAGAAACAACAAGAATGACATGTGATAGTTTCCTCTGAGATAGAGAGAGTCCTGGCTTCTTAACATGACATGCTACCTAGAACCATCTGCAGCATGAAACATCAAAGACTGCTAACCTCAGGCATTTCCAGAGGCACCCTCCGCACCTGCATGCCCTGTAAGACCACAGGTCTGGGCTGGAGCATGGACAGGACTGGTGCCCCTTCCTGGACCTCAGTGGAGGTGAAGCTTGAGGACTGGGACTGTCTCTCCCTTTCCCTGCAAGCGTGAAATTTCATGACAGAAGATGAAGAAATACAATAACAATGGCGGACGGCTTCATGCGAGTGTTGTTCTCTTTATTGTCCACCAATATTAATATTATCAATATTTTCCTCATTAATGATGTATTATTTTACCCACCCACAACCCAACTGCAATTAATCAGAATGTTAATTTTTATGACCCAGCCCACTTGATCCATGGATTAACCGCGATCACTACAACCTGGTAATAAAAGCTTTATAACTTACTGAACTGGGTCCTCATAACCGCCTCCAGCAGGTCCAAATGTGTAAGACCTCTTCACTCCTGTTACACAACAGAAAGAAAACTGAAATTGAATACTTTTCAACAAGATATAATCTGCAATAATCTGTAGTCATCTGTAGTTTCAGATGATTTTTTGACCGCATTTTATCTGCTAATCATCGTGAGTCACTTGTTGACTTCTTCCTTATACAGATGCTATACACATATAAACTTTACTTATCTATCCCTTGTAAAAGCCTATTTTTAAAGCACATACACTATCAAAACATTTCAATGATCCTGTTTTGATGTCATCTTCAGATATCGCCAGCTCTTCCCCCCTGCTTCCAGACTTAAAGGTAAGCTAAGATAAACTCCTCCTCTTCATATTTAACTAACAGACATGAGGGTCGTATCGATCTTCTCATCTAACTCTCAGTGAGAAAGCCAATAAGCATATTCCCCTGAATGTCGAACAACTCCTTTAAAGCCACTGACTCACCACTCTCGTCATAGAAATAGTGCACCGCCCCCTCTGATGTGTCGTCAAAGGTGGAGGCCTCGTGGATGCCACTGCGGGGCAGTAGGAGCGAGGAGGCGAACTGTAAGGCTGAGGGAAGGGTGCGGGTCCGTGAGTGGGAGGAGGTCCGAGCCCGCTGGAGGTCCTGGAGGCTACAGGAACAAAAAAATCACACAACAATCACACATCAGCTTTAAAATGTCATTGTAGCAGTTTTCACTTAATTAATTCTTTATTATTAATTTCCCCAAAAGCTGCTTAATATATTAATTGTATGGTAACATCCCCCCAAAATATTTACCCTAAAAAGACAGTAAACTACTTTGACTATGGCACACTTGGTGGAGAGTTTGGCAGAAACAAAAAGGTATGTTTGCTTAGTGGACTGACCTGGGAGGGGATCCCATGGTGGACGGGGGCGGTGTAGGGTTGCTCCCAGCATTGTGTCTCCTGCGGATGGCCTGGGTCCTCTTAACATTGCTGACTGAGTCGTGCTTGCCTCCATCCTCTGAAGCCATGGCTGGAGAAGGGTTATCAGTTACATCAATGCAACGGTTTACATTACAGTCACAGTATATATGATACAAGGCACCATTTGTATCGCAAACAGGTAACAATGCCTAACATTATTCTAAACAATACTGGATTTTACTTTTGCCTTTGTAAAATCTGCATTTAGAATGTGACACTGACAAAAAAACTGGAACTGGCTTACTAATTTAATGTCTCAAACTGCATAAAGCTGAACTACTAATCTTACTGTGTTTCCTCCCCCCACTGAGAAGCAATAATATGGTTTAATGACACATTAATGTTGATGGTCAACTGTGGTGTAAAAGAATAAGATATGTTAGTGATCAGTTCAATCATAGATTTTAATTGATACATTCATGGTTAACGACGCTGTCCTAAAGGCTTAATATTATATTTCATTTCTTCTGACATCAGCATAGGGAAGTTTTAAATTAAGTGCGAGCTGCATCTCCACTATAATACACTGCGGGAGACCATGATACCAATATAGTGTTTCCCCTACCATTGCCATAGATCATCACTGTACGATGTGTTGCATTTAAAAACTTGCATCAGATGGATTAATCAACAACAACAACAGTGAAGACCCTGCAAGTTGAGCATATTTGTGCTTCTGTGGTTATATAATGGAGATATGACCATCTGTAGTGTGTTTTTATGGTGTTTTCATGTGAAATATGCGCCCCTACCAGGAAGCCCTTGAAATGTTTTGAAACCTAGGTAAATCAACTGCAATGACCACAATTGTGCAATCTGCCAATGAGCCATTGGTTTTGTAAGGGAGGATAGTTCATGTAAAAAGTGTTGTATTGTTTATTTGGATCCTAATTAGTAGTTACCAAGGCAACAGCTATTCTTCCTGGATTCCAGCGTAGTGTGTATGTGCCTCCCTGTATTGTAAACTGTTGATATGTCATTTTAAATACATTTTATGTGTTGTAAATAGATTGTCAGTATTTATTTACCTAATTTATGTGCACTCGTTTCATTTCACCTCAGTGTAGAGAAATACACTGATACGAACAAACGCCTTACTGCAGGCGTCTATGACGACACTGTTGACACCACGTATCTGTGACACGCCTGTAGTATCACTAGTAGTAACACTACCTGCCCCCTGAAAAAAAATCCTAGGGGAAACACTGCAATATATATACTTTGACCACACAATTTAAAAATAGTCCAGTTTTAGCAAAGAGTAATTTGATTTGTCTAATGTTTGTATTCTAACAGCTTTCATTTAATTTGATTTATTGATTTGTTGTTACATTTTGATTCTGGTTTGAAATTTGAGAAACAAGTCTTGAGTGTTGTTTAATCTTAATCATCCTGGATCATGACAAATTTAATCATGGCCCTATTTCACCCTTTATTGACTTTAGTTTCTCACTGCTTTCTGGCCTTGAAAGAAAACTACAATGATAACTTTGCACTGGCTGCGTGCTTATTTACAAACGTAATTTACTGAAGATTTTGTTGATTTCTTATAGAGCACTTCTTTATCTTTGCATGTACATAAGCACATATTAGATCAGCTGACAAAGTTCTTCTGACTGTCCTCTGATCTATGCTGAAGTCAAGAGCTGATCAAGTCTCCGTAATCTGATGCCCAACACTGTGAAACAAATTTTCATGACATTTTACAATCTTTTAATACACTGTAAATTTATTTTTGTCTCCTTTGTTTCATTTTCTGCTTTTCCCAATGACATATTTTCCTTATCACTCATTTTTAAGTTAGGGCAATTGCATATTTGAGTAATGAAACTCATATACCAACTCTTTAAGCACATGTTGATGTACTGACTTCGAGGCAACACTCACAAGAGCTCATAGTTCATGAATTTCATTCTTAAACACAACTTCCTTCGTGACGCGTTCCTTTGATCACTGCTTTCTAGAGGCACAAAAGCCTGTGTGGTTTAATCATATCAAAGGCAATGTTACCCAGAGCAATGCAAACTCGGGGTAGAGTCTTCCAGGAGCTTGGTAGAGGTGGTGAGGCATGACTAATATGTGAAGTAGCTACGCAGTTCCTTTTCCTTATCTTGAAATCAGCTTTTCATTTATTCAAGTTTGTAAACTACAATGTTAGCACTAAATTAGGTTAGTCAGTGAGATGTTTACTTTCACATCTGTGACTCAGATCAACCTTGGAAGCAGTGTGACAGTAAATCACCGTAAATAAAATATATTTGTTCTGAATCAATGTCTGTGTAAGTCAGTGTTTATACCTGGAATAAATGTTTACTTTCTTTATATGCAACCGCTTGATGTGTGCCCAATTTCGATATTTAAAAACCCTTCAGTTTGAAACTTGAGCTTGTTCTTTAAAATTTGTCTTCTACTGTAATACCACGTAACTTTGCCAGTTTTCACTAGTTATGTGAATCTTTCTTCATTTTTCCACGATCCTGATGACATTCTGTAAGGTTACAATGGAAACTTGCGGTGAGATTCACAAAGTGCTCAACTAAAAGCTTAAGTGGGTATGGTTGACCCTTTTTGGATACTCATAATACAGTAACAGATACGTTTTCTTTAGTATTTAATTGTTGTAGACAAAATTAAATACCAGCTAATATTATATTATGGTCAATAAATTATTTCAAGTTAACAGTGTCAGCCAGAATCTGTGGATGCCTCACAACTTGGCTTCATACCTTCTGGCAAATTAGAAAGCTTCAGAAAGCACTAAACTCAATGTCAAAGCCAGAAAAAAAAAAAAAAAAAAACACATCTCCAACGGAGCATTGCCCCAGGACTCCTCAGGCAGATTACTTTCCTTAATTAGCTGAATACTCCAAAACATTTTGAAAAGAAAAACAAACATATTGCAACTGTTCCACCCCCAGGATTCAGCCTTCACATGCACCAAAAACTAGAGGGGCGTATCCTGAAAACACAGATCCTGGACCATTATTGTGTTAAACCAACTCACCTCCTCCCACAGCTCCCTCTTCAGCCAACTCTGCTGCCCTCCAGCCCATCTGGTTGCCAGTCCAAGAGCCCCCAAGAGAATCCAGCCTATGATGATGAGTTCCCGGAAAGCTATCAGTATGAATAGTGCGAGCCTCCAGATCAGACTTAGAGATGGTGAGAGTGCGAGGTGCAGGGGTGGAAGTTGAGGGCATTGTAAGCAGAGTAGAAGGCAGAGCTGCCGTGTTGCTCTGGCCTCCACCTGCCCCATCCATACTTAGCACTCTTGCGTGAGTCTTAGCACTAGCTGTGCTAGAAGAGCGCTGAGCAGCACGAGAATGCGAGGGGCCAGCAGTTTCAGGTAAATCCCCTTCCCTTGGAGTGGGCAGTTGAGCAGCAGAGGGGAGTGGGGATGTAATGCCAGTGTTGGCGAGGTCTGGGGAGTAGCAGGAGGTAGAGGAACTTGAGTCGTCATCATCGTCGTCGTCATCATCTGAGCTGTATCGGCGCTGAGAACCCAGGCTAGAGCCAGCGCTCATGTCGCTGCCGTCGTCCTCGTCGCTGGAATCCTCAAACAGACTTTCGCTGTAAGTCTTGGCGCCGAGTCGGTTGCGCACCGGTATGTAATCTCTGTGTTGTCTATGATTGTGGTGACGCCTGTAAGAGCCACAGTCAAAACTACTGCTTCCTGCTCCAGCTCGCCTCCGCGGGGCTTTCCTTCGGCCTGGCCTGTGCCCCACACTACTGCCACTGGCCCGCAGCAGCTTTAAGTCTTTAGGGCGCACAACCTGCTGGGCTTGCAGAGCAGGCTGCTCAGACAGTAGGAAGGGGGTTGAAGATATGGGCAAAGCAGGCTCAGAACACACTAGACCCAGGGCCAGCCCTGAGGGCACTGAATTGGCCTGCCGAGGTGGGGGTAGAGGAGGAACAGGGACGTTTCTGTCTAAATCACAAACCTCTGAGTGGCCACTACTTGAAGGGGAAGAGTTCTGGAAAGGAGGGGGCTGTGCAATATCACAGGGTACGGGAGGCAAATCCTCTCCTTCAACAAGTGTCCTGTCTAGCCCCTGGCTGAGGGAGAACTCTTTGGAAGGGGAGCGCAGTAGCACACTGTCTGACAGGTTGTCTGTATCACTGCCACCTTGTCCTGCTGGATCCTCTGTGGGCTCATGGATGTTAGAACCCATCGCTGGTGCTGAGGCAGATGCCTGTCCATCTGCAGGCCGTGGATGGCTGAATGAAGGACTTTCCAGCTGAGTGGAGTCTGTTTTTTCACTGCGGTAGCTGCTAACCGTGCTCAGCGTCTCACGGTCTGTGGTGCCCCCACCCGCACTGAAACAGCTGTCCGTGGATCCAGCAGCTAGTGCTACCCCGCTGCGGCTGCCTGGGTGCTCAGTCCCAGGTGCAAATGCCACAGGGTCGAGGCCCAATCCCAGGAGATTTTCACTCAGCTCCTCGCTTAAGCTGCTCTTTATAAGGGGGCTAAGGGGAGTATCCCCCAGGCTCTCAGACTCAGCAGAGGGGCCAAGTGGAGAATAAGCCCCCAACCCATTGTCCTCAGGACTTTGTTGAGACAGTTGTTCTGGTAACTCTTCCACTTCATGCAACTGCTCTTTCTCTCCTCCATCTTCCTGGCTGGAGGGTGAAGGGGGTATAGACAAGCAGTCTCCAGGTTCTCCAAATCCAGCAGACATTACAGATACTCCCATGTGACCTGGGAAATCGCCTCCTAGAGCAGCAATGCAGGACTGGCCCATACCTGGAGCCCCTGTACAATAAAACAGATGAGAATTAGATTGAAACGCACTTTGGTGCACTGGATGTTATACAGAGGCTGTGAATCCTGTTTCTCAAGACCAGAGCGTTTTTTAAAAATTCTTTTAATATACATTTGGATACATGCACTACCCTTGGTCCTGATGGACAGGATAAAGAACCATGCTTACAATAGAATGTGTGCAGTAATGATATGCTTGTAGCCAAGGCTCCTGAGTGTGACTTGTTTCCAACAGGATTAGACAGTGTTCAGAGTATATGATGATGCTTGTTCCTGGTCTCTGAATAATGGCAGACTTACTAATGGTGTCCTGGGAACTCTGGCGTAGGATATCACGATGAGCTGAAGTAACAATCACATTATTGCTTCCTTGTTCCCGCATTAGCTCCTTGATATCTGAAGTGAAAGAAAATAAAGTGGCTCAAAAAGCAGCAGTGCATACATAACAGACTACACTCACTATGACCAGGCTCATGAATAATTTCTGCAAGGACAGAGTACAGAAAGACAATGTACAGACTTACCCTTAGTTCCCCCTGTATCCTCGAGCTGGGGCAAGAACTCCTGGAGTATAAGGACAATAAAAACACACACATAAGACACAGTTAGTGCATTAAAATGGTTGAACCATTACAGTATACTATATGGTAGACAACAACATCAGGATCTAATGAAAACTCTTGCCCAGCAGACTTGAAAGAGAATGCAAAAAACTATTCTAAATGACTGTTTTTTGACAAAGTTCAAAATTAAACATTTTAAAACACTGAACATGTAGAATTGCTGAGACGATGGAGGGAGAAAAACAAGAAGGCTGCAAGCTACTATAAATTATGGTACCCTCACCGACACCTGGTTCAGTCCAAACAGAGAGTGCTGGGAGCTACAGCGCACCGGGGGTGTTGAGTTGACCTTCCGAAACACAGTCATCTCTACACCAACATGACTATCCCTGTGAGGAAAGTACACATACAAACAAATTAAAAATAAGTCAGCATCTCACAGCGTTATGATTTCATAACTTTTCTCCAAAGTCTGTCAGAAAAAAACAACAACTTCCTCTTACCTGTGCTGATTCCCATCATGGGCACCCGAACCGTCGTCTCCTTCTTCTGTCCTTGGGGCTTCAGCTGTGAGTGAGGCCTGCTTCTTCTCTACAATCTCCCCAAGGTCGAACATAGCGTGAAGTCGGTAGTTCACCACTTTAATGGCTGTGAAAAAGACAGCCACCACGGCAGAGTACATGCCTGCGACCACCAAGCTAGGAGGAAGAGCCTAAGAGAGAGAGTGAAACGACAGTGACGGCAACTGAGTTATATGGAAATCAGACAGTACAGTCCAAATCAAGGAATGAGTGCCAGCAATTATTTGATATTAGCTAACACATTGTAAATCTTCCCCCCAAAAAGACGTCAACAATATATTAAACACAGTGCTATGTATATACATCTCATAATGATAGGAGCTTCCCGTTGCTCATTTCAACAGGGAAGCCTATAGACAAGTAGAATTTCTTGCCAGAGACAACAGTTAATTAGGCAGTCGATATGTTTAGACATTCAAACATTTAATCTATGTGCTTATACATTGTAAAAGGTAACTTCTGTGTTTAAAATGGTCTTATTTATGAATATATGGCCATCCCTACAGTTTCCCCATATTGCTTTAACCACTAATTTGCAATTGAATGAGAAAACAAATGTTAAAAGTTTATTACACACACTGTGAGTTGTGAACGTTCTCACTACTCACTCACCTACGATCAGTGCAACCGTACATTTTCATGCATTCACTTTCTTTTTCACTTCAAAATAATGACTGGGTTAAGCACGAGATTTGTTTAAAACCTGTTTAGTTGTCTGACCACTTGCGTTGCTGCCACTCATATCTAAGTGATAAAGATAACTAAATGTTAAGATAGCTCATATGAATGATGGTGACATAAAAAAACAAGATCAAAATGTTTCCTTTAAATGGTGCCTTATTTTGTGATTGCTACAATATTAGAGCATGCCTTTATTTTTAAAATGTTTTAGTCTATAATACAGTTGACATTGTTAGAGATCAAATTATGAGGTAATGCTATAGTGTCTCCTTCACCATGTGTCAATTGTGTATTGTGTAAATTTCCTTGTGCAGCTGTCATGTCTGCTAAACCCCCCCAGTTATGATAGAATGTTAAAAAAAAAAAGTTTTAATTATACATGCCAGAATTTAGTAGCTCCATCTAATCCAGTTTGAATAAACTGGCAGTTAGCCTACTGCAAAAATGTGCTTACCATGTACAGCAGAAAGGGGAAGGCCAGGAGGAATATCCAAAGGTAGAGGTGGAAGCAGTTGGAGAACGTGCTCTGATGGGGGTCCACATACCACCCTCCTGTGAGTGAAGCCCACACACCCTGCCGTAATATCTGAAGAGCTTGGGAACCCATCTCCACCTTCAGGTTCAACCCAATGCCGAAATGCTTCCTCCAAGGCTGTAGCTCAAAAGACTGTGCAGTTCGAGCCACAGTGTCTTGTATCTATGATGGCACTTCCATTGGGGATGGCAGGTTAACCAAGACTGTTTCATCAAGGACAATAGTTCTGTGTCTTGGATATGTATACTTCAGTTGAGGTCAAGAGTCCTTGCATATTCTTGTGCCAGTATGTGCTCCCTCCCTGCACAGACGATGCCACACTCTAGCCTAATCCTTGTTGGGTAATCAGGTGAGTGACTTTTTGGCACATTGGTAACCCACTGAACGTATGAAAAAACATTCATCTGTAAGAAAGATCAAAACTGGTTTGTTTCCTTATACAAAGCTACATTTGAACATCCCATTCAGTGGGAAAAATTATGCTATGCAATAACCAATTAATGAAATTACAGTAAAAATTGCATACGGGTCTTTCTAGTTTGACTTCCTTAAATTCAATATGATGATTATGAAACTATATAGTTTCCTCATTACTTGTAGCTGCTCTTTATCACAAGATAAATCAGACTGTTTTAATGTTGAGTCACCAATAAACTTGATAATTTGACATGGATCACTCATAATAACATTAGCATTAGGTCACAGTAATAATTTGGAACTAGCTTCTAAAAATGTACACTTTCAGCTGATTTCTTTTTTACTTAAAGCAGAACTGACACGCACTACAATGATTAAATAAAATGAGTGTAACGTTTGTCAGTAGGTGTTTTCTTACAAACAATGTTGATAATACATTTCCGATTTCAAACAGGATGACAGAGCTTTAAACTCCCTATTTTCATGTCCAGGCCAGTGTTGTCCCAGCTATAGATTAAGTTTTCTGATTGGCATTAGCAAGCTAACAGACAATTTAGCCTCGCTAACGAATATCGCCATGTATTTGTTATGATCGGTAAAAGCTGATCAGCCACCATTAACGCCTTCAATCACCTCGGTGTGTATGAAAACATAATCGATAGCTGCTGTAAAGTCCAGCACACTGGCTGACAAACGTTAACGTGATTAGATTGATTAACGCTGGTTACCGGCTCCTGCTAGGCCGCATATCAGCACTTCAGCCCGGGTGATGTCTCTGTCGATAGCTGGGTGAGTGTTCAGCCTACAACAACAAGTTAGCCCAACCGCTGCTCGTCATTAGTTCATGTTAGCTTCGTTTAGCTTGATACATTTGATAATTGTGCTCACAGTGAAATGTTTTCCACATTTTGGATCCCAGCACAGCTTACAATTAGCTTTAGCTGTCCAGCTTGCCTCATATCCTCCTTCCGCATCCAGTCCTTGCAAAAAAATCTCAGAGCTTTTCCTTCACAGGATGCTAGCGAGCGAGCTGTAAAAAAACTGTAGCTGTAGCCTGACTTTTCGTTTGGCGTTGGCTAACTTATCGTTATTTCCTGAAAGTCCCTCATCTTCTTTGGCATTAAAGGTTGTCAGGCATGCAGTGGGAGCGGAGGTCCTCTCTCATGATGAACGGCAGCTGTGTCTTGGGATAAACTGTATTAGAAATGTTTCAACCATCAAGCTAGCTAGCTGGGTAGCTAGCAGTAGCTAACAACTAGTTGACACACACGCACGCACGCACGCACAGAGCGATCAACGGAGAGAGAGAGATTCCCATGGCGCTGATTGGTCGTGTGCACTGACGTCACGGGGAGGGGATTTTTCTCTTTTATTTCAAAATTAAAAAAATATATATATTTTCATATAGAAATGCGATTTAAATAAAAGCACAGACAGCAAAGCACTAAAGCAAGACAATAAATAAATAAATACAAAAAAAAATAAAGAATAAATAAATAAATAAATGCATACATACTACACATGACTACATATTCATATAATTGCACCAGCAGGGGCCAGTTTTATGAAGATATGCGACCCTGACATATGTATCATTCAGCAGCAGCAACAACAAAAACCAATGAGCTTTACTTTTTTTTTTGTAAAATTCTGATATGAAGCTCCTGTGTCTTTATCTTTGTATTTACCTATAAGTGAAGGTTACTGACTTCACATGAGCCCCAAAGAAGTTTGAGGTCTGAGTATATTTTTCTTGTTTTGTTGTATCCACTGTGACCTACTGTTGGATTTCTGGTTATTTATTTGCTCCTTTTATGTTGCCTTCTTTAATGGTTGCTTTGCACCCTGCGCTGTCACATTATTTAATCAGCCATTCCTCTGTTCCTTGGACAAGTCATGGGAGGTTTTAGGAATCACAAAAACTAATGGAACCACCATGAGATAAGATGTCCACATGAGCCAGATGAAAGCCCATGAACACCTTGACCAAGAACACCTTTGACAATTCAACACACAAGGGAAGGAATGAAAATAAAATTAGAGTATTTACCTACGTGTTGTTGCTGTGCACCGCTTGTTGTCACTGAAAAAAGCAAACTTCTGAGGGTAAGCACAACATTTCTCATGTCTTGCGTAAAAGCAAGCCCAAATTTCCTCTCCAAGCTTTGGAAACTTTCCGGCCTGCTGTATGTAACATATATTCGAAAATAGATGTCCAACCATTCATCTTACATTTGTTTAAAGCATTACAGTAACTGGTCATGAATAGTCAGAATCAGAGGCTAACAGAGACTAAATTGACTAATTACTACTAAATTTCACAGAAAACATACAACACAACCACATAACAACCATAATAATAGGATTTATGATTCCAGGAAACAGTTACTGAATGTGCAGGAAAGGTAAAATATATTTTAATTTCAAGGAAACTGCAGAGGCTCTGACAAATGTATGCACACATTTTCAGCTTTGAATTATATTTGAATTCATGTCACTCTTAAACCTCAAGTATATAGCTGTGTTTAGCATTACATAGGCTCTGATGTGACTTTTAAATTATAGGGCAAATACTTAAATGGTAAATGGGCTGTACTTGTATAGCGCCTTTCTAGTCTTTCAACCACTCAAAGTGCTTTTTATACTATGAGTCACATTCACCTATTCACACACATTCATACACTGATGGCAGGGGCTGCCATGCAAGGTCCCAACCTGCCAATCAGAGGGAATCTAATCATTCACACATATTCACACACTGATGGCACAGTCATCAGGAGCCATTTGGGGCTCAGTATCTTGCCCAAGGACACTTCACCATGTGGATTGGAGGAGCTTTACAGTATACTTACATTATGAAGAAAACCTGGTCTGAATGTCAGAGGAACAGAGGTAGATCAGAGTGGATATGTCACAGTGGTTGTCATGGGCTTCTTTTTTCAAAACTGTTTTGTTGAATCAGGCTTGTGACATCTCAGCAATGCTTAGTAGTGGCTTATCATATCCTGTAACCACCCTCCTTGATACCCAATGTCAGCACAGATCAAACCTCACCTACACTAGACCTGCACTGACGCCACACCACCTCTCTTAGCCCTCAGGGTCATTCTGCATCAGTCACAGCAGCTCAAACAGGTAAATGTGATGAGTGACCATGCTGGCTTGAAATATAATCTTTATAAGCGCTTGTCTTTTGTGACAAACCTCACATTATCTCATAGAAATATTGCTAATAGCTGCTTTGGTGAGGGCAACTTTTACTTCACATGACTCTGGTGTTCAGTGATGTGGACCTCTTCATCCTTCAGTTCCTTATCCTCTCAGCAGGGGGTAGTCAAACAACACAAAACATGTTGCTGCTGCCGAACATATAGCAGACTATTGTTTTTATCCAAAATGGTTGAAGATGTTACAGAGAGTGCTTTAATAAGCAAGTCAGGAGACAAACCAACCAGGACTCATGAATTACGCCAATACTTTTGGATATTTAGATATTACTGCTCTTATCAAAGAATACATGTGTTAATAATGTAACAAAGTGAACAACAAGCACTTATGGAAAAAATCGATTAATGTGCTATAGACTGAAGTTATAAAATAATAACTGTCAGTGTCATTTTTTGTATGGTAAGTCACGCTATATGATGGCTGATATACAATATAGTTACAGTATATCCTTGCCCTTTGTATTGGAATCTAGAAATTAAGCGCTGAAATACTAAAAACTGAGATATCATGACTTCCAGGTCCTTAAGACACTGGCTATCACTCTTCCCATAGTGCATCTTTCTCCTGCCTAAAAATCTGTAGTCTCCAAGCCCAAGCCTAGTTACAAGTGATGTCACTTGCAACAAAATGCCACGAGCAAGAGCTGAACCTGTCACACTGTGTGGTGTGAACCACCAGAGACCCTAACAGGAGTTTAACTGGTCTAATATCTTGTTCCATTAAAGCTTCATGTGTCTAAGCCAACCTCACTAAAACCAAGGAGATCTATTTTAATGCAATCCTGAACTAGACAGCTACAGTAAGGTGCAGAAAAAAAACTTCTTTTTATAATAGACATTGGACATGCAGGCATTAACACGCCAGAACAAGGCAGTGCTCGAGAGAGAGAGAGAGAGAGAGAGAGAGAGAGAGAGAGAGAGAGCAAAAGAGAGGAAAGAGAGCAAGAGTAGATGATGATGAAACTCAAGTGTAAGAGACATTTTTAAAACATATCATGACCTGCAATTTGTGTGAAATGCTGTTTCTTTATATTAAACATATTAGCTTATCTTGTTAGCAAAGTGTGACCTTTGTAAAATTACATCATTGTGAATTCATTGGGTTTCTTTTCATCCCAAAACATTCCCAACTCTCAAAGCTTAACCACTAATAGTTAGATTAGTGTAATCGGTACATTACATTACTAATTGAAAGTGCAACCATTGCAGCTGGTCGGACTGGTGTGGCTACTAGAGGGTCACTTGTGTTCACATAATATATACCCTGATATATACTATTATTGCTACCTGAAATCCTAATTCATGTCGGTATTAGTTCATTCTGAATTTTTTTTTAAATTACAGTGTGTACTTTGTGTGTATAATGTCTGCATCCATTAATAAAAGGCAAATAAAGTGCATTTTCTTTGTGAATCTACAAGAAGCAACACACAACACAGGTGTGTACAAAGTATATAATCAAGTGTATTTTCATCTTTATCCACGTTCTGTACACATATTAAGATCCATTTCACATGAACACTATACAATAGCAATGAGTGAGGAATGGAATATTTTCTGAGCGCTGAGCAGCTCATGTTTGAATGGCACTTTCATAAAAAATAACAGGAAATCACAGAGCATGAATAAGTAAATGTAGACATAACTCAACAGAGAAAATGGCTTTATATTATCAGATCCATTGAGTAACAGATTCAGCACATATAAAATGCACAATGCAACAAAACAAAACATTTGTTTGTTCCATCCTTGTGTTTTTCTCTGCATAATCTGAACTGTAAATAATGCAAAAACAAAAAGATATTTGCAGCTATCAGAGGAAAGAGTGTGCTTTTTGTCTGGATTTAAGTAAAAGGCAATCTAAAATGTAACGTGTTAAGAGTAGTGGTAACAAGATACATCGAAATATCAGAGAAATATCAATACAATTCACAAACCTTCAATTATTCATCTCATAGAATAGTCTTTTAGTAACTGATAGAAAAAAACAATACATGTTTGGCTGCTTTACAAGGAATATCTATGTCTCAAAGATATGTTTACATTTCTGTGTGCTTTTGAATTATCCCATGACAGCCTCTGGTGAAGCTGGGTTCGTTCTCCCCTTTCCAAGAAGCAATCAGAAAATCTTCCTCAAATGTGACTCCGTGTTCCCCAAAAAATTCCTGTGAAGTTTGGGCTGCAGCGTTTTGGATGTCGTTGTGAAAGCTGTGGGGGAGGGAGGGAGGGCAGAGCATCTCGGGCGTTGGTTCTTCTTGATACCTGTTTATCACTGCATACACAATGCTTCTTCAATCTGCTAACCTCTATATGTACATACAAGCAATGTTTACAGAGAAATACCTTCACTGGTGTAGACTGACCTTTTCACAATTATCCCTACTTGAAATGGCATGGCACACTGACTGTGATATCTCACATAAAAAATGTTTCTGATCCATCATACTATAAGGTTCACTGGCCTGGAGTATGTTGAGTGAGTTTATAATCCCTTTAAAATCCCGTATTTTTCACTGGGAGAGCTAAATATCATGCTTCATTTATGATACTGCACCAGCAACATAATACTGTCTCCTGTGGACAGAGGCAGAGTGACTGGGGAGCTATTAACCCACATAACATAATATGGAGGCTGCAGAGATGATGTCTTATCCAAATAAAGGCTTTCATTTTGAGTGTAGTCAGAATTACTCGGGTGCTCTCTGCTCATCTACCATAAAAATTCAATAAGTGGTCTGTTCTGCCTCATATATCATAATGGGGACATTGAGACTTGAGATAGAACAAGAAGTACAAAGAAACATTTAGGCAAATCTGTCTGGATGTTCTCAGCATGTTCTTCACTGTAGCATATCCATGCTATATACAAAGCCAAAATGGATATGCTTCTTCCTAGCTTGTTAAAAACATAAAAATGACACACTAACAAAGAATCTGTGAATGCAGACTGAGTGCACATGTCGACACAGAGCATGAGTCAGATCTTGTGCCATAGATGAGGATTTCATCACTAGTAGGAGCTGGGCAACCTTGACTTTTTAAGGGAAATGTAACTGTTCAAAGCAAGATGCAGTTGCTTTTTACAGTTGTTTTTTTTTTTTTTTTTTGGTGGCCTGTGAAATTTCTCTGATGGTCAACTGGACAAAATGGGGGAGCGAAACAAAAGCTCTCATCTTCTTGTCTCAGTCCGCATGCCTATACGCTCCTTCTCTGTTCTCAGACGTAGTATTCTTTGTCTTTGTTCTTTTTGCCCTTTGTGATTGCCTTGGCCACAGAGGCTGTTGCTGTGCTTTTGTCTTTGACCACTGCTCCGTTGCCCTCCACAGTGGAATTGTTGGCAAAATTGTGGCTCTGGTCTGACTGGTAGGAGCCCTCGTCCCGGTTGCGGTACTTGTACATGGCATAGAGGAGGATAAGAATGCAGAGAGCAGCAGCAGCCACGATACCAACCACCATCCCCGTGGTGCTACTGGACTCCCTGATCACCTCCACGGCGCCGGGTTGGCTCTTTTCATCAGAGGCTGTGGGGTTGGCTGTGGGCACATGGGGAAAATTGGGGGGGTAAGTTAGTCCTGGTGTGTTTCGGGATGATGGAGGAGCAGGGGGCAGAAGCACCTGGTCGCGGGTGTTCATTTTGCCTGCGGGAATATGGAGCTGGTCAGGGTTGGTGGTGGGAACATAAGGAGGTAAGGGGCGGGGTTTCTGGACTCCACCATCACCAGCGGCGGGAGGTGGAGGAAGGACTGTCCTGTCAGTGACCATAGGGGAGTTATTATTGTAAAAGTCCTCGTCATCGGATTCCGTCATCTCCCCAGAGCCAAAGGCCGAGACCTCCACAGGGTCACCACAGTCCTCCTGGTCCGGAGGGCAGGAAGGGTGAGGAGGGAGTATCAGGGATTCTTTGGTGGTTTCAAGTGGGGATAGGAGGGTAGGGGGAGGAGGGATGACGGGGTAACGGGTGGCGATGGATGGGGGCTCAAGGGAATCCACTGTTATAATAGGCAACACTAATTCACCTCCTAGAAAGGAAACAGAAAAGGTGGGGGATCCTAAATTAGAACAGCATTAAAACTGAAATTCTGGCTGAACAGTTACGCTCATTAAAGTAGAAGCACAATCTGCTAATTATGTAGAATAGCACTGAAGAATTAAACTAATATTAGTGATAATATCAGTGATATAATTTAACGTGATCGCACATATGCTGATTTCTATTTTACTGTATGAGGTTATTTACACCGACATATAGCACACGAAGAGAAAAACAAATTAAAACCACCGTGACGTTGCTCTTGAACGATGTATGCAGCTTTTGATTCTCATGTGGAGTCAATGTGCAGATCAAGAATATATGTGTAACATAATGAAACTTGAATGCAATACAGCAAAAACATAAAAGAGCTCACATGTAGACACAAACATACAAGGTGACCCGTGAAAGGCGGCAGCTGAATGAAGAGCATATCACAAACAGAGCACACGACAAACAAAGAACAGTAAATCAAATTGCGACTGTATGCACATCTGTAGGCAGGCGTAAAGGGTGACAAGAGAAAAGAAGTTATTTTATGTAGGAACCAATCTCGTATCACATGTGGAATATTGTGTGAAAAGCAACCAGTGTGCCCTATACTGGATATCTTTCATCAACAACTGGGATATAAATTCCTCACCAAATATCTCTAGCTCTACAGCTCTCATACTGTGACATTTTACTTTGATCTGACTCTGAGGTCAGAGTGTCTTCCGTATGGTTGTGAAGGAATATTTCAGCCTGTGAGGTTTGTTTGCTCATGGCTGCTTGGTTCTCTTGCATCATCATTTGAGTCACACTTTGCAGGGTGAGTCAACAACAAACAATTCTGATAAGGTCATATTAATAATTGAGGCACCCATAATAAGGGCAGACTCCTTCTTAAGTTCCTCAGCTTCTTCTGTTACAAGCCTTGATCCACTGTCTACTGTTAGCCACTCTTAATGACTGCAGTGCACTTCGTAATGATTTTTCTTATATCTAATTTAGTAAGTTAAAGAAATGACTTAAAAGCTCATATATGGGATGAAATAATGTTAGCAGAGTCTGTAGCAAATATCCAAAAGCAGAGAACCGTTTGACAGGACCCTTGAATAAATGAGTGTATGAACATGGCATGACTGGAAATGGAGAATTGAACATTTTAAAACAATGTTGGCTGCCTGAAGTCAGTGTGTTCTGACATTTTTTACATTTTTAAAAGTAACATTACTAGTAGTTGGGTAAGAGCTGTACTCCCATCTCTGTTTTTGCCATGGTTGACCCACCTGTTCCTGGTTCACACTCTTCCAGGTCCTCATCATCACTTGGACACTCGGCTGACGCCACCAAAATATCGTCAGAGTTCTGCGGCTGAATGGAAAATTAGATGCGTTAGCTGATTTAACAAACAAATGGTCAACACACTCCCACCATCCACATTTTTTGCTTACTGTTTTATGAGTGTGTTTGCTGGCTGGAAAAGCTGCAGTGTGTTGCACTGTATTGCACTTCAGTGTTTTGGCTTGCAGCAAAACTAGTAAGACTATGAAACCAAAATGGGCCCATATGCAGCTGTTTTTTTTTTTATCCTTTGGCTCACTTTATGTGTTTACAAACAAAGTAAGAGCACTGCTGATGGAAAGCAAATCCTCAGTGGGCTAAATGCTGTGCAGTGTTTTCATTTAATTCTATATAATTTGCTTTTTGTAGAATTCTTTTATTTCGATATTGCAAAAACAAATTCTCACATGCTAAATCATGCTTCAATATGTCTAAATTGGATTTTAGGGTGCACAGTGGACTCAGAATACCTGAGCAGAGTGGGGAATAGATGGTTCACTAATGGATTATTTGGATAAATTGAAAATACAGAGAAGGCAATTTTAGGCAATCCGTACACGAGAAATGTAATGAAAAATGCACTCTGTATTTTTATTAGGAGTGGCAGGTGCCTTTTTTCATTTCTTTGAAACCTCAGGACTCCAAGGACAACTGCCAATTTGGCAGCTTTGCAGCATTTGGATTAAAAATCAGATCATTTGAAATGGTGGTACCAAACCTGTTGTAAGATAACATGTGCACTATTTACTATATGATTTATGTAGTATTTTATTCTAATAAATACTGCATATAATCTCTACAAAGGACATTAGATTTAATGATTTGATTGTATTATAATTATTTGTGTCTTCAGTGGTGATGGGTGTTGCAGTTAGAAATGTATACAGTAGGTGTCTCATACAGGCTTTTGTTGCATAAAGAAATGATTATTGTTTGAGATTCCTATGTGGTGCATTTTGATTTCAAGCTTTAACAGCAACTTCTGTCTTGATTACCAATAAAAAATCAGAATAACTTTACCCTGGATGAGTACTCATGTACAATTCAACCCCTGCACAATAAACATCACAGTTAATCCTCCTCTGAGACTTTCAGAGGAGACTCCCTTCAATTTTGGATTAGCATTAGAATCAGAAGAAGATGCCAATATAAAGACTTCTTATTTTTGACAGAACTAGGGCTCCTTTTTCCAAAGTTAAGTGTCGTGGTCATTGCATAAAGTGTAGAGAGGAACCAAGGACCATTTTATTGTTCTTGACACAGTAGGATATGGTATTATATGTTAAATTTCAGTGCATGTATTAATGCAACATGAATGGACAATGTCCAAGTATTAACAGAATATAAAAAAGTGATACTGAGATAGAATAAGCATCAAGGATCCAGGTGTGTTATTTTACACATGTACATATGTAATATGTGTACATTTAATACAAGAGAAAATCATCCTTAACCCTATTCTGTGGTCAGACTCAGGGTTAAAGTTGTTTTGGAAAGGTATATATAAAGAAAAAGAACATATCATTATTTTATTTTCTTTTTAACGAGTGAATTGGTAAGTAAAAGGTTAATATCGGTTGACACTATTAAGAATGCCCTCAAACTACTAGCAATAGATGGCCTCTAAATTCAATACACAGACCAAATGACATATAATATATGGGTGCGTTTGTATGATAAAATATAGATGATCATTTTTAATTCCATTTTTGTTCTTAAGGTCTTGACATGATAATTTTCTTGTTCATTATTATTTCATTTGGGCATACACAATGGGCAGAACCATTTTCAATATCAAAAAGAAGAAACATTGATGTAAATTCTTGGAAATGCAACAATTAAAAAGCTAAAAAATATGCAAAGCCCCCTGTCTCTACAGACCTACTTCATGCTAACATGTTGTATTTATTGCCTTCTGTTGCTAAACCATTTTAAAATCTCATAATTTCTTCCTCCTGGAAAAGTAATGACTTAATAGTGTACCAGTAAGATTGTGTAAAAACTCCAGCAAACATTGATTTATGAACAGCCCTCATCTAAGTTACCACCCAGTTAACTCCCAACTGTTAATTAATTATCATCCAGTTTTCTTAAAGTATTCCTAAACACTCTCTGACCTTTGAGATGCTCTCCCTCAAGCTAGGTGAGCGCTGCCTGCGGGTGGTGGTGGTAGCCATAGTGGTGGTGGTTTCCATGATTGTGGTAGACATATCGGACACAGCCAGCGGGGTGGCGGAGGTGGTGTCGGTGGTCAGCACAGAGAGTGAGTCCCCAACCAGACGCAGGTTCCCCTCCACCTGAACACTGGGGTCATTTTCCGCTGCCAGTTTGAGCACCTGGAGACCGTTGTAGTAGAGCCCTGAAATCTGACCCTGGAAGGGTCGACCCTTGTCATGACCGCCAATTTTAATGGCTGCCTGGCTGTTAAAGATGGTCAACTGTCTCCCTAAAGTTAGACAGAGACATGGAGAAAGAGAGAGACAGAAAAAGGGAGAGAATGGAACAGTAGACATAGAGAAGTCATATGAGAGAGCTTGCACAGGAACATAATTTGGACCAGGTGGGACTTAGTGATTATAGACATTATAGTTAGTAAATTGTTTAAAGCTTGATTTAGATTTTAACTTTAAAAGGGGTTAGTTAGCAGCAAGTTTATAACTTAGACTTTACACATGCAGGTTACAATAATCAGAGGAGGCTACATTTAGGTGTCTATTTACGTGTTTTGATAGGACAGAGATAGTCATTTTGAATTCTCCCTAAAGAAGTTAGCAACGTGTCTGTAGGGAAAAGGGACAGATGTTTTCCAGGATATTTATTTATCTCTCTCTTAACTCCAGAATATACGGTGCAAGGATGCTTATCTTATGACTTCTTTTTACAAGACTGGGCAAATTATTAAAATGGATATCTTCTTACTCTATACTTTAGACTGTGTAAAGCTAAATGACAATATAAGCTAAACACCCCTCCCCTTGCTGACTTTATCAGCCATTAGGCCATTAAAACATGCTCTGCTCTGGTTTTCCCCCTAGTCCAATTGTTTCACCTCCTGAAAGGGGCAATGATATCTAACAGCGCCATTGTCAGCAGCTTTTCTGATAAGCAGTGTTACATCAGAGGAGGAGGACTGCAGTAATGGGCCCATCTCAGGAGAATACTTATTAGCAAAGTTAATGGCTGCATCAGTGATCTACTTTAACAGCCTGTCAGGGCTGTTCTGTCGCAGCAAAAAATGTCAGCTTGGGATTGTAAAATGGTCATTGTCGTGCATGGTAAGGTAATACAAGGCTGCAGGGAACAAGAAAGGGAGAAGGGGTTCATCTGATGTGAACACATCCAGGTGTTGAGGTTTAATCTTTCAGTTTAGGAGGAACGAGAACTTATGTCACATGTTAGTTTCATTACACAGCATTTTAATTATTTTTAAATAGAATAATTACACACAGTATCTAATTACACACAGTGGTTAAGAGGGACGATAGGAGTTTAGACATGGGTTATGTGTTTTTAGTTAATTGGTTTAAAATCTTTGTTAAGGGTGCAGCTTTTCCACAAGGTGCAAGGGTGACAAAGAATAAATGGCAAGTATGCTATACCCCTATTGCTTTGAATTTTATGACACTTGTTTTGGAGGGCACTTTGTGGTCATCAAAATTCATAGCCAATATGAAGTCCAATTAAATTGGAGGTATACATCTGGGTAACAGCACTTGATCCTTGTCACCCTTGTCTTCTGGCACTGCATCGCTCATGGGGGAAAGGTTATTTAGTAGTTATTTCAAGGATTCATTAATTAATCAATTAATTTTTACCTTTATCGAGTAGCCACTCGTCAACTACCCGACCAAGTCTGTACGGGATTCTTTGTCTAGCAATAGCCAGTCGTTCATTATCATAGTGTCCTTCAAAGAATTTGGAGAGACAGATTAAAGGTTAAAGTCTGCAAGCTGAAAGATCACAGGGTTAGAAACAGTGTTATAATGGCTAACAGGTTTAACAAGTTATCAATTTTAACCCATCTGTGAGTTAAAAGAAACTTGAGCTTTACTTAGTGTTATCTAGTTATTAAGAGTAACAGTGTTAATGCTAATTAGAGTAATGTTTAGGCTATTTATAATGTGCTACACTAGTTAGTGTTATTTAACTATTTTTAAGCAAAGCTTAATCTTCAGTAAAAAGCAATTACAGTAAAATGAAAAATTGTTTTATGTACTGTATAAAAAAGAGGTTAATTCAGGTAAACATGACAAAAATCTGCCACTTGAACAAAGACAATCAGGAAAACGGTTGTCACATTTAGACAGTCATACATATTCTGTAGTTAAAGCAGAAACAGACATTAGCCTTTCAAACTGACTGGAGTCATTATAGAGAGCTGAAATCTCGCCCCATTGAAGTTCCACAATATATTTTTTAATGTATAATGTATTGCGTGATATAAAATGTGTTTTTACAGCAGCTCCTGTGAGATATTGACAGCGTGTCTGCATTACAGACTCATGGGAGCTGTAGTTGTTTTTATAGTATGTCTTTGTACAAGACTTTCAGACTTCATTAACAAGTCCAGTAGTGAATAAACATCTAGAATTTGATTACACAATACATCATTTCTGATTTTGGAGATATCTCTAAAAGAAAAGCTTAACTACATTGTGGAATTAAGGCTAATAGGACAGAAGCTGCTCTCAAGTGGGGCAGGACTTCAGCTCTCTATTTAACACATGCAACGATAAAAGAGTAACTATTCAAATGAAAATAACTACAGGAAATATATGATCAAAAGTTTAAGAACATGAAATGCCAAGTTTCTGGACAATAGGAGATCCCAATTAATGTTAATACCATAAATACTCTTCATTCAGTCTAGTACTGATCTAGCACTGAAGAATTTCCCACAATCATGAGCCACAAGGTTCTGACTTAGTAACTAGTAAATTCTTGTTGACATTAGTTATAAATTACTAGATGTGTTGGGCATCTTGTTCCATTTGGTGTTTATT
This sequence comes from Thunnus maccoyii, assembly GCF_910596095.1. NCBI lineage: Eukaryota > Metazoa > Chordata > Actinopteri > Scombriformes > Scombridae > Thunnus > Thunnus maccoyii. The sequence continues at coordinate 19,408,368 of NC_056545.1, forward strand.
AATGACAGGTTATCTGAAAATATGCTCAACTCTGCAACTACGAATAAAATGTAAATAAATAGATACAAATAAATAAGTATTAAGTCAAAGTCAGCTGTGTTGTTGGACATAGGATAATAATGAATGTATGAAAAGGATCAGGATTACAGAGCAACATGAAAAAGGAGGCACAGTACATGATGGTGCATGACAGTTACAGTGAAGCTTACTTAGACTATGTCTTTACTGTAAGCTTAAATATACACAAAGCAGATTTGGAAATAAGTAAAGCTGAATATTCATTGAGCCTCCGGAGAGCTGCAGACAGTGCCTTTGTATTTTTGCCCACGGATGTTAGAAGACGTTGTATTGCTCCTCACTTCGTGTTGTTTCATATCCATTTAAAGCATAAAAAGATCAATTATGTTTCCTTTTTCTCTTAACTGTCACGTAAGCCTGTATGCTCCCTTTACTGCAAAATTACAGTTATTTATGATTTATGTTTGCCTTACTCATTTAACATTAGAGATGTTTCAAAAACTGCTGATTACTGAATGGGAGCTGACAAAGTGTGCACACATGCACGGCCTCCACTATTACTCAATTTTGATTTATGTACAACTGTGGTATGTGTGTGTGTGTGCTTAGAGCACCAGCTGGAGGCAGAGAGGGGACTTGGTTTCCTCCCGCTATGCCAGCTGGTGCACCTGTTCTGAATAAGGTAAATTGGTGGATTGGTTCAGAACAGGTTAAAGCACAGCCGGTGGTGATCACATTATGTATGTTTGTTTTATTTTTTATTTATGGTCTTGTGTATATTAAGTATGTATATACATACTGTGGGTAAGCCTTGAACCTTTCGGAAAATGTGTGTCTCAATACTGACGGACTTTCTGCAAGTTGTATCTTCTCTTTGTGTGTTTGTAGATGCTTCGTTTTGTTTGGATGCCTTTGTGCCTATGCAGATCTGGTCACAACATGAATGTATTTGAAATTGCTAAAGGCTATGAGCCATAAACAAATATTTCTAATGTTGTTAATTATATCAATCTGTTTGTGTAAATGTGACATTTTCAAGTGTTAGTGATCACCAGGGGACAAGTGAATCAAAACCAAAGCACGATAACAACAGTATTGTTCATGCCAACAAGAATTTATCCTTGATTTATCGCCTAATAGCAACATATTAGATGACAAACTGGTTAGTCAGTACATGTCTCTTTAGACCTGGACCAGAGGTTGGTAGATTATCCACAAATAAATATTGTATTAGACTCACTTGAACCACATACTGTATGTCTTAACAAACTTACAAAAAGCCAATTTTAGAGGAAAGGTGAGAAAAAAAAGCTGAATTTACTGTTAAGTGAGGATGTTTTTCTCATCTGCTACAGGCTTCCTCACCTTTTTGCCAAACTGGCTGCAAAAATGACAGCGGCTGATGAAAATTCTTTCACTGCTAGATAGCACGACAGTTTGAGGCAAATGTATCAATTTCAGATTATTAGATTGTTTATGCAATATGGCAGTTTTCAGTTGTATGTGTTTGGCAACTTAATAGATGGCCTATAGAGTGATGGAATAGCTATGGGAGAGCTGAATTATAATAAGCCACTGGGCAAATTGCCAGTCTTTCTTTTTTTTTTTTTTGCAAACAGTACATTTCACACCTGCTCATTTGAACATTTATGTTTTATAGGCAGACATGCAGTCCTCTCTCTCTAGTCCAGATGCTCCATGCTGTCTCTCTATCTATCATATAACCATGTCGTTCCTCCCATTAGTCTTACCTGGAGGGTAACGCTCAATGACTGGATGGTTGTCCACCTGGAGAGTGGCATTGCCACCGCTGCGTGTGAAGCGCACAACATGGTACTTGCCGTCATTTACTATGACAGCAGGCTCATCGATGGTGATGTCATCTGTTCCCACATTGAAGATAACACCAATTTTTCCTTGATCCTGCAGGTGAAAAACAAAGAATGAATGTGACACATTCATTTCTATGTGATATTCACTCATAAAGAGCAGACTATATTGTTCGTGTATGAGGAATCCTTTGGCTACCTCAGGGTTGTCGAGACAGAAACCTTGCTTAAGCAGTAAAAGCAGATCTTTTGTGACACGGGCAGTATGTTTAGTTCTTTCTTTAGGGTTCAACACCATTCCCCCTCAACAGCCAGCTCAGGTTTCCTGATGTGGATCACTCTTGACAGAATCCTGCTGTTTCTCTTTTGGTTCACTAGCTTCTCTCCCTGTCAGCCTCTCCCTGCTCCTGCCAACCTTCCTCAAAGGTCAAATCTGCTTCCCAAGCCAGCCTTTGGGTGGCACTAATAAGAAACATTGGAAACAAACTGTGCTGGATCTCTTTGCCTGTCTGGCCTTTGCACATTCACTGCCTTGCAGTCTCTCTGAATGCAACACAAGGTCAAAATGCTAATGTGTTTTTAAGAGACACTGCGAGAAACAGCACACAAATCTGCAGGAGCACGACATTACACTTTAACTCTGCTGACTACTGTAGTGCTGACTAACTATGATGAAAATACAAATGACATAAAAAATCACAATGCAGCTGGATAGTCAGTAATCATAGTATAAAACAGGACACATTTCAGCATTAAGTATATAATAGTAAATGTCGGCGAACCAAATAACAGTGCATATTTTTGGAACTCATTCAACAGGCAGTCAAGTGATCATGAAATTAATGTCTGTTGTATAGTATGTCTAACATGCACAATAGCATGTTGTACAGGCGGGTAAATCCTCATTACATTATCTAATAATTATAATAAGTAACTTTTAGGCTGTGTAGTTTACCCCAATATCATCTGTCGCTCAGTTGTGCACTATCAAGTCTGCAGGGTTTTATTCAGCAGCTGCTTGCACTATATAACACCTTCAACCAGTGAGGAAGTAAACAGTGAAATTGGTTGGTGTTTGGGGGTTGTGTTTTATTGAAATGAAATCCTGCAGGTCATGCATGGCACATGATGTGCACAATATTTACTGGCCTTGCAGGCAAGATGTAAATATCTTCAACACTGGGTCTTGCATTGCATTTGGATTTCCAGGCTTTACTGTAATAACTGTACTGACTGAAGGACGAATTTCTTCTTATATATTCCTTGATATATGCAATTTAATATAAGTGATCGTTCCCTTTCACCATACTTCAAGTATTGTATTGCTGACTGAAAGATCAGAAATTCATATATGAAGACAGAAATACGTCTTTTCTTGCCATGATGGTGGCTTCTATTGTGTGATTCAAAACCTGTCTCAGAGCTTTGCTCTCACTCTGTAATTATATGTAAAATCCTTCTAGAAACCTTCTGAATTTGAAATAATTATTCATGCTGACACGGTTGGTGTTAAATACAGAAATGTTAAGTGTCTTCAGAGACCTTGAACATCCCATTAATAATATTTAAAGCTTGAGAAATTAACTTCTAACTTATTTTATATGAAGGAGCTCTATCTCTCTTCACATTGCAGGTCAGCAGGGGGTCTATAGCTCTTTGAGATGGCTCTATAGATTGTTCTCTTTCTGAGTTCTGCAATCACTAGAAGTTGTCCTGAAACCATGAAGAAGCAGCTATGTCTGACCAACTTATGACACAGGAACTACAGCTGGATAATCAAATTCAAACATGTCGAAAAGAAGATGAAAGCCCTTTATGACAAATGTCTAACCACTCACAGTTACTCACTTTATGAATATGTGAGTTCATTAAAGTCAATGTTGCTATAGATTAGTGGGAGTCAGCAAGGTTTCATAATGTGCTGTGAAACAACTCCCAGGTCACATTTTAAGATACAAAAGAAACCACATTATCATCTTTTATATATACATAATTTATATTCCTTATATTGTTTGTAAGAAATATCCGGTCTACTTGTATTCTTAACATGCAGAGCTATTTGGTGTTCAAGGTTTAATTACTCTTCCCAAGAAGTGACCCCCTGAGTATTCATTAGGCAACCCAGGTCAAATTCAGTCCATGTCCTGGACAACAATTAACATCTCCAAGGCCAGAACAGTCTCCAAAGGCTTTAGCAAAAGCGTCGCCTCTATTTTGTAGTCGTAGAGCATGATTACAAAACAGTCCCAAAGCACCTTTTGACAGATGGCAAAGCAAAACTGCTACATTCTAGTTGAAACTTGGCTTTTCCACTTCATTTTTTTTCTTTTTTGCAAGAGGCTACTTAACGCCTGTGTGTTTGGGTATAAAGCTACTCAGACAGATCCTCATGAAAAGCTACGCAGTCTCACACCCAGCTGTTTTGACAAGAACATCAGCTCTGCTGGAGGAAGCATTTCCTTGGAGTATTCTCTGTTCCCACTGGAGTTTTAAGTGTGGAATCTCAACTCTCATCTCAGTTGCAGACCACTCTACTTCATATTAGCTGAAAAGAACTGATTACAGTAAGAGTGGGGTATTATTATAAGAGCTGATCTGTGATGAGATGAGAAAGAAGAGGACATTGACAATTCTATGACACACTGATATATTTTTAAACAGAGCATAAAGTGGATAGATCAGCTGTGTTTCTCTTTACTGGATATCTTTACTTCTCCTCAAAGCAAGGTGGGAGCTTGCATCGATAGTGTGGGAAACACAGACGACTTATCTTTCCTTTTCCCAAATGAATTATAAAGTAACCCCCCTCCTTATCACACTCAGCATAGTGATAATGTATGTATTGCTAACATAAAAAGAACCTTGTAAATAAAAACAATAGTAAAATGTTTTTTTCTAATCCCGGCTGTGAAACGAGACACTTTTCCTTTCTTCATACAGGAGATTACTGGATTGAAATGACAGATCATTATAAATCATGCACCATGAATTAAAATGAATGCTGTTTTCTAATTCCTTTGAACTGTTACACATTTCCTAAATGATCAAAGGCATTATTTTCTCTAAAACGAGTTATATCTGAAAATATTGAGTTATTGCTATAAAATGTGTTTTGGCTGCACAGTCTGTGTGAACAAGCGCTGATTGCGTTTAAAGTGAACATTACACTCTAGTTATCTTTTATATATAATATTAAGCAACCGAAGCACACATCATCAGATTTATATCTAACTTTCCATCACAAATTTGAAATGAAGAACACAAATCTGTCTGGAGCACATACAGACAGCCTAGTGAGTTTTGTGTTTCGGTCCCCACATATATAAATGAGGCATTAAGAAAGAATTCCCCATTCAGATAACAATGTTAGGAGCCAAATTACTTGAGCCTCTTCTTCTGCATTAACAAAATGCACAGGAAATCAACTTATGGAATCAACCACAGTCCACCAGGTTACTGTTAAACTTCACATCTTCACCTGTTATACTGTAAAATTGCATCTTCTACACTCCTAATTGTCTTCATCTTACGCAATGCATCTTCTGTTTTATCCTTTAGTCGCTCATTAAAAATATAACCATGCAAAGTAGCATTAGCCTCTCTCATATACTCTCTAGTGAATATGGTAATGGTTTATTTCTTTGTCTTTGAAGCTTACATGTGCCATCCTCAAAGTGATGGTTTCCTTGACCATTTTAACGCTGCAGTCTTCTGTCCGACGTACGCTCACTTAGTAATGTTTATTTTGTTGTGTATGGGGTTATCTGTAATTCAAAATTGCTGTTTTAATGACACATTGTAAGCACTGACAATCAGAGCTGTAAAGACTTATTCTTTTCTAAATTATCAGTGGATGGAAATCTATTGGCAGTCACATTTAATCTCTTTGCTTTAATAGTCTTGTCTATTAATCAAGAGTATTTAAAACGCAAAGAAAGTGCTCTTCTCATAGCAGGCGCCCACATTTATTCTTAAGGAAGAGTGTTGACCCCTTCATTGCCTGATTTACACCCTTTCATGAAGATCTGCTATGATTATTCATCATATTGTAGTTTTGAATAGAAAGCTTGATGTCTGAGGAAGATTATAAGAATTGAATTCTGTTCTAAGGCACCAAATCCCTGTAGCAAATCAAACTCATATATCACCTGTTTCTTTTACTATTTTCAACCCTCCCTGGTGGCCAGTGTTATTTTGATAAGTGTACTGCTACTCTCTGTCTTCACCTAGTTTTCTGAGTTTTCCTCTTCTTCAATGGATGCGCAGAGAAAGGACATCAAATGTGGAAAAAAAGGTGTCATTATTAATATGCATAAATAAATTACAACTTAGGTCTCAGGCAAAAAACAGGAAGGTGTGATATCATAATGTGTAGTTAGAGATACCAAAAAAAGACAACCTCGACACCCTCTTAACTCTTTTTGATCCCCCACTGCCGAGCCGAAATAAGGTGTCAAAGTAAGCAATCAGTCAGGGTGCAAGGACTTGGCAGATGTTAGAAAAAATCTTTTCAACTGGCTTTGCATACAAGCAGCAGCCTCTGCATTTATTAGCAACAGTCTGAGGCTGGCAAGGTCAGTTTCACACTTTCAAAAATGGAAATACAATTTAAATGAGACAGTTTGAAAAAAAAAAAAAAAACATCCAGGAGAGGATTTGCAGCACCAAACATGTTGAGTAACTAATAGGCACAGCAGTCAAATGGTGTTATGGCAATTAACTGTAGAAACTGGCACATCATGTTGTAACACAAACACTTTTGTTAGATGTTACACAATATGTTTCAGCTTTCAGTCTCAAAACTATTTTTGGATATTAATGTCCTGAGTATGAAACTACTATCTTCCCTCTTTTAGGCCATGATTAAGAAACACAGAACATCAGCGTGAAATTGTGAACACAATGCTGTACACTCAACATCTATTACATGTCTGTCTGTCCAGATAGAGGGATCCCTCCTCTATTGCTCTTCCTGAGGTTTCTTACATTTTTTTTCCCTGTTAAAGATTTTTTTTTTGTAGGGAGTTTTTCCTTATTTCAATCGAGGGTCTAAGGGTATAAGATGTTATACTGCTGTACATACTGTAAAGCCCCCTGATGCAAATTTGAGATTTGTGATATTGGGCTGTACAAATAAAATTGACTTGACCTGACTTGAATGAACAGAATATCAGTTAATTTTAAGATTTGCAGTGGACTGAAAGACACTTTAAATGATGAATGCAATGAATGTGATGTCACCTTTCATTCATTAAAATTAACTCACATCGTACACCTTAGAATAAGACTGAATTATCACAGTATTAACAGCAACTGGCAACATGCCATGGAAAATAATGGGGCGAATGATCAAAGGATGTTTAAAAAATATACATTTTTGAGCTGTCTTTAGTGTGTGCATCTATTTTTTTTTTACAATAAGACGAACGTTTATCTCTTCACGCTTTACACACGTTTCACTGTAATGCCTGAAAAAAAAGATCTTTGTACATTTACCTAAAATATATTTGGAGAAGTCAATGAAGAGGTTTTAAACAAGTTCAGCATCGGAAATCATTTATGGATCTTATGAAGAAAATTCAAGATCAGCCCTGATGAAATACTGTCCTATTTTTAATAACTGGAGCAGCTTCAGAAAAATGAAGGATGCTTTAAAAAAAAAAAAGTTCTCTTTTTGAGAACAGCAACAAAAAAAATCATCTAATAAATAAGAGATAAACTCCAGTTGTGATTTTCATCCTGTGCTTTGACAACAGGTGTGATTTTAATTATTACACCACTCGCAGACGTTTGACAGATCTCCCCTCTGGTTTTCATCATAGCACATCTGTCTTGTGGCTACATGCTAAAAAGGCTGATTTCCCTCCAGAAAAGACACAGTTGCTGGCAGCTGCTGAGGAGTCACTTGGTTCCACCGACAGACACACGTGTGTTTATCACCAGAAAACATCTCTCAGTTTACTCGTCTTGTGTTCTATTGTATCTCCTTCTTGTGGTCATAATTTATTTGTTTCTATTTGATCTCAAAATTTGGACTCACACGCCATGAATCAGTGATTCATTCAAGCTGTGACAAAATCTGCCTGATATGTTGTGGGCGAAATTAGAATAATGAAACAATCAATTTCAAACCTTAATAGACCGTATGAGCATGAGAGGTTTATTTATATCAATTTTCTTTATTTAAGATTGTAGCATCAATACTCTACTAACAAGCCTAATATGAGATTGTTTGCTCACACCTGCATCAACATATCTGGGAAGAAATTATGATATTTTCTCCATTCTTGATGAAACTCACTGCTATTGTTGTGATCTTTTCTCGCCCTTTTCAGGGACATAACATTTACATAATTGCTGCTGTAAATGCTTGCATGACATCTAATTTACTTGCACAACAGAGCTGTGTGAATATCACCTAAACAAATGTATCTCCTCTTGATTTTGTGCTCTTTTTCTCCCACCGACTTAAAAATAAAGTTTGAATGCAAATCACTGGCTGCTTACATCCAAACACTGGAAAATATTACTCATTAATGTTGCTCACTGATTTCCTCCGACATTATAGAGATAATTGCGGCAAATAATCTAAAAGTTTGTTATCTTGTGTTTGCAGACAGAGTGGACTCATTTCCAGTGTTCCAGTTATCTGCCCACTTCACATTGTCCTGATTTTCAGAAGGAACGGATTTTGTGGGTTTTTTTTGTTTTTTTTACATGCATTTATAATCCTAATTGTATTGCTTCTACTTTCACAGACTAATGCATTAGACAGTACAACAGGACTGATTATGAGTGTCCATATAGTTGATATTAAGGGTAATTTGTGCCTTTTTCCATAGGAGAATGATGTTTGCTCTCAAATACTAGAAACCTGATTTTGAGGACATCTATAGAGGATTTCTTATTGATAAATCTGGAATAAACCAAAGCATCTAGAAAAAAATATCTGACATTCTAATATTAATGTTCATGTGTATGCTTAAATCCTCAAATTTGCTTCCCATCCTTACTATGTGCAGCTGTAGATAGTCTCCGAGCCCATGGGTGCTCTCCACTCGCACCAAGATGGCATCCTTCTGCTGACTGCTGAAGCCCACGGCTAAACGGTCGGCTCGGGTGCTCGGCCGCTCGTTGGGGGCCCAGGTGAATGTGATGAGAGCACCTCCTTTCCCGAAGATATATGTGGTTCCAGCTGGGAACAGAGACAGAAAGAGAAAGATGAGGAGATTATAGTACTCAGAGACAACAAAGAGTACTTTCGGAGCAGTGAATAGGTAGTATTGATTTATGAAACACAATTGGTCGATGTTTTCTAGTTTTCAGCTTGAGATACAGCTGCTTTTGTTCAAGGACGACTATTCAAACATTATTCAATTTTCTTCTTGAAGCACTATCACCTGTATGGAGATGAGATTTAGATTTGAGACACTCAATCTTTCATTTTTCAAAATTGTGCAGCAGTCAGAAAAGCACAAACCAGGAATAAAGAAAGAGAGATTTGTTAAATAGGTCTGCTTCACTCTTTAAATCAGTATGATGAAGCTTTACATTCACAGACATAAACTAATGGCAACAGAAGAACAGCAGCATCTTTAATTTTTATGATCCCACATGGCTCTAAAACCACATGACTGTTAATACTGAGGCAGGTCTTGTTGGTCCAACACTATGGACATCAAAAAAATGAGTTTTGTCACACAATTAATTCACTGAAATCAGACAAAGATGGAATCAAGGATGGGAAATATAGATTATATCTGCAACTTTACATATGTGCTGTATTCCTTTTTTTGTATATTATCCAATGCTTCTCTAATAACAAGGCACTGTATCATTTACTGTCATTATCATTTGCCTGGTCTCATCATCTCACTTGCAGTACTTCATCTCTTCATCAAACACCATCTACAGTAATTACAGCACTTATCAAGCAATTTAGTGTATGTGCTTTGCAATTTATGAGGGTGCCAAATTTATGGTTTTGACCCTGTACTTACATTGTTGCTGATACAGTATAGATAGTTGTCTGGGTTCTTATTTGCAAATACTTTTTGATTTTTTAATGGATATTGTTTGCTTTTTTAAAAGACCTTCTGATGAAATATGAAACACTAAGTGATTTATGTGAAGTGGCTGTTTAAAAAGCATTGATTAAGCACTGATGAATATTCATCCACCTGCTCATACAGTATCTAGCAGATGCGTGGCAAAGCAATAATGTCTGCTTAAACTTTTATCATGCAAGTTATTCCGCTGCACTTAGAAGGATTCCTGTCTCCTTAAGATGAATGATGCATATTTTTTTTGTTAATTTATCATTTACATGTCTTGCAGCTGAGATACCTGAGAAAATTCATGTAGTCTTGAGCTTAAATCCATTTGCTGATCTGCTTGTAAATCAGGCAGCACTTGATGATATGATGTATTCTTAACCTCCAAGACACCTCAGATTGTTAATTAAATACACATTTGCATAGGAAAACAGAGCTATAATAGATTTTTTTTCATGAAAATTTGAATCAAATTTAAATCACTCTTCTCAGGGGGAGATTATTCTTTTAGGACAGTTAAGATTTCAGGTGTTGAAGGCAAATTGAGACAGATACTGCAGTCCTCAGATGAACACATTGCTGCGCAATTGTGTGTGTGTGTGTGTGTGTGTGTTAGATACGTAGTCATTATAAAACAAGGTACAGCAGAAATGACCTTTATAGTACACCAGAAATACATGTTAGTGCTTGTTGTAACACCTGAAATGTAAGTGTTTCAGTTGTTTTTACAACTGATATTTTTCAATATCCGAACCCCTTAAGTGAAGCATAGAGAAACTCTTGAGACAAAATTGTAGCTTCAATTTCAACCGAGTAAGAGGACTTAAGTACTCTTCTGCTGGATGTAATGGGCTCTCACAACAAAGGTTTCTTATTGATGGAACTAACTGCTAGTCGAACGCTTTCTTAACATTAAACACTCACTCCAAAGGCTTGAAAACACCTTGTACTGACTTTGCATTTAATTAAAGGCCAGGTTCTCTGATAGGGGTTTGTTTCAAACCATATTATTTCTTACTGAGCTAATCTTAATTAATGTCTGGGATTTGCAGTCAAATGTGAGTCGGTGACATTAGTTACATCAAGGAGTCTCAGTGAGTGGGCTTTATTGGTTTCTTCCTTTGAGTGAAAGTTATCTACATCTGGCCTCTCAGTCTGACCTCTTTTCTGCTCAATAAAAGCACTTTTCTTTCTGTTTGAGGGAATTATGTGTAAAGATCTCTGTGCTTTATACAATGTCTAATGGTTTTTTGGAATTATTTTTCAATTTACTTGCTTACTTACTTTCATACTTCTGAGAAAGGACTAACTATAAGGCTTGGACACAACATCATGAATCCACGAACAATTGCATACATTCCAATAAAACAGCCTTGCAACAATTACTATTCATTTTTTTGTTAATGTATGTTCCAAAATAATAAAATCCATTCCAATAAAACAACAAACTACAACAATCTCAACAAAAATCAAACATTCAAAGCTTCACATTGGTGGTATTTGTTGCATTGCATTATGACATACAACCCTACATAATTTCTCACTTTGTTTGCTCTTTTGAAACCAAACAAACAAGCAGGCAAAGCCATGTTGTGGTCATTCACCATATTCTGAGACCCCATTTCACATCTGGTCTCATTTCAAATTTCCCTGCCCAATATAACAATTTCAAAGGACACTCAGGACACTCAAACCCCAGGCTGTTTTTGTACCCAATTTGGGATCCCTAAAAACTTGGTAGATCATTACACACAATACATTCAGTAATATGGTGAGTAAGGGTTGCTATTAGAAAAAGTGACCATGACCATGACCAAACTAACAGCTTACAAAAAAGCACACATGAATTCATAACATGTGAAACACACCGTTGCACATATGACTTTCAGATATTCTCATGTGAAAACAGCCATTTCATATGTAACATCACATCTCAAACACATTTTACATGTGATAAATTCACATATAGGCACATTTCACTTGTGAAACCATGTATTTCATATATTATTTAAATGATGTAACACACTGTTGAGGAAATGATGTCTTCCTATGTTACAACAAATGCTTTCCCTTATCAAGGAAACTCACAACAGCTACTGAACACTGAAACTGTAGTGTTTTGTGTAGAGACATAGAAAATTAGAGGGTGAATCGGGAGTAACATGAGTTCCTGTAATGTGCGCCATAAAATATGAAATCCTAACACACCTGCAGAAACACGTGGGAGCATCTGTCGTACACACAGATGCCTTAACTCCTGCATTAATCATAACTTTACACGTAAAGCATTTCATTACTCCGCTGCGCCTCTCTGTTCTGTCTCCTCCAATCTCTTCTTCGTAGTCTGCGGTAGACCTGCATCAAATAAAGCACGCAGTAAATCACTCCTGTTAAGATTATTACTGTAAACGTCGCACTCCTCTCCCTTGAAGCGGCTCTTCTCTCTCTCTCTCTCTCCTCTCTTGTCTCATGGCTGTACAATACATCTGTGCTTGAATAATAGGGCTCCCTTGGAGATTCTCTACTGCAAAATGTGTGCTGTATATCACATCATTATTAGTAGGGAACCTTGATAATTAATTATACTGTACACAGGCACTGAAATGCTCCTGGTGCTGTATTATTCTTGAATATTATATAGGTATTGTGATAGATGATTTTCTCTATAAAAGTTTAATTGTAAGTATATTAAAGCCCTTTTGTTGGTGTCATACATTACAGAGGTCAGCAGAATCATACAGTGCTTTTGTAGCTTTTTACAGGCATTGCAATAATGCCACTGATGCTCCCAGATTCATATAAAGCAGCCTTGATTTTCTGTCACGTCTTAATGGATATCAGCACAACAAATGCAACATCATGGACTGTTTGTTTGCACCAAGATGCATAATACCCACTCAACACATCCTGTCCTTTTCTTTTGTGCTCTCAGCCAGCTGAATACGCAAGAGACGAGGTTACATGCTCAAAGGACTCGCAAAGTACACTAAAACACTGGGGATAATTTGCATCACACATAACAGTTAAGATATGAAAAGGTTTAAATGCACCCCCCCAGCCTGCTGTTTGTAAAGAAATGGAGAATTCCTGTGGCCTGAGTGAGTGAGTAGTCCCTCCCATGATATTATTAATCATGATTTTTGAATAAGAGGCTGAAAAAATAATCATGAATCATACAAAAGACAACTACCATCACTTTAACACGATAAAAACAAAGACGAGGCACAAACAGCAAATTACTCATACTCTTAAAACCATTTCTGGTTATTATGAATCCCACTGGCAGAGTACGCACACCCAGAAGTGTCATGTCCATTGAACTTGAGGTGACTCGAATATTTGAGATTGGATGGCTTTAGAAATTGTTCAAATCTATTTTCACAAAAAAGGCCAAATCCACAAAAGGATTGTGCCTCTAAACATGTGCAAATGAGACAAAAAGACAGCGTGTAATTCATAAAGCACCCGCAAAGGGTGAAATGCACCGCAAACTGCGCTACAAAACAAATAGCATCACGGTGCAGCTCTGCCATTTGCATGTATGTAAATTAGATAATATTCATACATTTGGTGCAAAATTGGCCCCTATCTATACAAATAAGCCTTGTCGCAAAAACAGTCTAATTCACAAAGACCAGCACTAATTGCCACACACAATTAGGGTGGAGTTATTAGCGTCTTCAGATAGTTGCTGTTAACTGCCTGCACACTCACTCTTAATTCATTTTCTCTCTCTCTCTCTTCTCAAATCTTCAAGCTTGTGAGGCTTGACTGATATTGAATTGATATTGAATGATATTAAGGGTGAAATCTTCAGTCAAACGTTGGGGGGTATCAAGTGGGTTTGGGGTGGTAGCCTTATCTCGGACTTTCAGCTACTTAAAAATAAAAATGTCCTGACAGCTTTGATGGAACTCAGGTTTCATCCATAAGAGCTGCTTTATTATTACAAACTATTCCTCTGTATAAACCTGAAATCTGTGTGTAACAGCTGATCTGTGTTTTATTATTATGTAATAGATGCAAAATACTAGAGAAGCAAATGAAGCAAAATACATGAAAGTTGGTTTGTGATTGTGGAGAGCTCTTTGTGTGCACACCAATGCTAATTGAAGACACACAATTTGAGGATTTTGTGCTCTCTGCAGGTTTCATTATGGACCAATCTGTGTGCTGAAATGTGGAGAAAAGCCTGAAACACTGGAAACTGCTCTGCACACTCAAACAGACGCAAAACAAGGGTGAATTGCACTCAGCTGCAAAACTGATGTGAGTGTGTTTGCGCCGGCATATCATTAGTGCAATATCTTTTGTCAATAGGACCTTAAAATGGGGCAGACTGCGGGTGCAAATGCTAAGCAATTCAGGGTGCTGTAGATTTGGCCCTAAGTGTTTTTAATTAGCCTCAAAAATATAGTATATATATAAATATAATAAACAAGTCACTCTTCTGTATGTTTATATTTGTATGTAGACTTGGCCTGCTACACACAGTGCCACCCCCTCTGCTTAGGCTACTTCCTTGCTAGAAAGCAAAGACGCCAGTAGAGACTCAGCAGTGGAAGTCATATAGAGTCGCTGCAAATTGTGATTGTGTTAACCGCAGTGTGAGGTATTAATAACCAATCTCAGCTCACACCATAAAACAGTATGACTTGAATGAATTTGTAAATGAGAGCTTCAGAATTTCCCCATTTAAATTGACTTTAGCATCAGTGATTATAACTGTAACCCACAAGTAATTAAATAGTGTAATTAATTAGTGTTAGCTTGTTGTCCTCTGCTATTAGCTGAATCATTGTTTATGTCAAATTTGCAGAACTGAAATGCGTCCTACAAAACAGGATGGACCTCTGGAGAATTTTAGCAGTCAAGAGCTGAATAAGTATTTCTTTTTTTCTTCTTAATGTGGGCTTTCTTTACTTAATGTTAAATAATCAACAGTGCTGCTGGATAACCAGAGATACCCCTGAGGAAAAACAAAATATTTTCTTGTTCAATATTGCTATTAAATGCAATATAGTGTTACTGAGGGGGACGGTCTGATCATAAACATTGAAGCCAGAGCAGATAATTACTGATAACAACTTGGTGTGAACATTAATATATGCATTGTGAAATTGTGCCCCCTCAAAAAAAAAAAAAAAAAAAAATGGACACCCCTGAGTGCACATATGGCTGTATTCTTGTATACAAGTTTTTTTTTCACAGTCAATAAACAGCTCTGAATAGCCTGCCAGCCTCCAGTAGGGCAAAGTGACATAAGTGTCTGAGTGCAGTACAGTATACAGTCTGCTGTGGAGGCATTATACGCAGCGACAGAACACTTCAGGGCAACAGGGGCACTTTACTAGAGTTGATCGATCAGGAATATAAACTCACATGAATCTTCAAACTGTTTTGAAGAAATGGAGAGTTATGGAGAGATATTAAGTTCGGATTTTTCGTCTGACTTATGGCATCTGAAGCGCACTTCCTCCACAGTCTATTAAATACAGCTCAGTGAAATGACAAAAATGAATAGTGCAGCCTAAAGCCTGACAGAGAGGACACATGGTTTTCAAGTTAAAATATAGTGTTCAAGTTAGAAAGTGGCATCATACACTTACTACAGTGAACACAGTCTTTAAGTATCAAATCAATCAAATCGATGACATTTGATCAATTAAAAGCCACAGTAAAAAATCTCAAATAACTGCACATATAGCTGGCACACACAGACTTCAGCTGTATTATGGTGGAATTGCTGTTTCTGCTCCAATCAGCGAGATGTATCCAGGCTGTCAATTCTCAAATTGAACGTCTGCAGCTCAGAGTGCCTCAAACAACCTCTTTCTTCTATAATAATGTTAAAGTTTTCCTCCACTCAGCTTTCAGATGATTTGGGTCATGGTGAAAATGTGACGACTCAAAAGCAATTCTGAAATTCTGCGTGAATGCCTCTTCCTATTGCAAAAGTCACAAAGACATTTTTCCACAAATGCACCAAAATAGAATAGACTAGAATAGAATAGAATAGAAAACCTTGGGCATTATATGTGTGGCCTTCATTTTTTTCAGATTTAAGTGGGAAAAAAAGTCTCAGTTTTTAAACCATTATTTCTGAAGTAAGGTTTTGTCAAATGTCTAAAATTAACTCATGTTTTGTATATTTTTTTTGTTTTGTACATCTTACATTCCCATATGTGATCTGTAACTGTATTGTACATAATCAGTGATAAGACAAGAAAACAACATACCTTTATTTATGCTTTCAATATGGACAAGAACAGTGACAATCAATCACTGTGACAGTCAGATTTTTGAAATCCCAAAATATTAATACCTTACTAATAGCAACTATGTTGCTTTCATACTCTAAATACACCTGTAATGGAAACAACTGTAGCTGCATTAGGCTGTTTTGCATGCTGGGAAAACCAAATTGTAGCAATTTGTAGAAATTATTTTTCTGAACTTTGAGGACTGGAAGAGGTTTTATGGAAATTATGATATGTAGCAGGTACAATCATTATTGGTGAGTTCAGCCTCTATTTTTGATGGAGCACTTCTGCTTTAATGTTTACAAGTTATACATTTTATTCTTTGCTGGTCTCTCTCTTTAAAAATATCTGACCAAATCTGGTCAATATACAGTACAGGGTTTTATTGATAGGAGAAACTTTTCTGTTGCAGCCCCATTTTATGACTTTATCTGATAAGATGAGTGCACTTTTACCTTAAAAGTGTTCCTACATTTAATACATTTTCATAGGATGGGGAACAATGACGATGTTATGAAGTTCCTCCAAAAAAGTGGATCAAACAGCTGGGACATGAGCACCGCAATCCCCCATTCCAGTCTCCACAACATGCCAAATCAAAATGAATGCCATGAATTTCTACATTTTCTGGATCACCATATGCAAAAAATTCAAAATGTACATTGTAGCACGAACCCTAACCCTGTCCCCAAAAGAGAGGGGCATTCAGACTTTAACTTGCTTTCTAGCTGTGAAAATGCTATCTAGCTAAATAATGTCAGCTAAACCTTAGCTTGCATTAAGTTTGTTTGCCACCTGACTTACTTTTGGAATTATTGAGGTAGCTAGCTAGCACAACGACATAACAAGACAAAGTTACAGAAGAAAATTCTACATTACTAACTAGTTAAATAGCCATTTAGCCTGATCTGTTATTCCCTAATCTGTTATCACAGCCAGAAACGAGCGACAGAAGCTCCATTTCTGAATGCACGAACGCTACTTTACCATACTTCAATTGTTTCAATCTAACTTGACCAATAGATTTTCAGCCCCGCGGCTGCAATGTGCCTGGGGGCAACCAACTATTATGTTCTCTCTCTGCCTTACTGAAAAAACATGATGCTCTGTAACATGCCCATACTGCTTTAAATAGACCACCATTAACGCCGTTTCTGTGCTGGTGTCCATATATTCTTTATGCAATAAACCTCACATCTGTCCTTTACTGTTAATTTTCACAGTGGACTATTGTCAAGTGCCTGTTTAAGATATTGCATATAGGCAGTTTTCCAAGTCAATGCTGGTCTCTTGCCATCCCCCATATAATGCACAAACATGCAAACATACTGAAGGCTATGCTGAAGAAAAAAACAACAAAACATAACCTTCAGAATTAAACCACTGGTGACCACATAAAGGAAGTGATCACTGCTGCTTTTTTTTTTCTTTCTTATGACCTTGTTGAGTTATTTTTATTTTCAGATGCAGTCTCCACAGCACTTCATTAATTCTAACATTTCAACATCTTGTGATTATCAAGATTAAGATTAACACCTTCTTTATTGTAATTTCTCAGTACTGTACATGTACACTGAAACAAAATTTATCCCTTGCATTTGACCCCTTCTATACACTAGGATGAAGAGACAAATATTTATCTGGGATAAACAAATTATTGGTTGTTGGTCTAAAGATATGTGCACATTGTTCTGTAACTCTGGGTCTGATGAGGCTTTTTTTATACATAATGAAAAGCTCAACATTTGTTTGTTTAGAGAATCTCTGTTGCCAAGGCCAAAGGGCAGTTGGCTGATGACATAAAGACTAAACAAAAACTGTGTATTTTTATGATGATAAAAACTGAATATGGTATGGAGGATTATGTTGTATATAATTTGTCTAAAAAGCAAAGATCACTATATGCCAAGCTGATATTTTGCCTCTGAGTGTTGAAAATGGACAGTATGTTAATGTTGAAGAAGAAAAGTGGGTTTGTCCAATGTGCTGTCTAAATGGTATAGAAAATGAGTTCCATTTCGTTTTCTACTGTCCTTTTTATTATGAGGTGCTGGATGATCTGTTTAGTAAGATAAAAATAGATATTGATTTTGTATAAATGGATGATGCATAAAGACCGAGTTGGCTGTTCACAAATGAAACATAAATTAGCCAGTTATCTGAGAAAGCCTGGGAGAAGAGAAAAACGCTTTTCATCGAGACAATCTGTAGATATGTAACATTTCTTTATGTGAACAGTTTATCTGGGATTTTTATTTTTATTTTGTTTGTGTTTCTTATCTTTTCCTTCTTCCCTATGCAGTACTGGAAAATGTATGTTTTGTAAAATAGTGGGTCCTATGATGCCCAGAGATGGGCCAAATGTTTGGAATGACACAGAAATAAAACAAAAGCTAAACTACAGCCTGTGGACTTCTATGGAGAATTTCTGTTACAATATATCAGTGTTTGCTTTTATTGCCTGTGTGTGTGTATATATATATATATATATATATGTATATATATATGTATATATATATGTATGTGTATATATATATATACATATATATATATATATATATATATATATATATATATATATATATATATATATATATATATATACTTACACGTACCATAACATGTACCATGTTATGGTACGTGTAAGTGTACAGGCCTTCCTCACTATCATCCTTCAGGGTAATGTAATATGTGACCTGGAGGAAATTGAGCCCTCTCTGATAAACCCTGTGATGCCCCGTCTCTTTTCCCTTTCCTTTCTGCAGCCCTTGTAGCAAAAAACAAAACAGCCATTGCATTATGTCCGCAGTGAGACACTGGACAAACATTTTTTTCTCAAACTAATGCATTAATTGAAGGATAGCCTGCTTTCTGTTAAATTCAAACTCAAAGATATCATCACTGAAAGGATCTGACTAAACCCTTCCCTCCACTTGAGATATCTCTCTGAAAGCATTAGCCCCTCCTCGCCTTGCCACAGCCAGACAGTTCTTACACCAACATGGGGGCCCTGGAGAATGAAGTGCAGCAGATTTTCACTGAGTGTGTTGAACATGCGGGTGTGTTGGGAGCACGATGAAGGGTCAGCTACAGTGCAATCCTCCTTGCATTCCAGTTGAGAGCATACAAGGTCTTTGGCAGAGAGGGTCATAGCATGGGCTAATTCTCTCACGGCGAAGTGGTTAGGGGGTTAGTTCAACAGAACACTGCATAATACCTGCTTTGAAACAACACAGCAGTTAAAAGGCACAACTAGTTGAGGATAGTAACACGAAATCAAAACACCCTCTGAGTTATCACGGCACTCCAGGGTTGGAATATGAACTGAAGAAGACAGTAAGCACGTTAGTTATATAATAGGTTTCAAGTTGGGATTTGGCTTCCCCTGATATGAGAAATCAATGTGTTAGTATTCATTATAGTCCTTTTATTATCTGGTGCACTCATGTAGGGTATTTTGTTTGGCACGTGGAAACATATTTTCTTATCTTATGGTTTGCTGCAGGTTTTTGTACCTACCTACTATCAGGACTGATCACAGTCTTGATAGTAGGTACAATGTGGAATTAAACCTTATGGGCAGTTAAGGGCTTTCTGTGGCTTTATCTGATGTTTAGTTGAATAAAATACAGACAGAAAGTGAAATGTCATCAGTGTAGAATTTTCAAATACAATATATATTGTTACTGTCATTATATCTCCATCAAACTATCAGACAGGTGTTGAGATACAATGGATGTGAGGAAATGAGGAAATGTGAACTGGGGGCTTTTTTCATTAGATGTTCTGAAGTGAATAAAGGCTTT
This sequence comes from Thunnus maccoyii, assembly GCF_910596095.1. Taxonomy (NCBI): domain Eukaryota; kingdom Metazoa; phylum Chordata; class Actinopteri; order Scombriformes; family Scombridae; genus Thunnus; species Thunnus maccoyii. Next base: position 19,428,338 of record NC_056545.1, read on the forward strand.
TTTTATGATAATTAGTAATTACCTTTAAATCAAGTAAAGGTTGTCTTATGTAATTATGCATGAATCATCATATAAAACCAGAAAAAACTGTGATTTGCTAAATTCCCAAACACCAATTTACAGCCATAAGGGTGGCAATTTAAAGGTGAATCAATATTTATATAAAAAAATGCATTCACAAAAGAATTTATTGTGATTTCTTTCACATCTTGCATGCCTCTGATTTTATCTAGAAGCATCAGTCCAATTGCATCTGATCCTTCTGTTTCACTTGCTATTCTATGACCTGAATGACTGAGAATCTTCATAGATGTACTCAGATTATTGTGTTTTCATTACTTGAACCAGGGGAGATTGTGTGTAAGAGCTTGCCACATATACTCTGACCAGTATACTGTAACAATACTTGCAATAACCTGTGTTTAGGATGAGGAGTGTGAGGCATTGCAGCAGGGTAGGTGGCCTATAAATAGCCATAGCCCTGGGGCCTTCAGAAGTCTTTGGCTAGCCTTGAAACACACACACGCATATGTGTTATATTAAAGCAAATGTTCAAAAAATTATTGTTTGGTTTGAAATGGACTGTTATTAAAGTAAAAGTTGGATTTTTGTTTAATGGACACAGGTTTATGCTTCTGTGAGAACGGTTATATAGCCTGGTATTATAATGAACACTGTGCCAATCAATGTTAACCAATTTCTGTATATCCGGTCCGCACAGTGCATCGTGACATTGTGGACATGACTGGTGAATCATAAGTACTGTCTGTATCATTTAGTTTGCAGTAAATTGGATTCCTTGCTCTGAAGCACATACTTCAGAACAACCTACAGTACAAAATCTACAATAAAGGTAACTGAAAATTTATCAGTGAGTTCTTTGAAGTGTTTTTTTTAAAAGGCCTGTTTGATCACAGGCTGTGCTGGGCCTGTAAAAGCCTGGTCCAGAGTGATACGGCTATAATAGAGCAGATGTAATTCATCACATTTTTAGTCCTTTTACAACTGACAAAACTGCTGCAGTGAAAAAGACACTACAAATCCATTGGGCCTCATTTTACAGGACATTAAAGTGAGTCTTAGGACAGAAATTTCAAAGTGCAACATAAAACTGAGCAATGACTCCAGTGTCGGCGCTTTGAGGGAGCCGATTCAAGTAGCATTGCCAATTTGATGTAAATTGTTGAGGATAGGTTGTTACTTTATATCCCTCCGTTGAACACAAGTTAAAATCTGTCTTACTAAATTGCACAGATTATCAAGACAGAGTTTGTCTAAGGTTAGAAAAATTCTTGTGCATATAATCACTGTGTGCATGTTGTGATGTGCCACTAATTACAACAAACTGAAGCAATCACCTTTGACACAAAACAGGATCCATTATAATGAGTGCATTACACTGCTGAAACAAACAAGAACCTCAAAGAAAAAGATAAAGAGATTTACAATGATGATTCATCACACTATTGATGTGTATTTGCAATATGACAAACATTGGCCTACTGATAATGGAGGATCTGGAAAAGCAACATGGGGAAAGGGCAACCACTACTGATACTGATGGGCTGATTAAGGGGTTTAATGATGCACAGAGGCTGCAGCACATCTATAGTTAGTGGAGGGATCCATTGTCTGACTGTAGGTCACAAGAGAATCCCCAACAGTAACAGCAGAGTAGGAACAACAAAGACCTTTTTGCCTCTAAAATGCCAAAACTACTGATACACATATGTTAGACAGCACAAGCATGCACACACCTAATTCTTATTATTTCTGACCCTTGACACTTGAAATCACAGCAAAATGATGCATTAATGAGGCAACAAACATCACGTTGAGAATCTTGGAGGGAAATGTCTTACCATGGCCGCCTCTGGTAAGAAAAGGCATCCTGTTGATGGCAATAGGAACAGTGCCATGCTTATTGTGGAAATGGTGGACATGGTGCGTGGTGCTGAGACTAGAAGAAACACGTGCTGTTCCAGTCTGGATGGGGAGCACAGTAAGCAAGGCAAACCAGAAGGCTAGTCTTGAACAATAACTTAGGCCCATGCCTAGGCTAAAGCCTGACCAGCTGCTTTGCTGTCCGAGCACAGGGGTGGCTGCAGAGAGTCTACCCATGTATATTAGATCCACATGGGCCCAGGACAGACAACTTGACCACGCTTTGGCCTCTGACAGTTCAACTAAAAGACCGCAGGGCATCTCAGTGACAATCTGGGCCCATTTCTTTCATAATCCCTCAGTTTGGTTAGGGATGATGGAAAAACATCCTTTAAATATGTGAGAAAAATAGCCAAAAACGGATTTCAAGAAAGCAGCCAAAATCCAAAAAAAAAAAAAAATCCAATAATCTAGTTCTGGTTGGTGAAACTGAAGAGCAACCAACTTATCTTAACATTTTTCCATGACAAGATGTCTACTGCACAGAGAAGCCAGCCTTAAAACCTCATTGAAAACCATCCCAGAGCACATTTTTTTTTTTCAGAGAAGGAGCCGAGTGTTTCCAAAACGCAGTAAAGATACACATCCAAATAAAGAATGGAGATGAATCCACCCCTGAAATTTCAAGCAGGCATGTTGCTCGACCATTATAATTAGGCATGAAAAGTGGCAGGACAGAGCTTCATGTGACAAGAATTCTGATAAGAGTCTCCATCGCCCACAGGTAGAGCTTGAGGGCAGCTGAGCCTGCCCACTAAGAAGAGTGCCCCTCCACCGCAGCAGAAGACATAACACGCGTCCGTGGGAAACTGGATCATTTCATTAAGCGAAAAAAAGGACAAGGAGATAAAAATAAGCGCAAGTGAAGATGCAGCGATGAAGGGTGATGCAGGAACCAGCGCTTTTGTTCCCCTTTAGCCAAGGAAAGGGAAGAGAACAGAGATAGGGAGGGGGAGAGAGAGAGAGAGAGAGAGAGAGAGAGGGAGAGAGAGAGAGAGAGGGAGAGAGAGGGAGAGAGAGAGAGAGAGAGAGGGAGCAGTATCTGCAGCAGCGCGGTAAAGGAGAACATCCAGAAAAGAAATAAATAATTTCTCAGCAGCTCCTCATTCACTCTCTCACAGACGCAGCAAATCCAGCGAACGGTAACCTCTGGTGTGGCAGTGATCCACCAGAATGCAGGAGTGTTTCTATTTCAAACGCACGTATGATCCTTCTCTCATGCTCCACCTGCTCAGTCTCATGCAGTAAAGATTACTGCTGCATTCCCCTCACTGCTGCTCCTTTTTTTCCCCCCTTTATCCTCTCCCGTTACCTTGTCCAGATCTGCTGCGCTGCCTCTGACTGAGGACGGTTAACGCGACAGCTGCATGTGTCTGTCTCTAGAGGAGGGCAGGTGATTCTCCTCAGATGAGATGGCTCGGATGGCAGAGACTGAGACGTTGCCTTGGACTGCTGCAGCAAAAATTATGCTAATTAAAAGCACCGTCGTATCATAATGAATCCTGGATGGGTGAAATTCCGGGACAGCCTGGACCCCTGCGAAAATAACCTTTGTTTGGAGTTGTGGTCTAATGAAGGCGAGATAAAGGAGCTCTTCTGAAGGCATACTGTAGTCAGAGGCTCTGATCCAGCGAGGCACAGCATGTGCCTCTGTGTTTGTGTGCGTGTGTGTGTGTGTGCGTCTGAGAAAGTCTGTGAGCAAATGAGTGAGGAGGGGAGGGGGAGGGTGGGTGAGCGATAGCAGGAGGGAGGGAGAGACAGGAAGAGACAGCGAAAGAGAAAACAGGCAGCCACAGAACACACGGGGAAATAGTGAAGAAAGAAAATGGGCTGTGTGAATAAATACATGCTACAGATTCACAGCGCGCTGGCTCGCAGGTCCTGGCAGAAACACGTAGGAATCATACTGCAGAGGAGGAGCCTGATTTAGGTGAGCTGTCAGAGCTGTTACAGAATGAACACAAGGGTATTGGTATGGACGTGATCCTAACATAAAGACTAGAGAGCTACAAAAGGCATGAATGATAGAAACACAAATGCCTGTCAAAATGATATAATACAGCCTACAATCTCAGGCTGAGGGAACTACGGCTGATGGTTTGTGATCCATTTCAAGGAAATTAAGAACTTGCTTCAAAATTCAATCTCAAACCTCTCTTTTCCCAGCATTGTACTGTGATACATTTTTCTGTTTTTACACTCCACATCAATTTGCTCTAATCCCTTTGCCTGATGTTTTCACCTCCTATCTGTATACAAGTCACCCCTCTGTAAGAGAGCGCAGTAGCTCTCTGCTCTCATGCTGCTTAACCATGCAGAACTTATTCCTAGCTATGACTGATCTGAGTTCAGAGGTATTCTGACACTTTCAGAACTGCTGGGGGTTTTTGGGGTGGGGAAATTTGGTGATAAGATGAATTGGAATATATTGACACTTCAGAGGATGAACACATTACCAGAAAAGGAGAGACAAAGTGGGGAGGGATGGGTTGGCAGAGGAGATGGAGCCAAATAGGAGAGCCGGGGAGAGAGAGAGAGAGAGAGAGAGAGAGAGAGAGAGAGAGAAAGAGAGACTGCAGGGGAGAGGTAAAAGGAGAGGAAGAGAGACTGCAGCCATATCAGCTAAATCACGGTCGATAGAGATATCAGCTGGGATTGCCTAGTTGGTTGAAAGGACACGCATGGAAACAGGAGGACAGAGGCAAACCATGCAGCACCACCTCTCATAGTGACAAGAAGTCGACGCAGGCCATTACTCAAGCAGGGTAGGGGGTGGGGCGAGTGGGGGAGCGAGGCTGATTGAACAAAAAGAACAGAGGAGGGGTGAGTGCATAACACTCTGGAATGGCAAGTGCCCTAAGAACATGTACACATTCATCTGCTGCTATCATGAACATAAATAATTTGAATTTTTTCCACATCTATCCAGTCTGACTAGCAGGGAGGTTTAAATCCTTTATGTGTGTCCTCTTCTATATGTTTCTCAGTAAATGTTAATGCTGGGAAGTGCTTGGCAGCTTAATCAAACAGACAATAGCGATGATGCAGAGTACTGTCTGGCTGTAACATGTAAACACATTTACAGTACAGTAATGATTATTTGGTGTGTTAGAAAATAATCCTCTGGTGACGTCAATGGAAAAGTCAGTTTCAGCTGACATCTAAGGGCAGTCAGATAAATAATTTAAAAATTCTTTACTATACTTGCACAGAATTGCGTCCAAATAGAACCATTATGTTATTTCCAGTAACAGTCAGAACTGGGTAAAAGAAGTTGGAGTGGGATGATTTATAGCCAGTGACTTAGACTGTCAGGCTCTCCAGCATATAAACATCTTTCTAGGCGGCGATGATATCTTGGTGAGAGCTGTCTAGAATGAAAGGATTGCATTAATCAATTTACGTGCTTGAGGGTTGCTCGACATGATGAAAGCCATGCTATCTGGACAACAAGAAAGGGGAGGGTGGGTTAGGCAGTGGTGATTGTAACCTTGTGTTGTCCTTGGGTATTTAATAAGTTGGGCATCCCACGCAGTTCTTCCTATTAATGCACACCTCAGAGGATATACATCAAATGTGTATTTGATGTATGATGGTATATTTTATGGTGAGCTTTTAGATTTTAAAAAATGGGATGACTGCCCTGTATGTGCTATTTCTGCAGTTCTAGTCTAATAAACCTTTGATCTGCATATTTACATTTCCCTACAGGCTATTTTAAACCTATTTTTCCCCACTTATAGAGCAGTTTGGCAGATCTTTGTGAATTTACATAATCAAATTATTTTCACATATATGAAATAATATACAGTATATAAACTATGAATGTTAAAATTTCTTTGTAAGAAAATCAAGTCAAGGGGTTCGCAAACTTGCAAATGACATGATGTGAGAGGACGTGTACGGCGTTTTAAAGCCTTAAGAAACCTAAATGTGCACTGTTTGTTCTCAGGAGGATTTGTGAGAGAAGATTTTTCACAGACATCCAGTCTCGCCCCAGGGGGTAAAGTAGCAGGATTAATCATAGCACTTTCAGATTAATTACTCATAATGCGAGCATCCTCTGAAAGGCATGGCCTGCAGTTGTGATGTTTGGTTGATTTCATTAGGCTCAAAGCGACAACACCTAAAATAAGCTTGGCTTAGATGGAGCAAGGAAAGGAGAAAAAAATGAGAAACATGAAGCCACTGAAATGCAAAACAGTTCCACTAGCAGATAGAAGTAAATGTATAAACTGTATAGCTGGAAGAAGAATCAGGCAAATGCTTTAAAAAAGAAATCATCACATAATGATCCAGCAGCACCGGGTTGAACAAAACAGAACCACTGATTCCAGTGTGTTTTTCTTAATTATGTTGCATCACATGCAGAGATGACAATGATCGTAAGCTCATGGAGATTTCCATTGTGCAGTTGTAGTGAAAAAAAAGGTAGGAGAGGTACGGATGCTTAAGGAGGTCAGGTATCTCGCTACAGAAATGGAGGGCCTCTGGATACACAGCGCTACTCACACAGCATGCTCTCCTCTAGATTCACACCTTGATTAAACATGATTTTTTCGCTTTTTTATAGCAACTCTGGTGTCTTGGGAGACTGTGTGCACTCTCCTCTGAAAAGACACTGCATGTGACAGTAGGTTGCATATTGTTGGCTGCACATGGCGCTGGCAAAAATAGATTCCATTTGCTTGTTTAGCTGAGCTTACTTGCCTCAGCATGTCTCCTGGAAAGGAAAAGCAGCAAATGTTCACAATGTGGAGAAAGCCCTCCAAAAAGAGGGAAATTGCAACAGTCTCTCGAATTTGAACAACCGCAATTCCTGAGTGTTGTAATTTGGATGGATGCAAAGAGATTAAATCTTTGAGTGCATGAGGAAGTGCTTGAACTGTCTACCAGGGAGAAGGAAGTGGGCAGCCTTCCGTCACACCACAGGAAGATACAATCTTTGCTTGGCTGAGGTGTTTCCCTCTTGATGATGAACCTAAAAAAGCATCAGCGAGATAGTTGGACATAGAGGAAGCCCTATTTTTGTTACTGGCTTGTGTTGATCTACTCAATTAAAATGCTAAAATTATGATACTCCATGGATAGAATACAATTCAAGCTTTGCAAGCCAGTCTATCTTGTTATATTCATAATTATGTATACATTTATTATTATTTATGAATTTATTTAAGCCTGAAAAAAATGATTTGTCTTGAACAGATTGAACAGACAAGCAACTCTAAAACTGGTGCTTAAAGAAATGGTTGTGCACATTGCTGAATTTCCAAAGGAGTCTCCGTGTGCCTTTTACTGTACACTATCCACTCCATCTTTTCTCTAGCTTCATTTTTATTTCATTCGATGGAAAATTGGTCATGGAGCTCTTACCCTTTCATGTCTTTGTAGTATCTAGTTTCATAGCAAGTTACTACACAGTGATACTTCATACATTAATGATTCCTGTCATTATGGTGGCCTAAAGGTTAGAGAAGTGAGCGTGGTTCAATCCACCGGACCGGCAGGATAAATCTGGGTGGGGAAAGTGAAGAAGCAGCCACTGAGGTGCCCTTAAACAAGGCTCTTAACTCCAACCGCTCCAGTGCGACTGCTCAGTGGCTGGAAGATCAGACTGTGGTTGTACTGGGCCAGCAGATCAGACTTTGGTCATACTGGGCAGCTTAACACAGTTACACATTCATACCTGGAATGTGTAACTGTGTGAATGTGATCAGCGTGTTCCTGAAAAAGAGAGCATTGCTCTCAGAGAAACTCTTCTGAATAAATGAAGGTTAAAATAATAATCATAATGATTATGTGTGTTATTCTCAGTCTAGACATTTCAGAAATCAGTAGGTCAACCATCATTGTGAAAAGCTGTGCTGAATAAAATAGTGACTGGTAATAAAAAACAAATCAACAAACCATAAAAACTGCCACGCCTGACTGAATGGAAATAAAACAAAAATATATTCTTCCTACATCTATATAGGAATGTAGTCCCTGTATATAAAATGCTGCCTTAAAAAAATCCCATTGAAGTCAAAATTGGCCTTGAGCTGTGTGTGCATGTTAGATATGATCAAGTTTAAATCACTGCAACTTACTCCTGCTCAGTAACTCAGTAACTCAGTACATTCACACAAGTAGTGTTTTTAAGTACATCTTTGAGGTACTTGTACTTTACTTCAGTATTTCCATTTGATGCTACTTTATACTTCCACTCCACTACATTTCAGAGGGACGTATTGTACTTTCTACTCCACTATATTTATTTGACAGCTTTAGTTACCTCTCAGATGAAGATTTTACATGAAATAATATATTTTAATATTCTGTTTTTTAAATTGTTGCTTTTATTTTCTTTTAAAAAGATATATGTTGCTCACTTTGTGTGAAAGGTGCTATATAAAGTGTACACATATATATAATATAATATGAAGCAGAACTATTACTATTAATCTACCCAAAGTATCTAAAATTGGTTCCACATCGATTAACTACAACATTAAAATGCTCTCACATGTATCTGTTAGTAATAGAAACAAACAATATAATATACTATAATAATATAACACACAAGTAATTTTACTTTTGATACTTCAGGTACATTTTGCTGATGATAATGAAATACTGAAATCTGTACTTTTACTTAAGTAACATTTTCAATTCAGGACTTTTACTTGTAATTGAGTGTTTTTAGACGACAGTATTCCAACTTTTACTTAAGTAAAGGATCTGAGTACTTCATCCACCACTGCACTTGCTTCTTCCTTCTCAGTAATGTATTAAGTATGTTTTGGAATAGTTTTTAAGATCCTTTTAATCACTTTTAAAAACGGCATGCAGAGATCTTGCATGCACATATTGCAGACTTCTTGAAGTCTTACTGTGCTAAGAGTGTGTGCACTAATGCTTCAGTCTGGTGTCATTGAACTTTTGTAGAAGAAGAGGGCACTAGTCAAACCTAAAATGATGGAAAGCCATGTGGAAAACATGCTGGAAATATGGCATTTATGCTTATTTTTCTATTAATTAGACAAACGTTACAGATTCCTCGTCTGTACACAGAGATTTGATGTTTTCGTCTCTTCAGTGAAACAGAAGCCTGAACGATGTTGAAGTCATGTGCTTCATGTACATCATTATTTATTTGCTAAGTCTGTTTCCATTGCACTTTGTTGCATTTTCTGTTTATCTATACTTTTCCACTTCACCAAGTGTAAAAACCTTTCCGCAATATTTGGATGCTTTTTTCTATCTCTGGTTTTTTATACACAAATTGAAAATGTACTTCATAATCTAAACAAAGACTTTTATCTGTACCCCCCAAGTAAACTGATAACTGGGCCTTTGAAGCTAGGGCTCCAAAGATTTGTAATAAATTACTTTATTATAACTGACTGACTGAAAAGATAATTTTAATTTTCAGCTAAAAATTCTCTTAAATAACTTGTCTTTTTTATCTGTCGTGGATATCCTATTTTTTCCTGTTTTTTTGTTAGCTGAATATCTCAAAAACGGCTGAAAGGATTTCAGTGACATTTTGTTGAAGGTTAGGGTGTGGATGAAGAAACAAGGCCACTGGAGGAACACACTGAAAAACATTGGGTAGTAAATGGGGAGGGATTTTCAGACAAAGCCCCATGGTGCATTTCAATATTAATTTGTCATGTCCTGCTTCATTTCCTCTTGGCACTTGATATTGTATAGCACCACATTCCATTTAACGAGCGAGGGGGCAGGGTCCGAAATGGAATGCACTTACCCTTATTTGCAAACTCCACGAATACTATTCAGTGATGACTTGTGAAAAAACAGCTGTTTGCCAAACTGTACCAATTATTGTCAGACAGTGTTTTCAGCCAATGATTCCAATGTGTTCATCAGGTGAGTTCATCAGTGTCTTCAATAAGATAAAAGTGAATTGCATTCGTATTGCACTTTTTTTTAGAAACATCTACAACAACAACAAAATGCTAGTTCCCATAACCATGTAATCTCACAGAAGTCCACTTGAGTTTGTAGTGAAAGGTTGCTTATCATAGTGATGGGCATTTCTCCAATGCAAAGTGTTGAGGGAAGTGAACAAGGGTTTGTTAAACCACTACTTAAAACACACAGCTAGTCTCTCCATTTGCAATGTTTCGCCAAAATGATTGGCTATCCCAAACCTAATAGTAGAGCAAGAAACTAAACTATAGTATAGTATACCACTCCAACAATGTGCCTGCACCAGCGCTGACTTATCGTCTAGCAGTACTCATTAGCAACACCTTTGCAACCACACAGTACAGCCAAAAAACAAACTACAAATACCCCAAAAAACATGTTAAAGATTGTTTGGCAACCAGCACTGCCAAACACCTACAATACCATAGCAACCACCTAGCAATAACCTTAATTGCAGATCCAGATGAACATTTATAATTAACAAATTTAGATGTTTATTTCAGCTTGGGAGACCTATGTGCAGCACATTTAACATGTTTTGCTGTCTTGCCCAACTTGTTTACTGTTTCACAGTGTCTGTTTATTAAAGGTGGGGGGGTTACAGAACTGATCCTGATCCCAGGTAAACTAACCTTGCAAGAAAGTTGTCAAGTTGGGGTCTGAAAGCTAAGTATTTTGGTCAATATGTATTACAAGCATTCTGCAAAACACTTCTCAACTTCACATAACATACAGTCTGGAGTGTCGTTGCATATAGGATGGTTATATATTGAAATTAAAATTCGACAGCCCACAGCAGAGTAAAATTGTACATCCCTTGTCAGCTGTAAAGGTATGAGACATTACTGCGTAATGACTTTCTTGGCATTGGGCCAAGATCAGCATCCTATTTCAGGCGTATCAGCACCTCCATTGTTTTTGTTATTAATTAAGACACATTTCAACAGTGATTCTTTTGGCCAGATGTCCAAACACTCTTACCTGTATAAGTTTGAAATGTGGGCATTAACTGTATTAATTGAATACACTGCTTTTTTATGCACTTACACAATGGATGACAATGCAAAAAGAAATTTACATATTAAAGTATTTATTTATTGAATCGGTCTGAGGGTAGTAGCCAATAAAAGCTACTATCTATACTGTTTGTTAATCCAGCTGGCCTTGGGATATCTATTGCTGAGTCCCATAACAAAGTATTGTATCACTGCCCAATTAACAATAGTGTCCATTGTGTATGAAGGAAAGGTGATATTTCAAAATCTAATCAAATGAGAAATGAATATATACATTGTGTCATGAATATATTATCATTATCTGCTTTACAGTTACATCTAAAAGACATGTACTCTATAAGGGGCAGAATTGTACTGTAATTCACTATAGGAGGAAGCTTAGCAGATCTTTTTATTATTCATTGAACACAGCTGAAAGTGACTGAACAATCTATCAAAATGAATTGGGAACAAAGAAGAAAATGTAAAGGTTTTCTTTTGCTGAGCATGCAGAGACTGGTGCTTTGTTGTACAATGACCAGAGAAGTGAGCCAGGAATAGAGAGGAGGTGACAAAGAGAAGGGGTAGATTGAGAAAAATAAGAACTCAGGGAAAGGAGAGTTTGTTTGTGTGTGCAAGGGAGACATACAGGAACAGAGAGATCACTGGTGCATCTGCAAGGCATACATACCAAATGCAAAGCCTTGTTTCTGTGACCTGCAACAAAATTTCATCCAGCTCATACAGTATTGCTCTGTTGTATATTAACTTGTCTAGCTTGTCTACATGCAGATACAGTTAGTGGGGTTGCAACAGCATTATTGCACATGTATGCTACAGTACATACAGACTGTATAGGAAAACTGACAAGATGATTTATACTGACCCATGAAGGGGGATCATTGTAGTTTTTGGTCTTTTGTTGCACTAATAAGAATGAATCCTTTGTAATATTAGGCCAAATCTCCTAATGTCTTTGGGTTGGTGTTTATACAGGCACTTTAATGTGAAGCACATTAAGTTTACTTGTAATGACATGTGCTATATAGAATAAATAATCTTGCCTCGCCTTGGATTTGCAGATAGTTTATCGTATTGTGAATTTGAGATCAAAAACTAGATTTTTAAATCCATGTGCACAGTATATAGTTAATAGTCAGTAAATACATTTTTGATCAACCAACATGTCTGTAAGTTTAGCAATATGAAGAAATCTGTTAGTAAATATTAGCCAAAACTGTCAAATATGTTGAAGATTGGTGCATGCAGTGAGGTCTATCACATAAAGACTTGTTCACCAAGGTAGACTTTTAGTGTCATCATAAAACTGGGCTTACAAGTCAAATCCTCTATTTATCTACAAGTCCACTAATTACATGGGTTAGTTACAATGGCTTTCACTATGACTATGTCTGACTGCCTTTGTATGCCCTGTTTCTACAAACGAATCTGCTGAATGCCAATTTTATATGGATTGTGAGTTTTAATAGCTTACGAGAAGTGGGCTGGGGCAAAGTGAAGGATTAACACATGGGCTTTTATCAGGCCACAGACGCAGCTCCAGCAGCTGAAGACGGCAGCCAGTTGCTCTGGCTGAAGGGAAAAGATGACAGTTGTGACCTCAAGAACAGAAATCCATCTTATGTTGAAGTATATCAAGAATGATGTATAGTCTGCTGTTCACAGTATGCCTGGCACACTCCCTTTCTATCAATGGCAAGTGAGGCTTTTCTTTGCTTGTACCATGCATGTCAGTTTGTACAGCAATAATCCAAGGTGACACCTCTTTGCACCACCAGAAAATATAATCCTGTACATTTATGGTACTGCAGTAAATGCACCACCATAATATAGTGTGTAATTGTAATGAAAATTTAAAAATGTATATAGCTTTGTGAGGTAAAGTCCTATATATGGCATCTGTAATCAAATCTAACATCCAGAGTTCAAAATAATTTGATGTGGTGGATCCACAACCCAAAATGTAGACACAGACTTGACAAAGTTTAGTGTAGACAACCACAATGACACAGCCGCATTGCATGCACTCTCTCTCCCTAAATTCTTCATCACAAGAGGTTATAATTATATTGTGCACCAGAGTGAGAGCACTGACTTTCCGAGAGTAACAGCAAGTGAATGATGTATAAGTGAGCATGTCACTATATCTGTGAGTGTTAGGGAGAGTGACAGAAAGACAGAAACCGAGCCAGATCGAGGCAGACTCTGAATCTGAAGGCCTCTGTGTGTGCGTCTAGCCTTTATGATGTAAACTGAATGTAACCTTTCTCCTCTCACACAGCCCCTGCAGCAGTGACTGGGAAGCCCGGTCCCCTCGGGAGTCGGCATAGACTGGCATTCATCTAAGGCTCAGCTGCTGCGTGGTCTGGGTGTCAAGTAAACCCACCATGTTTCCATGCAGAGTGGGGCACAGAGGGACACACAGAGCAGGGTGGGGACTGTCCACTTGATAATCAGTCTCTGTGTAATGTTAGTCCCTAAACTGGACTGTGCCTTAGAGATACTTTGGGGAATATCATCCTGGAAATAGGCGAATGAAGAGAGACAATAACTGCCAATGTGAGACAATTTATACCTTATTTTGTATCTCTACACACCCACGGTACTCATTGTGTGCAGACACACTGGGCCTCTTGGCGAGCCTCTGACCCCACTTTTACACCATTTATTGACGTAATTATATGCACTCTTTGTTACTTCACCTGCAGGCATATTACTGTTATGCTGTTACTTCTACTTTGGTTGTTGACAAAGCAATTTTGAAAAAGCATTTATATAATAAATAGCCTTTCTATGAATATTATTTCAAAACATTCTCTTTAACAAATTGCCTGTTATTGTAAAAAGAAATCTCAGTAACTTTTCTCTCTGATGCAATATGGATCCTCTATGGATGTGACACTGTCGTCGCTGCAAATGCAGCCCTCTGGCCATCTCTTATCTTTGTTGTTACCGAGTCTGAAACTGCCTATGGCTGTTTAAATTGGTCATCACACCAAAGCAATTTCAGGCTGATATACAGCCTGAAATTCCCGTTAAGGGAATCTTTCATTTTTATTGTTTGCTTATGCTACTGCTATATAGTGTAGAGGGTTTCCCGTTCTACATCTGACACACAAAGTGAGAAGAAGCTGGGACGATACATTTATGGCTTTTTTGGGGATTTTTGTTCCCACTTTTCCTGTGTACTGTAGTGTTTGTGCATTATTTGAAATTTTCACTAATCCATATTCTAATGCATAGATCCTAATACGAAAGGATGGATCCATTGAGGGATGGATGAACAGATAGATACTCCAAACATTAATGGACAATATTGAAAACGCTACAAACGCTAAAATCACATAGACTAACCAAGGCTCACTGATGCGCGTGAGGAGCGCAGGCTAGCCTGTTTGTTCTTATCCTACAGAAGAGCTACTGTAGTAAAAATTGCTGAAAAAGTTAGTGCTGGCTATGATATACAGGTGTCCGAACACACAGTGCATTGCAGCTTACTGCATATGGGACTGCGTAGCTGCAGACCGGTTACAGTGCTCATGCTAACCCCTGTCCACTGCCAGAAGCGCCTACAATGGGAACATGAGTGTCAGAACTGGACCATGGAGTAATGAAAGAAGGTGGCGTAGACTGATGAATCGTGTTTTCTTTTACATCATGTGGACGACCGGGTGCACTGTGCATCGTTTACCTGGGGTAGAGATGGCACCAGGACGCACTATGGGAAGAGGGCAAGTGAGTGGAGGCAGTGTGATGTTCTGGGCAATGTTCTGCTGGGAAACCTTGGGTCCTGGCATTCATGTGGATGTTACTTTGACATGTACCTACCTAACCATTGTTGCAGACCAAGCACACCCCTTCATGGCAATGGTATTCCCTGATGGCACTGGCCTCTTTCAGCAGGATAATGTGCCCTGCCACACTGCAAAGCTTGTTCAGGTATGGTTTGAGGAACATGGCAAAGAGTACAGTTTGTTGCCTTGGCCTCCAAATTCCCCAGATCTCAATCTGATTGAGCATCTGTGGGACGTGCTGGAAAAACAAGTCTGATCCATGGAGGTCCCACCTCGAAAACGTACAGGACTTAAAGGATCTGCTGCTAGTGTCTTGGTGCCAGATACCATGGGACACCTTCAGAGGTCTTGTGGGGTCCATGCCTTGATGGGTCAGAGCTGTATGGTGGCACAAGGGGGAACTACACAATATTAGGAGGGTGGTGTTAATGTTGTGGCTGATCGGTGTATATCTGGGGCTCCTTAGAGAAGAAGTTAGATGAGTGTCATATGATTACTGCTTTCTCTTGATAGATACAGAACTCTTCTTCATGCAACCCATTTAAAGCACAATACTGATAGTTTTGTGTTTTTAGTCATCTTAGTCTTTTCAGGTGAGGGATGGGGAGTGAAGGAGCAGCGTAAAATGTTTTAAATGCACAAATGCTGCCAGGTAATATAATTGGCACAGCTCTATCATAAAATAAGTCTTTTCTGCTTGAAGGAGCTGTCAAGGATGTTGACAATAAGTCGAGTTCCTTGACAGAATAGAGTCGGTTACTTTTAACAATGCAAGCATTTCATTCGATGAGTGAATGTGACACTCAAATCACAGGCACAAAATGAGCAAGTCTAACGAGTGCTCTCAATATGTGTCGATTTCAGGGCAATAAAGCATCTGCTCGGCAGAAATGAATTCTCTTGGGTGAAGTATTATTGAATAAACCATATATGAGGCATTAGACCAAGGGGAAATTTGATTTGCCTGAACAATTAGGTGCGTTTCATTAAGCCATGCATGAATACTGGTAGGTTATTCCAATAACTGTCAAGTTAAGTATTTCTGGGTTTACGAAATTATAAGAATCTAGATGCTTGTAATAATAATAAAAATAATGCCCATGGATGGACATCACATGCTAGTAGTGACAGGATGTACACTCACTGGTCACTTTATTAGGAACACCTGTACAATCTAATGCAATCCAATAAAAGAGCTCTGCCATGAGTTCTACTTTAAACAAGACTAGGTTAAAACCTAGAATATGGCTGGACCATGTATGGTCAATGTATGAAACTGTGGCCAATTTGTTACAGGGATAGTAAGTGGTAGTGTCTATAATGTGAATTCCTGGATATTAAATCTTCATCTGCAATTTCTGTAGTGGTCCCAGTTATATTTGCTGGAAGCAGCATATCTCAAAAAAAGGCTAAAAATGCAGCTACAAGAACAATACTTTCCACTCATATCTTGGGATGTTTAATTTGTGAACTTTTTTAATTTTAACTCTTAACTATAACTATTCTAATTATCTATTAACTCCCCCTCCTCTTCCATCTGTTTTTATCTGCGGATGTCTGTAAACATATGGCCTCATCTATGTTTACGTAAGATTAGCATGCTAGGCTAACAGTCCATCAGCTGTGTGACTTTATATCTGCACTGTGACGTCTTTCAGAGCACATCGTAAAAACACCGAAAACACACCTGTCACCTGCCCAGCACAGTGCTGTTAAACCAGAAATACCACAGCTACGCCTTATTTTTATACAGTCTATGGGCTATGCACAGCATGCCACAGCTATGCTAATGATGCTGGCCCTCGTGTCTCTTTGTATCTGCAGGATGGTGCTCCTGTCAGTGTCATAGCCTCTGTGTCAGATTCTTCGGTCGGTAAATGTGTGTTTTTAAAATTTATTTCGGGGCTGCACTCAGTGAGCTGTGCTCAGGGGCTCCACTGTGAATGCCCCCCTGAGGACATAATAGAAACCATTTGCGACAATTCATTTTGAAAGAAGAGCCAATGGGGAGACTCCAACACTAGGCCAGCTGACCAATGCTGTAACTGTATCACTCTGTGAGTCAGTGATGGAATGACATTGGGCATTATAAGGTTGGTCCGTGGCCGGGCCAAAGTGGCTACACATGTCCGATTTTTAGCAATATGCAGCATTTGAAAGTACTTCAAGAAATAACATCACAATAAGCAAAAATACCAAAGTAGGCACTGCCGGACCATTTCTATTGCAGAGTTCAAGGTTAAAAACTGAAAAAGTATAAGCTTTGTAAAAGTATAATTCATGGCAGAGCTGTTGTATTGGATTGCAGTAGATTGCACAGATGTATAAATAAAGTGGCCAGTGACAGTATCAGATAAACACACAATCACTAATGATGCACCGAAACCTCTAACTATGGAGAAACTTTCTACAGTAGACAGTTAAGAAATTGTTGTTTTCATGGATTTGTTAAATTCAAGAGAAGAGTTAGAACTGCTGTTTGAAACACATAGATGATATTTAATCTGATCTGTAAAAGATTTAGTCAATGTAATTATGATATACTGTATGCTCAGCAATACTTATAATATATTCAATCCACAATGTATCTGGCATACACAGACATCTTAGATATACACTGATTATATAAATCGCTGAAGAGCTAATATCATACATATACTAGAATAGGATACTAACAAAAGCCATCATAACTCATAACAGCTATGAAAGTTCACATGGCCTGATGCTGTGGAACTTAAAAAATGGCAGCAGAGTGATATCAGATTGTTTTGTGTAAATTTCAATCTCAGACAATGGTTGAACTCCTTGGTGTACTCAGTGAGTGAAGTGTGTGTTATAGGGGTTTGGATATTTCTCCTAACTCTGTTAGTCAGTGTGACATTAGAAGAAGATTGAACTCCCTCTCCAGCAGTCAGTTGTTTGCAGAGTGAGTCATAAAAGACCATGACTAATTATGAAATAACCTGTCGCATATCTGAGTTAAACTGACAGTGTGGCTTGTATTTTCCAATCTGTTAAACATAGCTTAGCACAGCCCGTGTCTGTTTGCATTCTAATGAGCTATCAACTTGCATTAAATTATCCTGATCCGTGACACTATATCCAAAGGTTGCAAGAGGTCAGGGAAGCAATGTCTAGTGGCTTTAAATAATGAGCAGGTTTATTTGTGAAGAACGAATTATTGATTGCTGATGATGTAAATTTGGGAGACTAATGAGACATAAAGACACTGCTGTTTGCAGTGAAAAACACTACTTCAATCTTAGCCCTGAAAATAAGACTAAAGTATTGGACAAATAGAGATGTTGATCCGATGATGTCAACAGATGACAAGTCAGGGGATCACCAAAGTGGATACAATTCATCCCAAGGGGGGCATGAATGTCTGTACCTCAAATGTGTGCCAATCCATGTTGTACATGTATACATGTATAGAGATTTCACTGGATAAGTAAAGATTTTGACCTGCTGGTGGCCACAGAGGAAAAGTCAGGAGACCATATTTATCCTCTGGAGACTATAAATCTCTATAAGACATTTGAGGGCAATCCATTAAATGGTTGTTGAGATATTTCAGTCTGGACCAAAGCAGTGAACTGACTGATATTGCCATGAAGCTGCTAGAGTGGCTAAAAACATGCATATTGGAGATGATTTCACAAGTTACATAATGGATAGAGGTGGAAGGAGAAAAAAAGATATTACTTGTAAGTGAAATTACTGTTTAAAAATCTACTGGGGTACACTTGAATCTCTTCTCCGCTGACTGCATTATGAACTTCAGTTTGCTCTCTATAAATGTGTTGACATCACATATTGAAGACTACAGACTATTTGGAGCTTTTAAAATAAATACTCTGGAACTAAGGAACACAAACGAAAATACTATAGCTGGATGGCCATCTGGCTGGTAATAAATAAATCTGGGCATTTCATTTTCAAGTTCAATATTTACAAATGTGATTTTAAATATATGGGGAAATGGTGCTTCCGTCATACTCCATTATGCAATATTTTTTGTGTATACAATTAAATCAAATGACTTAGTGTGATGTGAAAGGGTTGCTAATACTATGGATCCCACTATAAATCAACATCTATTTGCAGCTTTATGCACATCACTTGTTTTTAGTAGATTAGCATCACAAATAACCCCAGGGAAGTAAAAGGTTCAGTTACAATAATCACAATACAATAATTAGAGGCTGGGAATCTTACCTTTGTTTTCATCTAGCAAATGTTTACCTTGTTGCACACTGTTATCCTACATAAGAACTGATATATGTGAATGAAAATATTTCAACTGGCTAACCTGTAATTGAAGAAGGTTTCAGGAGACCTGGATGTCTTACACAGACACATTTATTGAAGCTTGATTGAGTAAAACAGAGTAGCACAAGTGAAACACTGTGTAATGCTACTCAATTCTGAAGGTTTTCTTTGTGGTGGGGAGTATTTAACCCCTCACTAGACCCATGAGATTTACTACATGTTCAAATAAGGTTATTCTTTACTCGTCTATACGTGTGCGAGGATTCCATTGGGTAGATCCTAAACAAGAAACTATGCTTACCTGTCACGTTATCGACATTCAGGTTACAGACATTACATTTTAAGAGGAGACAATCTGACCGTCTGAAACAGAGCACAGCATATCTGTACAACCTTGGTTTCCCTAGGAGACAGCCAGCCTTATCAGGACAGCTGCCTTGCTCAGATATTCTTAATAGACAAAGAGATGAAATGCTTTGGTTCAGGTTCAGGTTTGCAGATGACCCGAAAATGACCATTCATGTAAATAACACTGTGTCATATTACCTTTGAGTCAAAGAAGGAAAGTCCCTCTACAATATATAATATGTAGATATGAGAAACCCACTGAGGACAGCACAACAGTTCCTTTTAGACATGAAGATATGGTGAGAAGTAGCATTTAAATATGTTTTAAGGAACATGTGCAAAGTGTTTCTGAAGATTGTATTAACCAAGAGTTGACCCGTCCCTGGCTCAGTCTGTTGTACTCATGTGCTTCAAGAAGTCCACCATCATTCCTGTGCCTAAGAAAACAAGACCAGCCTGCCTGGATGACTACCACCCATTGGCACTCACCTCTGTAGCGATGAAATGTTTTGAACGGCTGGTCAAGGATTACATCTGCTCCTCACTACCCAGCACACTGGAACCACTACAGTTTGCCTACCGTCCCAACCAGTCAACGGAAGACACCATACCACACATCCTCCCCACCACCCTATCTCACCTGGACAAAATGGGAGCTATGTGAGATTGCTGTTCATTGACTACAGTTCAGAGTTCAACACCATGGTTCCATCCAGGCTCATCACAAAGCTCAAGGATCTAGGATTAAACAGCTCACAGTGCATGTGGATCCTTGACTTCCTGTCGGGCAGATCCCAGGTAGTGAGTTTAGGCAGACACAGCTCTTCTCCCCTGATCCTTAACACTGGAGCACCCCAGGGCTGCACTTTGAGCCCTCTATTGTATTCCTTGTACACAAACGTCCATGTAGCCACTTTTGACTCCAACACAATCATCAAGTTTGCTGATGACATAGCTGTGGTGGGCCTACTCACAGATAACCATGAAAAGGCCTACCTGAAGGAAGTAGAGGTACTGACCTGCTGGTGTCAGGACAATAACCTACTCCTGAATGTCAGCAAGATTAAGGAGCTGATAGTGGAGTTTGGGAAAAAGCGGGGTAGAAACTACACCCCCCTCAATATCAACGGGTCCTCGGTGGAGAGGGTGGACAGCTTCAAGTACCTTGGTGTCCACATCACCGAGGGCCTGGCATCTGACATGGGGGCTGCATGACTCGGTGGTGAGAGGTGCTCTACCATAAAGGATATTTACACCAGGCACTGCAAGAATAAGGCTAGAGAATGGCTTTTTCTCCCCACTGTGGTTGGGAAGAAGCTACCAGATACACCAGGCCAGCACTGAGAGGCTCAGGATGAGCTTCTAACCTCAGGCCACTAGGATCCTAAATGAGGTCACTGCCTAAGACTGCTTCCCCCTCCCCATCATACACATACACATATATTATTACTATTTTTTTTTAAAAAATTATTACTACTCATTACTTTTTTAATCTGTTTTTATTGCACAATTTGAAGGAACTGACAGGATTGCATTTAACTGTGATTGTGCCTGAATGATTGCATGTGACAAATACACTTGATTGATTGATTGATTGAACACTAATATACTACATTGTACAACACAGTTACCAGTTCAAGCATTCCAGCTACAAGTGCAGTTTACTTTAACTGAAACCAATTTAGTCACAACAATCATGAACAATGCTATCAAATCAACAAGCAACACTGGGGAGAGGGGAGATTGTGATCAGACAGTGGTGTTCATCACACCGGGAGTGACTTTGTCGAGCGCTTTATTAGTTCCAATAAATGGTGGTGTGAAAGGCTCTAATTGCATCTCTGTAGTAGTCTCGCACAGGTTTTGAACAGGCAAGTCATGCATTTTCTCTGGCGGCCCTGATCGTCTGTTATAACACTGTGCTATGTTAATGAAGCTAAAAGTAGAAAATGAAACTTGACGATTTTGGCACCTCATCGAATCTGTAGTGTTTCACATCTCATCACAAGTGCTCCAATCCTCTTTAGAGAGAAGGCTAATAAGTATGTGTGAAGAGAGAATGGTTCAAATTACACTGAGTCAGCTTGGGGACTGAAAAAAAATCTCTGCTCCTTCTAAGGATTTTATTAAATAAGCTTGAACTTTCACGTCAAGATATCAAATGACTCTACGTCACATCTTATAAAAAAAAAAAAAATTGTTTATAAGTATTAGAACTTGATAAAATATTGTTTCATGTTTATCTGCAAATTAATACACTTGCCGTGGTTAAACATGTGACAGAACACCTATCAGCCAATCAGAAAAAAATATTTTAATAAATCACAGGGAGGAAGGAAGGAAACAAATTAGATTAGCAGAAAAATTAAGCCATTGCTCCCTTTTTCAGCCACATTTCCCTGGTTGTTTGGCTACTGTGTTGTATATAGGAAATGAACAGATGTCAAGTCTAAATGCAAAACTAGTTTTGTCATTGCTGATGATGATGTTGTGACTTCACTTGGTCTGAGGTCCCACTTTTGACTTTATTTCATCAAGTTATGGTTATATAATATGGTCATCCTTCATTTCTTTTAATGCCATCCTCTGACACTTGAAAGAGAGGAACTCTCAAACTCTCTTTGTTGTCCTTTCTGAATATCTTGTGTTTGAACAGTTAGCACATCTATACTCTGTAAATACCAACCATGGCAGTGCCAGTGCATTGTGGCTGCATTTGAGGAAATTGATGGAAGTAAGCTATTTCAGTAAATCCTTCCTCTACCAGTCCTATTCATCAAAAATAATTGGGTCACTTTTTCAGTGACTATCCGAATGTGAACACTTGGTAAAGCAGAATCACCAGTTTTTTTTTCTGTACACATATAACTGCTTAAATTCCTTAACAGCTTAATAAACAGTATGAGTCAGTGTGTCAGTGTCACTATGAGTTTCTCAACACAGTGTCCTATGAAACATTGCCGAAAGGACTGAAAATTTAATTTGGTCTGCTGATTACCTTTCTCTTAACAACTGGTAACATCTTGATAAAAAGGAAATAGAACTTACAAATTAGTTTCTGGTGTTTTTGGTATATGCATGATAAAACCTATGTTATGATACTGCCCTTTTGAGAAAAACACATAAGACAGCAAAGATGTTTTAATGTGAGAAACTGCATGGACAGAGAAGCCAAAATAAGTAAAAGGGGGCATTATTCCCTCAGGTGCTCAACTTCTTTTCACATCTATGTAAATGTCAAGAGTGTTCCACTCATGCCTGAAAGGCTAAAAAGCTGTAAAAATGCTGTGAGTGGTCAGACATTGACCTGTGGTGTATTATACCGGAAGATGAGTCAACATGATCTTTATTTAGGCAAAGAATTACAAGGTTTAAAGCAACGCGTCCTGTCCGCCACCGGTTAACTCTTATAACCCTGTAAGCTCTGCCAGACAATTACACAATTCTGAATCTTTTCTAGCTCCTTAATGTAGCTGTGGGGAGCTGTGCCAGTAGTCTTGGGCTCAGAGTATCCATATGACTCACTGAGAGCAGAGATTTGGCAGAGATGATCATTTATGGGATACACTGTCTCTTATGTTGAACAAAGCTGACAAAGTCAGTTGGCTGAGATGATGGTGATGATAATGGTGATAGACACTGATGGAAAAAGATCTAACATAAATTTAGCTCAATAAGATGAGAAAGATAAGAACATGATACTTGAGCAAGCAAGATTTCGATTTTGATAATGTAATTATCCAACTTTTCATCCATTCATCCATCGTCAGTGCCTACCTATCCTGTTAAGACCTGTGGGGGGCTGGATTGTACCCCAGCATGCACCACACAGTGCTGTGTACACCATGGAAAGTCTATCACAGGTTGTTATATACATACATGTTTATAGCTCACTCTTCTTTGTTGAAAGATCATTTAATCAGATATTTTACAAGCACTAACAAATGAGTAATGTATCAGATGGGATGAGATTGGCATTAACTCCAGATTTCACTATTTAAATTACAAGCTTACCCATCCAAGCTCAGGCTACCTCCGTGCAACACCAAATGGCCTATACAATAAAATCTAAATATATTGACCAAGTGGAAGACATTCAACCATTTTGACAGACATCATGAAGATGAATCAAAGACCATTTTAACAAAGATTTGACTGGAAATTTGAAATTTGAAAGGGGGCAGCTGTGGCTCAGGTAGAGCAAATTGTTCATAAATCGCAGGGCTGGTGATGGATGAGGGGCAAATTGTAACAATTGGCTTGAACAATTTAGATGATTATTTCTACAGACCGCCATCCAGGTTTTAAAAGGCTCAATTAATGTACAAATTTGCGCAAGCTGTTCTAAACTTGATGTTTGAGTGGAAATGAATACAGCTGTAGGAGGCACCTGCCTCCACCTTCACTTCCTCACACCTCGCTCTCTCAAACACAATACAATTTCTTTAATAGTAACAATTGCTGATCACAAACCCTTAAATTGCAGTAAAATTCATAAACATCCTTACATCTGTTTGAAGCAAGCCTGTCAATTACATTTTAGGGATTTAAGACTACAAGGGAATGAAGCATACACTGTAATTACAAAGTCTGTTTACACAACTAACACGAAAATAAGAGCAATGGCTTTTCCAAATGCAGTCTGTTGAATATATAACCCTTGAAATGAGTATGTAGAGCGGACACAAAGGCAAAGAAGTCCTGTTATTTTAAAGACAATTTATGTCATACTATACATCATTTAAGTGTCTTAAAAGTATGTCTGCATGTCTACATTATCCCAAGTACAAGTCCTGACCATTGACCTTACACAGTCCAGACCCAGAAGTGTCTCACAAGCCTATTTTTGGTAGGTCACCATGTTATGAGGAGCGATATGTTTTCTTGAGCATCAGTCCCGGGGCGCGAGATTAAGTCTGAACCTCTATCCTGGATTATCCTTGTGGCTTTTGGGACACACTTATAATCGCGAATGACTCCACCTGAAATGAAGGTCAAAGGAAAAATGGGACTCCATTGAGCACTTACACTTCCAGTTTTGCCACACTTTATGGCACATTAACACTACAACAGATTCCCATCGATCCACTGCACACTTTTACAACTGTTTTAGATATACGGTAGCTCTGCACCAACAGCCTTTTAATATTTCCAAAAACAGTAAACTGTAACATCTAAAAAGTTTCTCATATTTGTAATTGAGTAGAGACATCTAAACTATTATAACTACTACAATTTGCTTCAAGTCTGCATACAGGTCTGCATAAAGCATCTGCATGTGTTACACAGTTAATTATCATTTCAATACTACAACTTCAACTGGATGATGCAAATTTCATTAAGCTCTTTTGAGAAAATGTAAAACCATTGTAGTTTTGACAAAAATAAAATGAAAGCTAGATACGGTGTTTGCTAACTGGCATGTGAAATAGGAAAGGGAGACAGCTGCTGTCTGGCACCATGTTAGTGTACCTTGCCTACATGCCTGGAGGCTACAAGTACAATTTACAGTCTGTTTTACTTCCATGGGAATTAAACAATTCAAAGGAAATGTTGACTTACAAATTAACAGTGAAGGTGGGCTCTCTCTTCTCTCCACTCTGCAGATAACTGATGGCTGCTATCACTGTGGTTACGTAAAGCTGTGTCAGGTGGAATTTCATGTGTTTGTGAAATGTGCGGGCTGCATATTGTACTGCATATAGACTCACACGGTTGTGACATGGTAAGAAGGTATAGAACATGTCATGATTAGTAATAAGAAAAGACACAGGAACAGTTGTGTCTGATTTAGTCGCCCATCATGCCATTGTGCCCACATGTACATCACACACACGCAGACACACAAGCAGGTGATGAATATGCCATAACAATCATCTGTGACTGCAGAGGTTAACCAATAATTACACTCTCCATATGTTTACAGAAAGAAGCGCTTAAAATTGAGCACAGAACATCATTATATATCTCCGTGACTTTGCTTGATGAAACGATGACCTAGAAGTAATTAGCACAGATGTTTGTAGCATACTTGGTAAATTGCTTTCTATATATGAACATCAATTTAGCGAGGCACCAAAACAACTGAAGAATTTTAGTTGTTTCACAAGCTTGTTCACTTCTACTGTCTTTTTTAGAAGTTTATAATTTTAAATGATGGTAAAAAAAAAAAAAATCTGATCAGTGAAGCACACTACTTTCTCTTCTTTTTAATGCTGTTTCTTGAAATACGGAGTTGACCTTCTGGACTGGTATGTGGAAGAAGACAAAGGTGAGAGGAGCAGATTATTTGTTAGGCTTAAATGTTAGCGGAATAAACAAAGCAGGAGACTGTGGCATCGATTAGACGTGCTTTACAAATACTGATGGTTACAAAACATTGTCCTACTGTACATATTTGTTTGTGTTTTCATATGTTTGCCACATTTTCCATTTGTTTCGATGACTTAAATGAGGGCTTGCTGTGAAGCATGAGGCTTGTTATTTCCTGCGAGTTGGACTGATGTATTGGTTTGACCTTTGATATTGGTCAGCCATGCCATTTACCACCTGCATGATTGAGAGTCCTCCCTGAATGCAGCTAGATGAACACCAAAAAAGCTGCAAGGAAAATACATTTCTCTTGAAAATGTTGTTTTCGCAGCTAATTGTTCAATAATAGTCTTTTAAATGCAGGAACATTTCCGGGAGTTCCTCCCCGACAATTGCGTGGATGGAGTAGATGACTCAGTGTTAAAGTTTTAAGCTTTACCAGTGCCCTGTAATCTTGTCTCTCAGAGGCTTTTCCTATATGATATAGGAATACATTTATGGAGGAAATAGTAAGTGAACCCAGAGAATATTTGCAGTTGCCAGCTCCTGTACAAAAACATTTGGTATTCAAAACACCTATTGACTGAACTGTTACTGTTACATCATTGAAATCGACAAGCTCTGGATTCAATATCCTTCTGACAGCCTGATCTCGCCTCTGTCCCAGGCAATCAAATATTACTGTAAATACATTCATGTTTGCAAAACTTGTTGGAAAGGGTGTCGTGACGGTTTAGCCTTAGGCAGACGTTTGAAATTCTGGCTTAGATGATGTGATGTGCGTCAGAGTAGCTGCAATTACAGAAAATGTAGAAATTCAAATAGAAACTCTGAGTCGGTGTCTGTAAGATGTTGGGAGGAGTTTTATGTTGTGTCTTCTGAACTTGTGATTGGGCTTGAACAACTGCATACTAACATGTAATCTCTCTCAACTGGAATCATTTTCAAGTTTGATAAAGATCAACAACATGTTTTTGTGTTGCTCAGAGGAGACGCTATCGGCTGCTGAAACTCTGTTTTGCTTTGGTAAACCCCAGCTGACTACAACTGTTATCTGCATGGAAATAGACATGAACAGCATCAGGAAACACACTGTCTACAAATGTACGTGATCAAAAGTGAACAAGGGCTGTTTTATAAGAGATTTTGGACTCTATTTAGTGTCACAAAATGTATTAATTAATAATCAATTAATTTAATTTAATGGCTAGCGACAGACAGCATTTATCAGATCAGTGCTTCACATGTTGTAGAAAGTGTCCTGAATTTGTAATTTCATAGTCCTATCAACATTAATACAAAAATGTGCTGTAGCATACATTTTACAGATTAAACTGTATTTTTTTCTTTCCAAATGCAGCTCTCTAAGTCTGCCTCCTCTCAAAAATGTGTTCCTTCAGTTGAATGTTTGAGCCTCACTGTGCAGAATGATTTATGTGCAGAATTTGACACTAGAAGGCTGTTTTCACATCCATCTGCTGAAATTGGAAAGTTTCTCTGCGCTCATTGGAAATCTGATTTTAAGGCACGGGCCTACGAGCATGATTTGTGACATCACAGCTAGTTTTGAAGCCAATCGTGGTCCAATATGCAGCTTATACAAGTGTGATGTGGAAACTTGAAACCTCCAGTGCACACACACTGAGAGTGGACTTTTCAGTGAGGCAGGAGACATCTTGTGTATAGCAGTTAAACTTCTGAAATGAAAAATATTTGCAAATTTATAGATTTTGGATGTTTTAATGAGGGAGAAGGATGAGATGGCATTTTAAGGATTTTAAAGTGGCAACCATATCACATTATTGTTTCAAGCAGAGTATTTTTGTAGGTCCTAATACCTGTGTGGAGGGGATGTTTAAGTGATTACCAGAATTTCCTAATGTGGTATCACCTGCAAACACAGAACTATTAGCTACATAGAGCTGCTCTCCTGCTCTGTCCAGTATATTGCCCTCTTTATCATGTGGAAAGCACAAAACAGCTTGAACAGCATAATAGACATTTCATCCAGGTGCACACTCTTAGTACAGTGGGGATGTAATACATAAAGTCTACAGAGGATAAACTATTGATTTTCAAGTAAGATCAATAGATTACAGCAGTGAGTACATTTGGCCGTGTGTGTATGTTTGCAACACTAAGAGGAAGCAGATTAATGACAACCTGTTAAAACAAATGGAGGGGGAAAGCAGCTTTTTGCTAAAGTAGATGACTGCCAGAAAGAGCCACTGACACGAGAAAGTAGTTAAACTAGTGTCTTAACTTTCTCTAAGAATAATTAGACTATTATACCAAAAACAAAATAAATGTGCTCAAAATGATCAGTGATGGTGTTTTCCTCATATTCCAAAGTTAAAATATTTACATTTTCCTTACACATTAAAATGCATTTACAATACACATCAGACACCTTCTTCCTGCAAACATGACTTTCTTTCACTTACTGTTATCATCAAACTATCCTCAAATGGCTCCCCCACAGAGTTTTGGAGTGTAAAGTCCTTTTCTCTCTTAAAACAATACTGCAGAACAGCACATTTCAAAAATAATTACCACAAAGGCACAATTCTTGCAGTTATTCTAAATGACTCTGCAGCAAATGAAGCTTAACTCACCGTGACCACCAGACCAATAAGCTTAATGTTAATCTCTTGCTATTATAAGTATGAAAAGCTTCTAGTAAAAGTCGGGTCTATTATTTCGGACACAGAGGGCTCTTTATATTGGAGACAGCGATCAGTCTAGAGGTTTTTGAAACGCTATCAATATGTGATGTGCAAATAGCGTGCAATCAATTCCTCAAGTTAGACATACAGCACATTACCATCAACCCGCACGCTTGTACAATATATGCAAATTTTCTTATTAAACAGTTCATGTCAGTGTTTGAAACAGAGGGGATGAGACGTGTAGACATGTATCCCATCACATTCAGTCTGTCTTTTTTAAGTATAAAAAAGCACTTGAACTACACAATCTCAGCACTTTAATGAAAAACAATAATAAACGGTGACTGATGGTGTGTCAATCAAAGCTTGCAAGCTATTGTTGCTATGATAGTGAAGCCAATCATTAATACTGCTTTGCATTAGCACTGTTTCTAATACATCAGTGTTTTTTCATGTTTTATCCATTGACTGCAAATCGTGTATACTCTGCATCACTGTCAATCATTTTCCAAAGAATATCATGAGTCTTTAGATTGATTTCCTACCCTTGAGGCAATATCATTTCCATACTGTATAACTAGAAATATCGCCTTGCAGTTGTATCCCTCTGCCAACCAGTCAAGTTGCAGTTTACATCCATGTCTGACTCATGTAATATTTGTAGTGAAGACTTTGAAGGAGTTTAAT
This sequence comes from Thunnus maccoyii, assembly GCF_910596095.1. Lineage (NCBI taxonomy): Eukaryota > Metazoa > Chordata > Actinopteri > Scombriformes > Scombridae > Thunnus > Thunnus maccoyii. Next base: position 19,457,315 of record NC_056545.1, read on the forward strand.
AAAAGGTATTAAGTATATTTTCCTTGTATGTGTTCACATGCTTGGCCAATAAAGCTGATTCTGATAGAACACAAAGTTGTAGCCATGACAGTAGACGATCCCTCAGATGTGGAAGTTGTTGCAAAGAAGCCACAAATTTGAAAATGTGGATGCATCACACACACCTTCAACCTGGCAGCACAGAAGATTTATACAATCATCACAGTTTCAACACCAAGATTAGTGTCACCAGTTCAGTATCCGACCAAATGTGAAATATGGTCACAATCTCCCCTTCTGTTTCTGTTCTGGTGTTGAATAATGGCCAGAAAAGTGTTTTTGCAGAACATTATGATGTCACAGTGAAGTTGACCTTTGACCTTTTGGATGTCATCAGTTCATCATTTTATCCTATTAGTACTTCATTTGTGTGAAACTTTGTCATAATGACCGTATAAATTCTTGAGTTATGGCCAAAAATGTGTTTTGTGAGGTCACAGTGACCTTGACCTTTGGTCTTTGTCCACGAAAATCTAATCAGTTCATCCTTGAGTCCAAGTGGACGTTTGTGCCAAATTTGAAGAAATTCCCTCAAGGTGTTCCTGAGATATCATGCTCACGAGAATGGGCCGTCGCCAGGGGGGGAGGCATAAAAATGAAGATACTAAAATTTGCTTAAAATGGGTGATCAATCATAGTGAACATTATGCATGCACCAAAGATACGACACTTTGAAAAGTCTGCAGTTCATTTAATCAATAATCAAAACCAATTACTAAACTGAAACATGTTTTTATGAAGATAAAATGAGGCTGTTTGTCTTCTCTTTTGAACAGTTCAAATGTTGAGGATATAATGTTTCCCCCAACAGTTATGACCGGATAACCAGTGTGAGTTGCTCTAAGTGGGCACAATGTTGTGTTATCTAGAAAGACATTTGTCATGGCTGATTGTTAAAGCCTTTAAACCAACACAGTGAGCTTGACTGAATGTTCTTAACAAGAGAACTCATATTTTACGGATATTTTCACTCCACCTGTAAAATTGACAGCCAATTACTTACTTCGGGATGTGATCATCATTTACTCTGTGGTGACCAGTGAGAGACTTTTCTCTTAGAGGACATTCCCCGCTATCAGACCCATTCAGACGTAAAACACCTGCACTTACGGTCATTGCAGAACGGCCCCCCGTAGGTGGTCATGGTGCAGTCACAGGAGAAGCCCTCCCACAGCTGCAGACACACTCCCTGGTGGTGGCAGGATTCCTCTGTGCATGTGGTACTGGGACCTGCAGGGTGTTGACAGCAGATTTACCATGCAGGTGCCTTCTCTCTGTTTTATTTATGAATCTTCACTACTATCCAAAGGAAATAAATAAGTAATGGTGAGACAAAATAGGCATAAGATTATAAAAGATACAATTTTTACAGAAAATATTGATGTAAAGTGATGCTCAGCAAGACAACATAGTGATAAACAAGGTTAGTAAGATGGCTGTTTAGCTTTTAGCCAGCTACTGTATTATACAGCTGTAGGCTTTAGAATAAGGTCAACTCGACTAGCTTAGAATTTGCTGTGAACAGTTATACTCTCAAGAGGAGGATTCATATTTTTTTAATTCATTCTGGAGACCATAAATCTTAAAAAAATCCCTGAAAAAGTCATGCTAGGAAGAGAAAAACACCTTTTGATTCTGGAGGCTCCATGAATTTTGCTCAAGTGTCACCCACAGGCCAAACTTTATGTACTCTTATATTCTATCATAACCAGCACATTGTTTCCTGTGAAAGTAATGGCAACCTGGGGAGATGATTTTAGATTATTTAGCCTTGGCAGAACTATGCGCTCTACTGAGCTCTTTCCTGCCTGATTAGAACGCAACAAAAGCAGCTGGACTTTGCGACTGAAGAGTGACATTATTACATGTTAGCGTGTATAATCAGAAATAATAAAACCGCAGAACATGCTCACTGACCAATCATTATGGAGCATTCCGAAAAGCTGTTTAATACCTTAACAAATGTGGTGTAATGAATTTTCAGTGAGCAGTCACTCTGAGTTTCTTTGGTTTCATCTCTGCTCTGAACTGATGGAAATACAAGCTTACATGAAGGATTCACAGGTGTTTCATGCCTTACCTCCACAGCCGTGCTCCACCTCTCCGACCTTGTGGAGGGCATCTGCCAGCAGGTCAGGGAGTCTTCCATTCAAGTCCACAGATGCCAGACAGCCTTTGTATCCTTCCCTGGATGCTATTAACCGAGGCAGGCTGCTGTACATGCTCTTCCCAACACCACCAATGTACAGCTCTCCTGTAAGATACACAAATGGGTTAAAAGAAGCAGCAAAGTCACTTCATTTGCCATATCCAAGTACATGCTGGTTCATGTACTAAAACAAACTAAAAAAGGTGGTATGATGCGTCTTTCAGAGGCTGTGCATGACATTATATTACAAATAATCTACCTTTTTCAGCGTAGTTGTGAACCAACTTTGAGTTGACAAGTAATTTGACAAATCCATTGGAAAACAGAATCCAAAACAGGTGGTCCACCATTTTCAGAGCTGGTAATTGTTGCCTGCTTCCCAACCCCAGTTGGTGGTGCATGCTAAACATGTGTTTTATGACAGTTACATAAACCTTAATAGAGTAACACAACTGTCTGTGTGTATTCTTGTGATATTAAACCAGAAATACAAAAAAGGAGGAACTTGGTCCCAAGAAATAACAAGTCTCCACAACAATAGAACAACCACACAATCATAAGAAGTCCTATTTTATCATTTTTGAGATGTTTACCTCCAGGAAACAAAATAAGATGTAATGCAAATGTTAGTTTAAGAGGCAAATTTGACTATAAATATCAGAGTTGAGTTTTTTGTTACGTACATGTTGTTACATATGGCTGAGAATTGTTATTATGATACTGGAATTATTCATTTGATGTATGAATAGTGGGCTATTGCTTTAAAATATGAGTATATTGAGACTGCTTTACTGCGCATGTGCAGTTAATGAGATAACTTGAATATTTCCAAATTGTTCCCTTTTTGAGAGAAGCTCAGTGGGATTTACTGTGTGGATGGAAATGGAATACCTGAATAGATATGGATTTTAATAAACTGCCGAAACCAGATCAGATTTTGGTTAGAAACTGGTTTACTATGCAGACTCAGACAGAACAACACAAACATTGTATGCCCAGTGTTAGTACCTGCAGCAAGTATTCACTGATATGCGACTTCGAATAAAATACTTCAACTTTATGATTGTTAAGAGAAATTACCTTTTAAATCCAGGTTGCGGGCTCCATTGGCATGTTGGGTGACAGTACGGGAATCAATCTTTAGGATATGCACGTTGTTGTTGTCACGGGAGATCACCACATTGTGCCACTGATTGTCGTTGAGTGGCTTGTCAGAGTTTCCCTTCATTAGTGACGGCCCATTTCCCAAGTCAAAAACATAATGAATGTACCTACAGATCAACACAGATGTTTGCTTACATTCAGTACATCTACAGATACCATACTAGCATTAACAGTTTTAGGTGATTATAATAAAAACTAGGTTCAAATAGTGGCTTTGAGTGCATTTTCTCATCACAAAAAAAAAGAATTTATGTAACTGCACATGATAATGATGAGGTTCTAATAGCATACTGTCATGTTTATATTGATATTGTTCAAAAGACAGACTGACGTCTTGAATCTTGTTTGAATTTTGAAATGTTGAAAGTTAAGCAACATCCATGACAAGCTGCTACACTTCACAGATAAAATTGAGCTGCCTGAAAACTGTGACAGAAATGTTGGAAGCCATTTTTCGTCTGTGTTGTCTGTGTGAGCTTCTACTGCAAGCTCCGGAGCTGAACAAGGCCTCCTGCTGACTAATTGCTTACTGGGAGAAAGTCTGTGTGAGGTTTGGCAGTGGGAAACTACAATTGTTGCTTTGCTTGCTCTGTTTCGACAACCTTCCTCTCCTGTTCTCTCTGTAACAAAATTATTTACAATGAATAAAACATTTAAAACGTATTTGTGATGGAGTCAAGTTGCCAAATCTACTCAAGCAGGTCTGAGAGTGAGAATGACACTGGCACAGTGGCACTGGCAGCTATTGTTTTTCACTCTTGCTGCCTCTCTCTGCAGCTTTCCCTGTAACAAAATCATTTATGATGAACAAATTGTTTTTAAAGCTATTTCGTGTCTCTCTTCAGAGCTGCAGGCTCAAGATAATGTATGAATCATGATTAGGTAATTTTGAGTCCATGAAAGAAGAAAAATTGTAAATTTCCTATTTATATGCCTTAAATTTGAGCAGGACAAATACTGTTAAATCCTGTCCCAAATAGCCTTCTCTATCAAGTAAATATATTAACTGTAGATCTGAAGGAAATAAAGGGTCTATGTGGATTCATCAAATTACTGTACGTAGATTACAGCTTACAGCACTTACCCTTTGACCAGTTCCACCACGATGAAATCACTCCCATCTCCAGAGTTGAAGAGTATCAAGCCGTCAGGACTGGTGGTCTTGAACTGGAAGAAAAGGTGCATGGAGGCATAGGCTTGCAAGGTGGAGAAGGCCAAGTAGCTGGCTTGGGTTAGAAAAGTTACAGGATTGGCCACAATGTGCCTCATGCCAAATCTCGCATTCAGCTCGCAGAAGGAGATGTCTCCATTCTTGCACTGGTCCAGATAGAGCATCCCATTGAAGGAGAGCGCTTGCAGATGGCCGATGAAGTTGGAAGGCATCACAGAGATGAAACGCCGTTCTGTCATGATTCCCGTCTCAATGTTGTTGAACTCCAGGCGGGTGTGGGCGCCAGTCATGTGGCCTGAGGAACCAAAAAAAAAGCAGCTTGAGTTGCAAATTCCTTTCAATATGTGTATGTGTGTTAGCACAGCTGCTTAATCCCTACTGTACCTTCCACAGTCACATTGTCTACAGACAGCTGCAAATTCTTCCCACGCCGCACCACCTTCACTGCATGCCACTCATTGTCATTCAGCTTCTCGCCTACCTGGAGTATCTCAGGCCCCTTGCCTAAGAGGTGGACAGCATCAAGTGAAAATCATACCACATCAGCTCAGTGTACACTCTTTCCAGACGAAGCTCTCAACATGAGAAGCACTCTTTACTCAGGGTGCATATTTTCTTTCACTTATCACTCACACACAACCACCAACATCTACCTGCAACCAATAATTTGCATTCACTCTACACATAAAGGGAAAATAAAGGGAAAAAAACCCAAAACAAAACAAAGAAACTACAGTAGTAGCTCCTATCTAATGATTGACATGTAAAATGATTTCTGTGCTGAAATAGCGTGAACCATGCTTTTTCTTTGTCTGGACAGTTGATTGATGTCTACTGGGGAAACATGTATCTAGAGGCGTGGCTCAAACATACGGCTTTCATTTTCAGAATTTCTGCACTATCCTCTGACTATTCCACTGGTTTCAAAATAGGTCACAGTGCAGAAGCTTGCCACTGCAGCACCGTCATCCCGAATCAGTGCCTATGCAACAGGCTGACACGGCAGTTCAAAGGAGTTCTGACATCGCTTGGGAAACTAATTGGCCATGCCTAAGCTGACTGCGCCTTTAGGGGTTTGTCTGTCTAATTGAGCTCAGGGTGCAGGAGAATTACAGGGGACGTACAGAGGGCAATAAATGGAAAACATCAACTGGTTTCCGAACACTTCGCTGTTTCATCCTCGGGGAAATAAAACTGCGACTGGAGACTCTGGCCGGAGCTGCATATCAAGTGTCTTTACAGAACACCGCATGATTCCACAATCCACCTGCTGAATATCGACTGTGCACGCCAGACGGATCAATCGCATCAAATCCTCCTCCCTCTACATCTAATGGATTTACTTAGATAATGAAAAACAAACCACTTGCTGGAATCATGTCTGGCACAAAAACAGAAATGTTTACTTTGTAAATCTTATGAAAACAGAGGTATGGACAAGATTTGCTGTAATGAAAGAGGTGATAGTGGGATGCCGGATAGGAGGGACTACTTATCTTATCAGTGATTCTCAGAGGGGAGCTTCCCTGCTATCTAAATGTTAGTGTCTGAGCCCAAACATCCAAATACGAAAACAGGAAAACAGAGTGAAAATTCTTCAGAGCAAAGTGGAGGATGGTATATTTACTTGTGTTTTATTTTATCAAAGTATACCAACTGGGAATACTTTCTATTAGATACTTGATGATTCACATCTCATTAAAGATGAATGCTACACAGGATAAAACTGGAGTGCACACTGTTTACAGGGATCTATCTCTAACACTGCAGAGGGCAGTAAGTAAAATGGTGGAATATAATATGTATTCACACAGACATCTGACTGTAAACCCTTTGAAATGTAGACTTCTTTCAAAGCACCTTCGCCTCACAAGCTCAGCTTCCAGAGGCACTAGAGCAGGCTGCACATGTAAAAGGGCCTATTTTGTCCAGTTTGATCCTCAGTTAAAAATTAATTTGTTTAATATTTTCAAACAAGGATAACTTCAAAGGCATGGCGCGGTTTTACAGGTCAGCATTACGAGCAAGCTGAGACTTTGAACGCAGGATGTACGTGTTAATCAAAGCATGTTATGGTAATTCTGTAATTTATGTAGAACAAATGCCTCATTTCAGAAGTGTGCTGTGTACCATTATTCCCCAGATTCCAGAGAATTAATCAAGAGCACTGCAGCAACATTTGTTCTTACAACTATTACCCACCCACTATGGATCCAGTTGTGGACAGCTTCCAAGCAGCTGTTGCAGACGGACTGCCTCCCTGATTCCTTCTGAAGTAAGCTAGACTCACAAGATACCTCAACTGAGAGACTTGAATTCAAGTTGTGAGCTAATCCTTCAAAATTGCCAAAACAAATATATTTACATTCAGTCTGGTGCAAACTGTAATTCCGCCTGATGATTGTCTAAATCATTTAGGCAGCCATTCCTGCAATTTAAATATTTGTCTTCATCTTTTGTTATCAATCATAAATGCCATTAACAAGCCATCCATCATCACATCGGCAGCATTAAGCTCCTTCAGAGGTCACTGATGTAGCATACATACAATATAACAGATCAGGAAGACGATTAATGTTGCACACAGAGAAGTGCACATACATACAGTACACATTTTCTGTGGACAGTGCATGATGGTACAATGCCATCTGCTGGAAGAGAGGGCAATTTATTAGGCAGATATCTGAGGAGATAAAGGAAATAGAGCATTTCTTTTAATAAGCCATGATCAATCTTTGCAATTTACCTGAATTTTTACCTTGCTTTTTATTTGTTGTTGAGTAATGAACCATTTAAAAATGCTCTCATGCAGGTGTGTATACACTGGGTCATTGAACTGGTTTATAGAGACAGCACACCTCACTTGTGTCCAACCATCCACACACCCGTGAACGCACACACATTACTCACCTTGAAAAGAGAAATAATACAATGTAATCCATTCACTATAATGGTGTGTTGTAACAGTAAAAGTGTACACCATTGCTGTGCATGTACAGCCATCAAATCTGCATCAGATCAATAGATTAACATGAGACTAAATTACAGTCGGTTACTGAACATGCTTAAATGTCAAAATATGTTTGAGATTATATAAAAAATGTTGCCCTTCATCTCAGGTGAGCGTAACATGTCATACCACATATAATGACTAAAATCCAGCCAGCTATGTAAATCATCAAATATTTGAACATTGAACGTTTTTATTTGAGAGAATCCAGGAATTATTCATACATGAGGCATGGAAACAAGCTTTCAGCCAGCACTCGATTATAGCGATAACTTTTATAAGCATTCATAAGCCTCTTCTGTATTGGATGATCTATATCAGGGAGCCGTTCACCTCTCCACTGGCAATAGCTTTTATCTGTTTCTCGCACCGCTGTAGTCTGAACCAAAACTTAAATTGCCTGTCTCTCACTATCAGGTGCGAGCAACAATCTACATCATAAATTCCAACATCATCGCACTAGAACCTAAAGTGCCACTCCATTTCACAAGAGTATAGGATACCAGAAAATCGCCTTTCAATCAATGGAATTATGTTCGCTCATTTAAATGCACCGTGGTTAATAAAAATGTATTTGATTGATTGTCTTGTCTTTATTGTTGTGTTTCTCAGCTTGAGTTTTCCTATAAAGTCATTTTTCATGCTTTTAGACATTTTATTCATTCATAGAGTTAATTAATATTAATCCTGCACTTTATAGCACATCTGGTCCAGGATGTCTCTTAGAATTAAAATCTCATTGAGATGCAACAAGCAAATTTTTTAGTTCATCATGATTCCCAAAGCAAGATAACAGGTGTCTGGTGATATAGGACGACTACTTAGATTCAGACGCATTTTGTATTCAAAGGGTTTGTCGTAAAAAAACTGACATCTGATGATTTAATTCATTTTTTAAAGAGACTATGTCCCACTGCAAGTATTCTCCTCAAATTGGAAGAATTTGCTCCAACAAATTGTAAATCTCTCTAACATGTTTCAACATTTAAACAAAAAAAAAGGGCTTTTGACAGCTGACTGTCACGTCTCACACTCATCTATTGATCAGATATCAGACAAAGCTGCAAGTTCATCTCAGCTCTGCCACCGCAGTGTGATTACCCAGTAACTAAATCAAATTTCTCTCTAAACTGAGACTAAGTGGTGCTTTTCTCATCACAGATAATTGCTGATTGTACATTAGCTGTAACCAATTATCAGTTATGTGAGCAAATTAGTCACAGGCAAATGAATGACAGGCTCATTGGCAGCACAACAACAGACTACTATATATCACATTTTGCTACATTTGATTGTAGCATTATTACCCTGCAATATTGAGAAAATGTCTCATTCAAATTGTTGATTAAATGTGGATTGCATAGAGCAAAAAGATCCAATTATACTCAACCATACCACAACTTGCCACAGTGAAGTCTCATTTTTGTTCTTATCTTTGATGCTTGTGAGCAGGATAACAAGGTAAACAGTAAACAAGGACAATTGTGGAGCAGGAAAAATGTAAGAATTATGTTCTGTGTTATCAGAGAATAGAGCAAGAGGCATATGATCATACCACAGTGCATGTTCTCTAAATCATGGTACAGTAAATAATCATAGGAGACACTTACTGAGATTACAGTCTATCCTGATACAATCTGGTGAGAGAGAGAGTGAGATGGTGAGATTAAAAGAAAAAAAAAGAACAGCACAAAAGAGGAGAATATTTCACATCCTTCAAGGTACATTCTGCAGACAGTTCAGTGCTTTTCAGAGCCCACCATCCGGGGACAGCCTCAAGAGTCTAAACCGCCACTTTCCTCCCCTGTTGTGCACGTAACATTAGAAAAAATGAACAGTGAGTGAAAGGAATACCTCAGCATGTGTCTGGCACTGCTGGAAGTACAAAAGACCAGATCAAAGTTGGGACAATAAGAGTTTTATTCACCATAAAAGTAGAGGTGCACCAGTATTATTTTTAGTGTCGGTATCAGCTCTGATTTGGCTGCTTACAGTCCGTGTCAGCAAATGAATTTGACTGTTTCACAACAGATTTTCGCTCAGATGTGCTTTGGGGTAATACAGTAAACATGTATCCCTGTTAGGAAAATGTACGAAGCAGATAACAAAAACCCAAAAATGGAACCTGTGCTAAATTTGTGTGGAGATTATAATCAAGATTTTAACATGTCAAGCTGAATAAACACTGGTTATCACCCAATGGAGCAGGATGAATTTACCGCAAAGATAGATTAGAAACGGAGGCAGCTGACACTATAACATATTACTGAAATTACATTTTAGTTTTATTAAAATGCCATATTTAGGATAGCCTACGTGCATTAATAAGTTATGCATACATCAATGTGATCGATTAATTTCACTAAATACTATTGAGAAAAGCATGAATGTGTAATTTAAAAAGTTTGATTGGTTCTGTAAAATTGATGCACCTCTACTCAAAGGCCCAAACCGTGATCCATCTTCACTCTTAAACTCAAACTGCTGTTGAAATGATTCAGTCTCCTGCTTGTTCTGCAGGCCTGATGGTAATGCATTTTCCAAGTCAAATACAGAGGAAAAGGGCGATTTGCACAACCTGCAGCCACAATGAACCTTACACTGTGAAAAAAAAAAAAAGACAAGAGCAACACATTCTCTCATGTCTAGAACAGCTAATATTGTCTGACTTCTATTATATTCCAAATATAAATATTCCAGATTTTTCAGCACAAAGAGGAATCACCCACTCATCAGTCATTTGCATGTTTTGAATCACGAAACCAATTTATCCAAGAGTGCATGAATATATTGGTGTAAGTCGTGTGGCTGAGGAGTGCTCTCAAGCTGTCAACCATCACAGAGCAGTGGATACAGACAGCCAGAGACCAGTGATTTTCTGCTGTAGGTGTGTGTGTGTGTGTGTGTGTGTGTGTCCCCATCACTGGCACCCTGTGTTCAGTGAAGCGACACTAAACTGGATAGGCCAGTAAATGCGAGGGGAGGGAACCACAATGGTCACATCTACGGCGTGAGCAGTTTAAGTGGTAATATCTCAGAGTAATGATATAGCTGGTCTCTGACTGCCTTCTCCTTGAACTGCAGACAAGTCATTGAAGGGCTGAAAGAGCCAGGACGGTCAGATGGGACCTGACCACTGGATGAACTGAGAGAGAGAGAGAAAAGGAGAGAAAGATAGAGATAGAGAGAGAGAGACAAGAGAGAGAGCAGAATATCCATACACACCTACAGTTGCTTAAAAAGGCACTAACCCCCTTGAGTTTTTCAATAGCTTTTTGTATTTGAGAAATTACCTCTTCAAACTTTCTACCGTTTAAAGATTTATTTTGGATTTTAGACACACAGTCACTCAATTATTAATATTCAGCTGTGATGTAATGTTGTATTTTATAGTTTTATCCATGGGAACACATGATTGTTCTCTTTCTAGAGTCTAAAAATACATATTTCATTCATATTTCCTCCAGCTTTTCCATTCTACTCCAAAGTAAAAATTAAAAGCAATTGTGTTCAAAGTGTACTGCAATCGTGGGTCCTGGTGGTTTAGTGGTTAAGATGCACATCATACTATAAATGAAATTCCCAGTTTGATGCATGTCATATTGTTCTCTATACTGTACATTGTCACCATGAAATACAGACAAAATGTACCTCCTCTGAGAAAACGTGTGCTTTTATTAGGCTAAAGAAATTGTTAATTTTTGTTGTCATTAAACCCCAAATGATTTAAATGCCATCCATAGATTAAGCACTTTTCATTCTGAAATAAACGATGATAAATGATTTCCCTTTAAAGTAGAACTGATTTGGTAAATGAAACCATTGTTTTATATGAAAGTTCAGGTTTTAATTGGCCATGTATTTTTTAGTTGAAAATTTTCTATAATGGTGAAAGGAATTTTAAATGCCATTTAAATTAAACTAAATAAAAGCAGTATTTCCAGCAGGAAAGGACAAAGAATACAGTATTGTGGGAAATAAGCAGGTTTTGAACTATGTTTTTCATTTTCTGACAGAAGCAATGCCAGTATAGTTGGCAAAAATGGCCAAAATAGAAATATTTGAAACCCTATAACTACATCCCAAACATTAATTCCTATTTCATTGTATTATCTTTGTCATTTGTAACTAACCACACATTCTGTAATTGACTAATTTCGAGTTAACTAGAATTAAATACTCTGAATAAATCTGTCAGAGCCACTTTAGGTCTATGGAAAAATTGCAAAAGAAACAAACAAACAGAAATTACATTAACAGGCAAAAGAATCAAGGGGTGTGCTAATTCTTTTTAAGCAAATGTAGTTATTATGTATGAGGATGGGTATGGAAGAGTCTGAGACGAAACTAATCTCATGAGAACTCTGGCTGAGTGACACATCCTAAAAGGTCAAGTGGGTTATTATCTGCTCGCATTTGTTGCAGCAGCATTACCCAGGTTCACAGTGAGTTTCACTTTGCCTCCATCCAGCTCCAGACGCAGGGTGTCCGCTGACTGTTGAGAGGTGGTGGCCATCAGCAGCCCAAAGGCCCTCTGGGACATGAAGCGCAGGGACACATCCTCGGCCTCTGTGTGTAGCGTCCTTGGCAGCACCACCTTCAGATACATGCTGCCGTCATAACTCACCATGGTGGCATCTGTAGGTTTCAGGAAGAAGTGTTAGCAGATATTGGGTCCCTGAGGGAATCACAACACTAAATTAAACAACACAAAGTGGTGTTTATGGAGTGAAACATGTATTGTATTAAAGCTTAGATTGCAGTTTTCATCAGTTTCACCAGATGGCAGAAAAAGCCTGGAGCATGTGAAGACAGGGGCGAGATTGCAGCAGCAATAAAATTGCTGAAGGATTTATACCCATCATAGTGCAATACAAGGGGGATTTTCATATATCCCTCATAGTATTAACTGCCAATATATCTGCGTAATTTGGCCTCTGTGAGAAAATCATCTGCATAGAAAATGCAGAGTGATCCAGGCCAATGAAGCAGCACCGCATTTCTAATGAAAGACTCATAGCACTGGCAGCCTCATGGTACTGACAATTCATTAATGAATCACTATACAGTAGGAAGTACTGCAATTTACTTTTGAATGGCTTAAATGAAAAACAACATCGTTCTTCATTGTTCTTTCATTGCCACCTAGACTGCCTTGTGGATGTGTGAGTGTGAGGAGTATTATTTAGTTGAAGCGTGGCTCTCATTTGAATAGATATATCATTATAGAGCATACAGATGATCATACTGTAATTGCAAATGAAATTATTATTGTTTGGGAGGCATGAGTATTAAAGGCTGATAATGAATTTTCTTTCTATCTCCATTTTTTTTATTTGTGCAGGCACTTTCCAGCCACTACGCAGCTAAGTTAATAAATAAAATACTGGCCAAAGTGTGTTAAAAGCTTTACAGCAGCATTTTAAAATCATCCTCATCCTCCCCATCCACCACCATCCCTCATCACAAACCCTTACCCGTCTCACAGTTGGGACCTAGGTAGCCACTACCGTTACAGTCACAAATGTGGCGGTTCCAGCCTTCTCTGCAGTGTCCACCGTTGGCACATGTGTCTCTGGCACACCTGATATGAGTCTCTCTGGTGCAGAAGCTGCTGACACCTGTGGCGCTCTGAACCTCGGCCAGTCTCCACAGGTTACGGCTCTGTCCGTCAATGAAGAGGTCCCGCACGCAGCCCACGTAGCCGAGGCCAAGGGACGCTGTCCATACCTCAGGGGGGAGCATGACGGCTTGGCGATCCTCAGGTAAGCCTCCAAGATACATGTCCCCATCTAGGTCAAGTATCTCACTGCCTTCATTAGCAGAAAACGGGATGCTCTGGCTGTTCACAGAGATAAAGCCTGTAGGGCAGGCATTAGCAGTGAGTCAGCTTGTCCTTATACAATGTTTTTGTTGCAGAAAATGAAGACAGGTGTGTGTGGGTTGTGCTAAGTAAGAAGTGGGAACAAACTGAGATTGAGGAAGTGGGCACTACAGTCCCTGCTTATTGTGTGGATAAAGAAACTGTACTGCCATTCCTAAGGAGTTGATTTTGTGAGCAAAGAAGAAGCTAAAACTAAAAGTTGCTTTGGAAAAGTGAAGAATCAACACTGACAAATCTGCTTTGCCATATTATCCTGCTCGAGTGGGAAGGAAATAGAAGGGAATGTATTAAAATAGAATAATAGAAATGTGAGGCTAGATAGAAGGAACTGTGTATATATTTTTTGGATTCCACTAATAAGGCAGACATTTGGATTGTACTAATAGGGCAGACTGTTTAATTGGCCACTTGTGAAAATAGGTTAACACAGATTTCAAAATGTCATACATTGATTACAGCAACGAAAAATATCATTGTAATTAAAACCTATTGCATATGCATGGGTGTTTCACTGCAGTGAATAAATGGCAAGAGCTTGCCAATGTGACTGTATCCATGCTGGCATATGGCAATTTCACAGCTTGGAACTCTTTATACTCCACAGCTAAAACCAGAGAAACACATTAACAGAAGCAGACAGGAGGCTTCCCCTGTCTTCACAAATACACATGATTCTCTTACCGTTGCGTCCTTTCCTCTGGAAGTCCACATGGCACCACTCGCCATCATCAAGCCTCTTGTTACTGGCTTTAATCTTGATGCTGCCTGAGCCCATATCCATGACTAGGTAGAGAAATCCATCCAGTAACTCTATGGCGAAGAAGTCTGCCCGGGGCTTCCTGTCAGGCTGCGTACCCAGCAGATTGCCATGGCTGAACAGCAGCAGGCCGCTGGGCTCTGTGGTGCGGAAGTCAAAAGATATGGCGCCCGTCTTTTTTGTGTTCCACCTGGGCAATGTCAAGTAGGCAGACGGCGTGTCGAAGGTGACCGGCTCCAGGGCTTCAACATTCTCACAGCTGAATATCAGGTCACCATGGATACTGATCTTAGGGTCTCGCTGTTCAGCCAGCCGTGACAGTTCCAGTCTAAACTCATTATTCTTGTAAACCACCTAATAAATGAGAGAGATGTCGTGGTGAGATGACAGCTGGAGAGAGCAATATATTCAGTGCAAACCTTGAATATTACTCATCAATAAATGCAAGAAATCAATAAGATACAGCAGTGCTCACAAGGACATGCGGCAGAAAACGCGTCAAATCATCATGTGGGCTCAGAGCTGAGAATAGAAAATGTCCTGATGATTTCATTTACAGAGTTGCGTCAAATAAACCGACGTCTTCACTTATACAGATGTAGAGGCATTTGACGCATTAATGAGAGAAAAATCCATCACATTCTGTTTCACTGAATTTGTTCCTGTCTTACGCTGTGTATCCATGCAGAGATCAGAGACGCATGTACAACTGAACACATTGTATTTACTCTGACTCAAAAGCTGACAGACATTCTTCATCATCACACCGAGAAACTGCATGGTTTTTGATGTACAATTTCCCAATTAGAAAACAAGAAGGCAGAGATAGTTGATGCTTGTGGAAACGGGGAATGGATTTAGATTTAGATGCAAATGTAAACATTTACATTTTAGACATTTAGCTGACTCACTTGGGAACGCACAATGGGTCCGACAGGAGAATAATCTTGAATTCGGAGCGGAATAATCCCAGACAAAGCACCCACACAATGACAAACATTTATATGTGTTTACACAAAGTAAACTGAGATCAAGTCAGGCAGATGAAGTGGGTGGAAGAGAGGTGGACTGTATCCTTTGCAAGCACAACACGCAAATTATTATTTAAGGGGGTACATTTAGTAAACATAGGGGGCTTACACTTGAGTATTCATTTACACTGCTGATGCAGAAGCAGCTAAAAAAAAATCAGATTTTGCACTCTGGCTGTAGTGAATGTACAATAGACCTCCCTCAGCCTTGGAAGAAAGTCTGGTGATTGATTTCACTCAGAAACTGAGTGAAATACAAAATACCTTTTAAAGATATTTACTTATACTAAATACAAGAGATATACAATTTAAACTAAAAGCATATTTCCATAGGATGCCTGTGATAGCTTATTTATGCCTTCATTGTCTTATTTTCTGGATTCATCAATATGCACAGCAGGAGACAAAAATCCTTGTCTCATTTCATATCAATTGTAAGTCACCCAGAGCCTACTGTTATCTGCCACATCACTCTGCAACCAGTCACCGCCTGAGGTGACACACCACACTACACAGTGGACTAACAGCGGAGCTGAGAGGCAATTTGAGCCAATATCACACTTCACACTGTCTCAGTGTGACTAATTAAGCAGTGAAATCAGATGGTGAAACTGACCATCGAGAAATGAGTGTAATAGGCAATTTTTAAATAGGAAGACAGTCAATCAGGACAGTCACTTAAAGCAGAAGAGGTGTATTAGCAGTTATATGCAGGCATTGTTTACAACTACGGACACCACAAGTAACAAAAAATGCATAGATGGCTACAAAAAGGCACACTGTGACCTCTGCAGGGCTGTTATATAAGCAAAAGGACAATACAGGAAGTGGAATCCTATTTCACCAATTCAGACGCTTGTTGTATGTGACAAGGATTACAGAGTATCCCAAAACACAAGAACAAAGCCTTTTTGGTGTCTATTGACAAAGCCCTCACGTCCTTTATGCTCACAAACTGAAGAATAACAGCAGTCTGAAAATGAAGACCTTTTCTGCTGCTAACAGCAGTGTGAACACATTCTTCATAACCAAATTGGGTACAATCTTTGAAGCATTAAAGAAGAGGAACCTAATGATCCGGTGTGGGATATCCTGTGGGCACATATACTGCAGACCAATAAACTGGTGACTTCAAAGACAAATTCATCTCTCCTTGCTAGTTGTTGAAGTTGTGACATTCATCTGAAAGTGGCCATTATTTTCCCTGTACCTGATGAACCTGATGGCCTCTACCTAGCAGCACTCACATCTATTATCATGTAACGTCTAGAGACATTAGTCATGGCCCAAACTCTCCATGTTCAATAAAATAAGACAGATTCAAGACAGGTATGCCCCTAAATAGATCCACTGCTTATACAATAAATATTTCATCCACTTCTCACTTTTCTTTCCCACCTGGATTAAGATTAATATGTATGTGTGAATTCTCTCCATTCACCACAGTGGTGTATTCCTCTACTTCATCACCAAGCTCAGAGCTCTGGCTTGGACTGACCTGACTCTGAACTGGGCTCCTGGATTTCCTGGCAGGCTGATCTCTTTTGATCAGCTCTGCCTCTGCCACCGCTCGTCCTCATTACTAGGACTTTTTGGGTTTGTCATCCTGTCTTCACGACTCTTTATCCTGTCATGTTCTCCCTGCATGCCTGCAGTACATCTGTATGACTACGCACAGCCGTAGTAGGTCTAAACACCACCACCAGTTACCGCCCACAGAGCGGAGGTTGCAGCTTGGCAGCTACGCTAGGACATTAACCTGTCCATAAATAACATCACATTTTCATTTCAGTCTATTCACGCTGCACGTAATTATATAGACACTCCATTTAAAAATCATCCTGAAAATGCTCAGCTTAAAAATGTTGATGTTACTTTATTAACAAATACTGAACCAGTATAACACTATACCGTAACAAAATTAATTTAAAATATGTCTGTGCTGGAGAATTTAATGGACAAAATTAAATAGCTGATTGTGTGGACTATGAAATGAAAAGTAATAGCCTACGACATATTTAAACAAGACCGGTTGTACTTAGGTAGCGGTGCTTTAAGCAAAATGCTAACATTGGCATGCTAACATACTCACAATGACACTTAGTGCTGTTTAGCAGGTAATATTTGCCAGGTTCTAGATCTTAATTTAGCCTGTTAGCATGCTAACATTTGCTACTTAGAGCTTAACAGTACAGAAGTACAGCTGAGTTGATAGGAATATGTCGTTAGTTCTGCAGGTATGGTCATAAACCAAAGGCCAATTGAAATTTTGACCTGATTGTGGCGCTAGATGAATAGTCAGGAGATCACCAAAGTCATTAGAATTTATCCTCTGTACAACAATAATCTGTAGCATATTTCACTGCGATCCATCCAACAGCTGGTGAGACATTTAAGACAACCACAAATGTCTCACCCCCATGGTAGCGCAAGTCATTAGGACACATCAGTTTGGAACCATGGATGTCTGTACAAATGGGAGCAGTGCATTGACGCAACGGGAGCGCCAATGCAGGGGGTCAAAACATTGCAGGGTTGAACCAGATTCAAACTTTTGCTGCAACTAGACGTCATCCGGCAAGCCGATGCATTGGCCAATAAAGTGCATATTCCTGGTGGATTACTGTAACGTGAATGCCGTATTTGACTGTTTACCTCGTGATTGTTGCAATGCAAGATAAAATGGTTGTCTGTAACTCCAACTGGACTTCCTGGATCATTTCATTGTCTCACTGGTACCTTAAACAACATGCCCCCAAAAACACAGCCCCTTGTATTGTTTTAATGCAGGGTTTTCGGTCTGAATGCAACCTTAAGCTAGTTCACTGAATAAGGGAAACTTTGACCTGACAGTGGTCTTTGAATGTCTTTCATGGCAGTTCACCCATAGTTGTCAAGATATTTGGTTGTGAATCACAAATGTCAATGGTGACACTACAGGAAAAGTCAGGGGATTACCAAAGTCAGAATGATTTATTCACTGAGGGCCATGAATATCTGTAAAAAATGTCATGATGAGATATTTTACTCTTCTATATTTTTATGACATGAGAAATCTGAAACACAGATTACTTCTTGTGGACACAAAAACAAGATTTCAGTACTCCTCCGTACTGTAAATACATTCTGTCACAGCACAAAACTGGATGCTTTGTGGTTTGGACTATTCAGGCATGCTAGACTGAATAAGAAAACTGGCACTGAAAAAGAAATCTCTCACAGTAATGAAGCTTTGCATAGTTCTGGCAGAGCACTGAAGTCGGGCACAAAGTCTCCAACAATATTGAAATAAATCACCAATCTACTTTTAACAAGACAATACGACAGTCTGTATAATCTGCTGAGCTCTTGCCCTCACACACGATTCAGCTGACGTTTGTTATGCTGTGCTCAAAACCTGCTGCTGCTGCTGCTGCTGCTGTTACTCGGTCAGAATTTTCTACTTTGTTTGCCTCGTGTATTTTGTGTGTCCCATATCTAAGTGGTGTGTTTGTTCTGTCCTGGGTGCATTGTACTCCCTGCTGAATCTTATGCTACTGGTTTCAATGGGGATCAAGCAGAGCCTAACAAAAGTTTGTAGGTATTTATGCAAGAAATGGTCCATATCCTTTGACGCAAGTATTTCCAACAGTAAACAGTAAACTTATTTGTTTGAGTTGGGTATTGACTCCAAAAAAATATGAATACCCCCATCTGACACCCAGATGCCCAAGCTATTACTTTCCACTTCACTACTTTAAAATCAAACCATTGCCTATTTCAGCCATGTCTCCTCCTAATCCTTCCTTGGTGAGGGAGCCTTTCTCTTCCTTTAAGTGCACATAGCACATCATTTGCTTTTTATGAGACTGCTCACTTCATTAAAAATTTGTGAGGCTGGACTGAAATTGAGCATTTACCCATAATTCACTGCTTTGTCTATACTAATTCTAATGCTGAGTACATGATCTTAACTTGCTTGCTCAGGATAATCAATGTGACAGGTACAGGCCATAGTTAGAAAGCTTCAAAAATGTGGAAATGAAAACTGAGTTAAGACTATGTTTCTGGAATGAACATGAAAAAATGCATCTGTTTCTTATGTATATTGGTTCTGCTTTCTCCAAGGGATTCCCGCAGGAAATTTATAAATGAACAGCGCCGCCTCTTAGCTAAATGTTTCTCCTTCAAACACCCTACAACAGGAGAATCAATACAAATGTGAGAGCTGATTTTCTATACGCACAACATGCTCCGCTTATAGGAAGGGGTAGTGCTATCTAAGGAGGGCAGGATAGTATTTCTAGTCCTCTGCCTGCCTGAGATCGAGGTCAAAGCTGTACTCACATCTTTCAGACAGCCCATGAAGTTGTTGCTGACCGGGGAGCCTGGCAGGTCAGCTGTGTTCAGGCTGCCCCCTATGTAGAAGAGATCGTCGGAGCCCAGCATGGTGTAGTCCTCCTGAGTGTAGCCAGTGGTGGTGAGAATCCCGTCCACCAAGATAGTCACCTAGAGGAACCATTATATGGGGAGTGAGGAAAATAAATGACAAGACATGGAGAGATTTCATGTCAAACAGAAAGAACCGGCCTAATTATTTCATGCTTCTTTTCTTTATTCTAGTTGAGATTGCCTTAGTGTTGGATCTTGAAGGCAATTACAAGAACAGCTTTGAGGGGTTCACTAATCTCAGCTGCCTGAAACAGATCCCTGTTTCTGATATATTAGCAGGATTGCAGTGGAGTCAATATACCATAAATATTTCTTCCACTGATATTTTGGCACCAAAGCAGTATGAATGCTACAGTATACTCAATTAATTTGAGATTAAGGATATCAAGATAGCAAGCTACATCACTTGTATATTGACAGCAACAAAACAAGATTATTCTCCTATCAGCCCCATCTGTACACAGAGACAAAGGAAATGAATGACTGAATAGGGCTATAGAGTAAGAAAATGATATGCTTGTTGCCATGACAATAAGCCTACAGTTAGCATGTATTCCTGCATGAATGTAACAGCGCCCACTTTGGGGTGATCAATCAAAACAATTTCAATTTCTTTGTGGGAGGGGAAAAAAATCAATTCTCAGGAAAATCTAGAGTGAAAAGCTGATAGTTCTTTTGAAAACCATCCTGCCTGTGATAAACTGCATTTACTGTAAGGTTAAAAATGAAAAATGACTCCAACAAGGCAGCGGACATGCATGTTCAAAATTTCAACTGATTGTTCTGATGCTTTAGGCCAAAACACAGTGATTTTATAAATGCTGAACATGAGTGAATAGATGTCATTCATTAAAATGTTTGTCAAAAATCAAGCTAATAGTTGTAGTTCAAGTATCACAGACTTTATGTTCAATATAAGGAAACTGCCAGGAAAACAGCCCCTATACCTTCACTGTACACATTGTAGTTGACTTGTAATGTCAAAATACAGGTTTTAATGATTTATAGCACTGAATTTGGAATTATAATTTTTCCTTTATAATTCTCATGGTGTATGGGGGAACGATAAGTATCCTATAGATAAAAACGCAATCATTTTTATTAAAAGAGAAAGATGAGAGTTCAGAGGAGGTAATTCACAGAGAGACACTGAGCTACAATCCGGGGTACTAATAAGTTAACAACTGTGCCACCAGGTTCAACAGACCTTGACTTAAGGAGATAAGAGTAGCAAAGTGGTGTGACCTCATCCAGAACAAATTAATCATGATCACCCAGCCAGGTCTTGGTAAGCATGCAAAAATAAAAATAATTTAAAATGATTGAGTGATCTGATTTTTAAAAGCCTTTAGAAGCATTTAAAGTCTACACAGAGCATGGCTTAACTTTCTATGGTGACTGTTCTGTGAAATCACTGGTATGTTGAAAGCAAGAGGATAAAACACAAAATAATGACCTGACGCGGTATGTTCAGGTGTCAGATCTCTAAAATGAGGTCCTGCCTCACCATTCTGTGGTATACTGGCAGATATCGATTTCTGTCTATCTCGTGATGAAGCCTTCGGTATCTTTGGCTTGGACATTGGACAACAGCGGGGCACAACTGTGGGTTGATGATACTGCACATCAAGAAGAGCCAGAATGTGCTTTCATATCTGGAAATTGATTAATACTCCTTTGTCTTTTACTCAGCAACGTCTACAAAAGCCCGACCCAGTTCTAACAGTGGGTATTACACCATATCCGTACACCCCATAGATAGTTGCTTTAATAGCATTTCAAAATCAAAAGTAAGAGATGAAAGTGTTCACAGGTAATTATTGAATAAAACAAAAACGTTATTAATTAGAAGCGCAAGCCTGAGAGGCACAGTGCTGGCTGATACACTTTGAGACCTCTCTCATATTACTTATCATAATTTCTCCAGGATTTCTTCACAGGCAGTGTTATGCAGAGCTGATGAAAATGTAACATATATTAACATATATTAATAATTACGACTGTTTAAAAGAACAGTACAGAAAAACAACAGACAGAACAACATCATATCATATCATATGGATCATATGTGTGCATGTTAGTACACAAATATGATTGATTGTGTGTGTACTGTACAGGCCTATAAATATGTAGATGCATCATTAACAAGGGTCAGAAAAGGAAAGAGAATGAGCAGCAATCAGTTTGCCTGTGACAAATGGAGAGAGAGATAGTAATAGGGGGAATTCTAGCCTGAAAAGCACCACCAGATCTAATAAAATGTTTCCACCAGCACTCTCCCGGGAGTTAAAGTTCCCCCTATCTACATGTCAGTGAGGTAACTTATCTGAGGGGAAAGCAATTTACACAGGGATCAAATGCATGGCTGAAAGCATAGGTGACATTGTAAGCATTGGATTGCCGCTCCTCTGGAAACCAGGGTAAGGAAATAGATGTGGAGGAGGATGCAAGATAGGTTCAGAATATATTGGTGATGATAAGACAGTTAGATACAAAATTATTCCTACTGTAGCACAGAGAAATACATTGCACAAGGCAAAACACATTGTAAAGACACACATTTAGTAAAGTTATGGTTCAGGTAAATTTACTAAGTCATACTTAAAAAAAAGCCGAAACCTCCTTTTGCTTTCAGAAGCCCAATTTTCTTAAGGTTTCAGTATTGTGCTAGAAATGATCCGCAGGGATCCTGTTGGACTCAGTGGTGCGACTTGTCGCCTACACATTTTTAAATGCACATTTATGGTAGGAATGTAACATTGCACCTCAGCCCAAAGGAGCTCTGCTTGAGCAGATACAATTTTTGTGCTTCAAGATATTGCACATGCTTCCCCACTATGTGCCAAGTGCTTTGGCAGACTGAATCACAAAAGACAAAAGCAGTTTTGGAACAACGTGCCAACACACTGAGTTACTGCTCCAAAAATATTTATTAAGCACAGCTATGACATTTTAACATTGCCATCATCACGTATACAATATCTGATGAAGATGTTAAATGAATAGGTCAGAACATATTAGCTGTGCTGAAAGAGGGAGCACTGACTTAGCATGCATGCACATATTTCTGAAACTGACATTAGTTGCCAAAATTTTTTTGTTTTTCATGTGTTTGCATGAGCAAGAAGACTTGAGAGGCTTATATATACTCTATCCAGTGGTTTAAATTAAAGATGCATGACATGATTTGGCTTATTAGGGGACAGATCTCTGAAGTGTTAGCAAACAATTTCTTACACACCCACAGAAATGAGCAACATAAGCATTCAGAGTTGTGTTTAGACTAGTCATTTAATTCAATTTAATTAAATTTGTCTTAATATAGAAAAATCTTCATTAGTGGAGCTTTAAGGTATTGTATGTTGGCAGTATTTATAGAATGACTGCAGTCATAGAAGGAAAGCTAGTGGGGTAATATTTAATGTAACAGACACATCCTGGCAGTCTGTAGATTAGTTTGGTAATTCAGCACTGTGTCTATTGGACAATGTTAATGAATATGAAACCTTAGGGCTGAGTTGTACTTGGCTGGAGTACAGTACAGTGGGTACAGTAGTACAATGTCGGACACATGCAAAGGCATTATACATGCTGCTTCTAGCATGACCCCTCGAATACTGCTGCAATATTGCATCCATGGCTACAGACACAATTTTTCTTTGAATAACCTATTTAAGTGGAGTTTATCAGAATCTGAAAAATCTGTATGACAATTATTGTTCTGTGAAGAATAGAATGATGGACATTTCTGTATGAGCTGAGTCTTTCTTTCAAAAGGGTAAAAAAGACCTTTACATCAATCTTGTGGTGCAGAAAAAAAAAAACAAGTTGCTGATTTTAAAAAGACTCAGTAATTTCCACCAAAGCAATCTGTTTCATGAGAAAGAGGGCAATGACCTAATATGAGCCTGTAATATCTTCCAGAACGTAGGAAATGGGAGATTTGGAGTCCAGCAGAGCAGAAATATTCAACAGAAACCAACACAGTATTTGTTAGTGTTTACACTCATGGTGGATTTCAGTAGCTAAACCCTTATCACAAGGGACTCATATTACCTTGACCTCATAAGAATTTGATCCAAATGTTAATCATACTATATACATATTATGTTAACCTGAAAGATACATTTTCAATTATGGTATAAGTTGACTTCACTGTATACAGTAATTGGTTTCTCTTTGACATACTGTACATGATATTAGGTCCTTACTGCCAGCTCTTGACATAATCAAGTAAAAAGTGCCTTACTCCTGTGAACTAAAGACATGTAAACCATGGGCAGTGGATGTATACACACCTGGCGGAGGTTGCGTGTCACTCGAACATCATGCCAGACGTTGTCGTTGAACTTTCCACTGGCAGGTTCCACCAGAGCCTCGAAAGCACCAGAGCCCAGGTTGATGACCAGCCACAGAGCACCATTCCTCAGGGACAGGTTGACATAGTCTGCTGACTTCCCTGTATGAAGCAGCAGGCCGTTCCTCTGCAGGGTACGGAAGGACAGTGTGATCTCATCCAAACTGCTCTGAATGGGCGTCTGGGACAGGT
Source organism: Thunnus maccoyii (assembly GCF_910596095.1). Lineage (NCBI taxonomy): Eukaryota > Metazoa > Chordata > Actinopteri > Scombriformes > Scombridae > Thunnus > Thunnus maccoyii. The sequence continues at coordinate 19,481,500 of NC_056545.1, forward strand.
TGTAGCTGAAGTACTCATTGCCTTTGAAGGTGGCCACTGACTCCTCCTGCCCTATGAGGGGAGGAGAAACATCTTAGATTATGCTTCCAGTCTTCAGGCTCAAGTTTGACTTATCTACTACACAGTATGCTCACTACTCTAGTGACATGTTGAGATAGAGTAAGGCTTTGGTGAGTGAAACAAGGCTAAAATGAGTAGAAAGTACACAGTGCAATATTCTTCAACAAGTATTTCGCTATTACCAAAACTGACTTGAACAGAACATGTATTTCTGGAGTTCTTTTCATACGATCTCTGTATATCCTGATGGAAGAATGTATTGTCGATGTTTGAACACATGATTCTGTGTGTAGTTTTCACATTAAAGGGTACTGGTGATATTCTATATTTTTCTTACTGTCAACAAATCCCATGAAAAACCAAAACCAGCAATAACTTGTTCCTACTAACAAGCATTCTCTGTGTAGCCAAAGCCTAAAGTAGCTTATTCCTCTGTTCCATAACCTCCATTGTTGTAATAAATCTATTAAAAACACAGTAATGAACCACATGGTAGCTGAAAACAGTCTGTAACTATTTACTCCTGTATGAGTAATGTTTGCTAAAAACTACATTATCCAGCTGTTTTCAGAAGTTATTTGGTCTTTGAAAAAATAAAAATAAATATTAGTGATCTGTTTTTAAAGAGTTTTCAGTGGGAGAAAATTGGTTTGGGGCTGAGACCCACTGACAGGGTAGGGAGGTACTGATGGACTAACATATTGTTGTGGTCTTTTCATGCAATTTGTTGACAATAAGAAAATAATAGAATAATACAGGCCTTATCCTTTATTCAACAGTGACATTTTTAAAATGTCAATGTAAATGTGTCAGGCTTGGCTAAACATCTAATTTACGACCCTTGTAAAAGATTGTCCATTGAACATGTTAAATATACAGTAAAACCTAATGGCTCAAACAATTTCCCCAACTGTTCCAGCTTTAACTGGAGCAGATGGAGGATGTTAGTCTTTGTCTGCTTCATCGTTTCTTGGAAGTCCAAGTTAGCAAAAATAACTTTTCACAAGCTGCACTAAGAACCCTATCAATGCAGTTTTAGTGTCAAAACATCTCTGTACATAATACAAAATCATTTTTGATGTTCCAGTTCATCCAAAAATGATGATATTAATTGTTGCACCTTACACAAGATAAAACTTTTGATTTGTTAAGGTTTTTGACAGTTATTGCCAAAGACAACATGTAAAATTGTTATCTTTATAAGACTGATGTAAGATTTTAAATAAATTAATAAATTAATACTAGATAGATAGATAGATAGATAGATAGATAGATAGATAGATAGATAGATAGATAAATTTACACAAGGGCTCTTACTCACATGACAACACATATCTATATATGATACCATCTTCAATACCTTATATGCAAATAATTAATAGTTTTGGAAAATCAAAACTATTTAGAAGTTATAAATCTTGAGACTTTATTCAAAAGTGAAGACGTGAAAAAAACCTGGTCGCAGACAGCAAACTGTTGAAACTGACACCACAGCGGTCAAAGCTCGTCCTGCTTTGTGTTACAAGTTGTTCCAGGGTTGTCACATTTGACATTAAACCACTGTTTTACAATGACCTGCAAGAATGATGTTGAATATTATATAAAACAGTTCTTGAACTCACGAGTTGGCTGTTTCCAACCCAATCGTCAGAACAAAACGTTGGCATTGTACGTTTCTGCAAACTACGGATACGTTAAATGTTTGTGTTTCCATGTTGGCCATTATCATTTGAATAATGATGTTTTATGATGTGTCAATGGTTTGGTTAGGTTTAGGCACAAAAAGATCATGGTTTGGGTTAAAATGAAAAAAAAAAAAAAGGCTGGGCATTGGTTTCGAGGTGGTCTTGAACCGTGCTCTCTGCTGATTTCCAACTTTCTTCCAACAAACTTCCTAACCATCCACCTAACCCTCCTCCTCCTAATAAGAAAGTCAGCTCACATAGATCTCATGTGAACTACGTCACTTTAGAAATGTTGATATGATATGTATTCTAGAAATGCTGATAGGATACGTATTGTTGAAATGTTAATATGCTACGTATTACACATGTTGAAACATAGATATTCAATGTATCTGTGGTTTGCAGAAACGTACAATGCCAACGTTTTATTCTGGTGACCAGGCTGCTGTTTCATGCCAGTATAGACACCCCTTCCTTTGCTTCTTTGCAAGATGCAGCTTCGAAGCTACTGAGCAAGCTGTTTCAAGCTGGAGGGATAAGCTGACCCTTAAGCCTATATTTATTTGTACAGTAAATGTCGGCTTCTGAACTCTGGGGCCAATTTAAGCCAGCAGGACTGGTGGTCTCACTACTCTGTATTGTCTCAGCAGTAGGTGTAACAAAGGAGAACGGTGTGCACACTGTTAGGCTCCAAATAAATAGTTTAATTTTCTTTTTCTCTTTTCAAGGCAACGTTTCGATCTACATGATCTTCCCCAGGCAAGTGTGAAAGAGAAAAAAGGCATTTCTTGTAGAGGCAGTAATCAACTTAAATCACTATCACCTGCTGGTCAGTGAGCAGCAGGGAAAAACACCATGATGGTGATCACAGTACCCCAGAGAAAAGAAATACCAGAAAAAACAGAATTTGAAAATATCATGAGCAAACAGTGCTATATATTGGTGTATATATATATATATATATATATATATATATATATATATATATATACACATACATACATACATACATATATGTCCAAAAAAATACCAAATCTGCAGTCATTGCAAATATGCATAACCTATTGGTAAAATCTGATTCATAATTTACAATTTAATACATGTAGTCATCAATCAATCACAGGAAAGGTTTCAAATCAAAATACATATTAAGACCCTTTGGGGTGCCAAGTGAAGTGGGGTGCCAATCCTTTCCCCCCCGATTTATACAGTATTTATACAGTATTTTGCCTTTTGGCCCTTTACACAGTATTAGAAGTATTAGAGAACTGTAACACTATTTTGTACACTTGCTGCATACTTTTACAATGCTATTGTATCACAACCTTACATTTTTATTATATTGTTTAAACATTCTTTTCTCTATATTTTCTCTATTAGATTGTGTTTTTACCTGTTGGGGTGTGATACAAATATTCCCCCCTCTTAATGAAATTTGTGAGATATTTAAATTGTATTTTTTTTTTCTTCTGGTTTTTCTGGTGTTTTTTTTTCTGGGGTACTGTGATTGTCATCTTGTGGTGTTTTTCCCTGCTGCTTGCTGACCAGCAGGTGATAGTGATTTGAGTTGATTACTGCCTCTACAAGAAATGCCTTTTTTCTCTTTCACACTTGCCTGAGGAAGATCATGAAGATTGAAAAGTTGCCTTGAAAAGAGAAGAAGAGAACTGAACTATTTATTTCGATCCTAACAGTGTGCAGACCGTTCTCCTTTGTGCCTTGCAGTGGAATATTTTTCGTCTTGCACCTGAATATTTTTGTCTGGATGTGCGCACACTTGGTCCCTCTTCAGCAGTAGGGGTGTCACGATTCTCCAGATCCACAATTTGATTAGACTTTTGATTTTAAGGTCACGATTCGATTTTTTTTTTTCCCCAGCACTGACAACTATGCCATTGTTAGACTACTGAGTTTTGATTTGTAAAGATGAACAGATCATTAGTTTTATGCCCTAGCAGCTTTCATTTACATTGACAAATTCTTCTTTAAAAAGATAGACTGCATGGTATCAGGTGTGATATAACTGCCATATTTTTGGGGAATGTATCACACTAAGATCATATGATCAAATTTAAATAATTTATTTCAAAAAGTAATAACGATGACTTATGTCACATGTCAATTGGGAACAAACTGTTAAAAAAACAAAAAGAAAAGCCACTAGATGGCAGAAGGGTACTCTACAACAACAGCTTGGCTTTTTGCACTTTTTAGTCCCTGCGCATTCGTCTCACAGCCGGCTGAACATAGAGAACAATGTTATCAGTCAATGACATTGTTCGAGCTCGGAGGATGGCTCGTTTTGGTGAAAATTAGGTTGTTGCTTGTACTTTACAACAGTAGGAGAGAGATGTTGTTTGTGTTTTAACAACAAGTTGAGGTTCAAATCTGTCAATATATTTTCAACTTTACCAAATGTGTGTAGCACAGGCTACCAGCTGTAGTTTTTCGATGACGCGTTTGTTTTCCAGTTCTGTTGTTTCTCTCTCATCTCCAACTCTGGCAGTGGCCATGGTATCTCAAAAAATAATGCAGCTGCAGGTTACCGGTAAGCTAAGCTGTGTCGTCTTTGAAATGTTGTTTTTTTTCTTCAGTTGCAAAAGTACTGGGAGAATCACCGATCCTGCTTTTGATTTCAAAATCGAAACGCTCATTTAGATTGATTTTCGATTTAGAATCAAAGTCATGACACCCCTATTCAGCAGTGTAGTTACTCAACTACTGAGCTGACAGGAGCTTGTTAAGCTATTGTTTTTGAGCCTAAATGTGAAGTTTGGCATTTGACTGATGTTTTAGGTGAAATATAAAATCTAGTGGTTGAGAAAAAAAGATTATGGGACACCAGAGGTATTCTTTCTTAATTTAGCCATTTAATCATCAGTCTTCTAATATCTGAGAAAGGCTTCTTCATTATAGATCAGTCTAAATAACAAGAGGATTTGCATCATATCCTGTGCACATCCTTTCCAATCTCCACAAACATCTTTCATTCCCAGCTTTTTTAACAGCATATGACCCTGAAGCCTTTTTGAAGGTCTTTGAGGGATCAATGGAAGTGTGTGGGTGGCTGGGAAGTCAGCAGGCCATATCTCTGCTTTCCTGCTTACTTAGGAGGTGGTCCATTGTCTGCAGCTACAGTGTTTACCAGCTTGTGAAGAAGGACACTGGCTGTGTTTGCCCTAACACTTGACAGACTTTGGCACTAACTAAGAGAAATGCTGCTAAAGACAATGGCTGCAGTCAGACATATGCACCTATGAGATGCTGATGGGACTGTTCAGCACCTTATGCATGCTGCATAACTGACTGATTGATTATATTTGTGGATTATCAGGACTAACACAAAAAAACAAAAATCCAAGGGATAACATGTTAAATGAAAACATGGTCCCATAAAAGGTACAGTCTACCTGGGCTGCAGCTATAAGACCATCGCTCCATGCAAATGGATGCCCACAATGGCAGAAAAAGAAAACACTGGCACCAACAATGTCTACATGTCTTTCCTGCCTGTCTTCTCATTGCCCCTCCTCTCTCTATCTCTTTCTTACAATACATCATCCAAACTCATATCTCCTTGCACTCCAGTGGTTTGAAACTATAAAGGGTCCATCTAAATTCAAGATACAAATACTAGTGAATCCTTCTAGAGGGGGGCTGCTCGAGGCTGATTCAATGAAGTGTGCAGCTTCAAAATATGGAGGAAGCTACAGCATCCTGGGCACCACTGAACATTGGAGAAATTATCTTTCAGATAGCTACTGTAATAGCAGCCATTGTTGTCCCTGTGCCCATGTCCAAACAAAATCTGTAAAGGCACTGCCAAGAGCTATACATTAGCTGCTAACTGACACAGCGTGAGGCACATTAAACACTGTAGAGAAAGAGGGTTTTGCCATCAGGTGGGAAGACATCACCTGCTATTACTTCCTATTAGCCCACCTGTTTTAGTCTCTGTTACAATTACACTATGCTGCAGTGGCTGCACCACATGAAAAATGCCAACATGTGGATTGCTCATTAATATTAAGGTTTACAGCTGATTAATTTCAAAGTGGTCCATAAGCCCTAGGCACAGATGGCAGTTGCTGACTTCGTCTCTGCTGCTGTGGGGCGGGGGAGTCAGTTTTCGGCTGGATGCACCCCAACCTAAATCAGGCGGTGTGGGCATGTGGGTGGCAGGGCAGCAGTTGACCATTGGTCTGGAGGCAGGGAGATGCATGAGCACTCTAGGTGGTCAGTGAGCCACACCTGCGCCTGGATAATCTCACTATTTACAGTATATCTGTATCTCAGCACAGGCTGGCAAATAATTTGGGAACTGAAGCACATACACAATTTCCTGAAGCATGCAAAAAGCTATTAATTCATTTATAGACTGTGGGCCTCTTCCCAGAGAGGGACAAGAGTAATGTGTATTTGATTTCAAATAATTTGTGGCCAAATAAATACACATCAAATCAGAACACTCTATCAAGGATGTCCTTGGGCTAAAAGCTGGATCACTGTCAAAGTTAATAACAAATGTATGTTATGAAATTTAATGGTATAATAAAACTTGTTTCATGTATATCCCATGCAGTCAGATGTACAGTGCTTTGTTACTAACTGTAGCTGTGCTACGCCTGAGTATTGCTTGGAGGGTTATCTCCGTAAATCTTCATTCCACAATCAATTACCAACTTCTTCTTCTTATTGATGCATGAAATGGAGCAATTACATTTAGGCCTCATTTCATGACAAATCACGTTGTGGTTGGCCTTTAGGACACACTTACTGTGTAACTCACTAAATATTTGATATGGCAGCGTTATTCTAATACAGCAGTCATGTTAATCTTTGTACAGTTGAGGCAGTAGCAGCTTACGGTTATCAGACTGCATTGTTCTGTCAGCATAGTACCATGTGTCAGTTTAGGAGCTTAAATTGATCAATTTTTTTTGGCTTTGAAAAGACTGATAACTGCTTTTGAACAAGTTTGTCCCAGAGCGGGTAACCACAGAATTGAGACCCTAATCTATGATATCATAGGCATGTACCGCCTCAAGCTGCGTTATTTATAGTGGGTGAAAAACTTGGGTATTCATCATGAGGGGTATTTGCTCAAGCCATTTCATCTACTGGAAATTTATCGATATTATATATGTTGATATTATATATCTTAAAGGCTGCATTGCAGTAAAGAAATGTAATTTTCTGAACTTACCAGACTGTTCTAGCTATTATTTGTCTTTACCCACTTAGTCATTATATCCGCATTAGCATGTAATCAGTTTTACACCAGAAATGTACATGAGAACACTCAGCTGGATAACTCCACACACTGCTTTTTCTATCATCCCAGATTTGTGGGAATAACATAATTCACAGACGACATACAAAGCTATTTCAGAAATATAATGATGTCTTATAGCAATAACATATATATACTTTTCAGCATTGATTGAGTTGAAAAAAAAAAAACAGAAGCTGGTGAATGAATGTCGCTAGTCCCTATGAACCTGTAAAAAAAAGTCACTAATACAATAGTACAAAAACAAAACAAATATGCTTTTTTGGATCAGATCAGTCATTTCATGAAAACTGTTCAGGATGTTTATCTTCTTCTATCTTCAAGAGATTATTTATTCTCTAAAAAATAACATTTTGCTGATGAGAAAAATGAGGACTTGAGCAGTGTGTTAGTGTGAGTGGGTCATTGAAGTGAAGTCTTTATATTTAGAGGCAACACTGATTGCCATGGAGACCGGATGGTGACTTTTATCTGAATTTCACAGCACGCGGCAGAAAACACAAAGCATAAATAAAGCAAACCTTATGTAAGTCAATGCTACCCATGCTATTCAGTCAAAATGTACTTGTTGTATAAATGTCCAAATATTTTACCTACAGCATCAGATGAATGTTTTTTCCTCAAAGGTTTTACTTCACAGTACTGTGGTTTCAATGCAGTCTTCTTCAGAAAGCTCATAAAACTGATTTCATTTTAAAAAGCTTGCAAAATGATATATCTTAGCCTTGTGTCCATTCCAGTATATTCAATACATTAGCAGTGAAGTAACTACCGCAGTGTAGAAACCATTTGAAGGCAATGTCATTTGCAACCCACCAATGATCATAACCAGCACAAAGATCAGAATTTTGAGAGGTCAGTAATACATTTTTACTGTATGAAAATCAAAATTATGTATATAACAGCAAAAGAAATTCCTCTGTTTGTGTATGCTTCTGAGGATTTTAACAGGAAAAATCGATGAACTGCTTTCTGTGCAGACCCGAGAGACATCTTTGGCAAGAGATACCTTCATTTTTTATTCTTGACATCGGTTTATTCCCTTTGAAAATACCATGAAACCCAACCGAAGAGAAGCTACAGTATGAGCATAGGTGGATTACCTTGGTGAAAAACTGCAGAGGTCAAAGGTGATGTTCCAGTAGCTCAGTCAGTGGTCAGGACAAGGGTTTGACGGACAAAAATTGAGTGAGTAGTGAGCATAACATGACAGGAAGCAAAAATGAATAGGCAAGTATATGAGAAAAGAGGAGAGGAAATATTAGTGCAGCACAGTTAACTAAAATGATCTCAGGGGAAGGGAAATGTTTTGATCAGGTGGGCTGGGAAGGAAAAGCAAACCAATAGACCCCATACCTTGGCGGTTTAACATCAGGTGCGCCAGACCTTGAGGGAAAGAACAGAAAAAAGGATACGAAAAACAGGAAGTTCATAAAGAGGTTCGGGAAAACAAAAGCATTGTCACAATGTTGGACTGCAGTTTGTGACAGACATCCTGGGGTAGGTACGGATGTCAAAGTTCAAACTAAAATATAAAAGGGAAATCAAACTAAAAACGGACAGACATCTCAAGGGAGGAGAGGGAAGGCAAGGAAAGAAAAAAAACATCTTGATTGGTGCAACCCTTACAGGCAGTTGCTCACAAAGATGCTTTTTTTCCAAATGGAACACATACTGTATGTTTACTTGATGTAGACAGCGTTTGAGATGTATTAGCTATACATAAAATCTGCTTTCCATTGCAAGAGTGGTAACACTACTTTAGTTTTATGATCTCTTAAAGCATCTCCACCTCTCTGTGCACTGTTATTTGCATGTAAGTGCACAGCCAAAGCCTATTTAACCTTCTATATGGCAGTGTTTTATAAGAGGGCAGCACTGACACCACTCCTTATCCACTAAATCTGAGGCGGCTATCACTCTATTTCACACAGGATTTAACATCGGCTCAACAGGTTTAGAAGGTGGAGCCTTGGAAACGCCACTGTTATAGTAGACATCATGCAACAACCATTATGTGACAGGTCAGCCAGCAATGATCTGCCACATCTAACCTTGTGATTTTGGAAGAAAAGAAGCAGGACGGAGCTGCGACCTGATGCTGCACTGCGTTAAAGCTTCACTGACTGTGAACCATCATAAAGCCGGTCAGGCAAAAATTTTTAAAAAAAGCCACATCCCATCTTCATATTCTTTCATGTAGAGGGCGGAGGGGTGAGCCCAATGCAACAATTGCAGTGCTGAACACAGGGGATAACTGCATTAGCCAACACATACAGGACTCAGTGGTGTAACACTTTACACAGTGAGACAAACAGTGAACTCCAAACTAAATGTAACATGGCACACCCTTGGACTGCTGATAATTACAGTATTGGGATACTTACTGTTTCAGATCCCAGGTCTGTCTGTTTAATGGGATCAACACCAGAACAAAAAGCTTGCGAGGCATATTGGATATCATATGATTTGCAAGTTCCTCAAAGCAAAAATAAAAGCTATAGTAAAACAACAACAACAAAAAAACCAAACAGCAACCTATAAATCACATGATATTGCTGAGCAATTGCAGGTGACGGTGTATAAAAGTCCAGCTGGTCGGCCAGCATGCACTGCAGTGATCAAAGCCAAATTCGATTTTAGTTTGGTGTACACCGCCCGCCTAAGTCTTTCAATCCTACATCTTTGTCGTGTCCTAAGCACAGACACGAGGAAACACACACAAACATACCTCAGTAGGTCAGCCTGGCAGAGATTATATGGCATACTTCACCTGCTTTTCTTGCCAAAAAGGAGATGGGGATTGTGACAATGCAACACTTCTGCTGAGCACATGAGCTCCACTGTGCCAGCCAACAACAGCTCTCATCAGTGCATCAGCACTCTTAAGACTCTCATAAAGCAAGTAACTCTCTCATATTCCAGTCCCAGTTCAGTCATTAGGTAAAACCTCATGAAGGGGCAAGTCGCTGTTCCACTGAACAAGGCTGTTCATGCTGCAGCTCTTGGTGTGGAATGTACGATTACCCACGAGTGTCCCTGCCTGCCAACACGAAGGCTTCTGATACACTGATCAGCCTCTGCTTAAACAGGATTCACCTACAACCCTGTCCAGATACTGTAGCATACAAAGAGCTACTGTATGCTCCCCCAAGGTGGCTGTGTATTGCATATGACAAGCCAACATATGCACTAGGCATACAAAATGCCCACTCTCCTCTCATCACAACTCAGGCGATCTCATTTTCACCAGAGGTACTAAGATTTGACTGGACTGGAGCTCAAGCATCATTTTATTCTGGTGTCTGTATCCTCTACCCATCCCTCAGTTATAATAAACAATGGCAAGAAGGGGCTACGAGGAAAGTTTATCATTGACACTGACAAAGACACACCCATCAATGTCAGGTTGTAAACCACCTCTGAGCGAGGCAACAGGAAGAATATCTGATAAAAGCTCCAAGCTGTGTATTGTGTACAGCACCCCATCACCCAAAAAGATACCTCATGGATGTGAACCATGGAGACTGAAGGTCCACATTCAGCTGTCATTATCTATGAGGGTGAGGGTGAGGGTTTGTCTTGGTAGAAACAGCCAGAAAGCTGAAAGCTAGCACTTAAACAAGTCTTGCCCTCCACTCTGGTGAAGACTGTGAAACTGGAGATAGGAGCTTTGACCCAAAGATGTTGCAGCAATACTGACTCCACACACTTCAAAATTTTGTCGAGCACTGGAGTGAAGAAAACTGACCTGCATCCTTGACTAGTGCATCCCTGACTGATGGAGACTAAAGCTGGCTTTGACCAAAACAGACCAGAACAGCACTTGACTTGACTACTTTATGTAGTCATTTGAGAAACTTAAGAAAGGTGGATGAGGAGTGGTGTATTGTATAGGGGCAGCCACCCAATGAATATGCTTATCCTACTTGGCTGAGCCTTACATCCAAATCTCAGTGTGTGGAAATGCAGAGATAAATGGCTCGACCTGTTAGACTCCCATTAGCGAGGGAAAGCCTGTATGAAAATAAACCGCCCTTCCTACCAGTAATCTACTCGTTTTCTATTTTTAAATAAAAGGCAACCTAAACAGCTGATGGAAGCTTATTTTATTAAAATATTAACGTGATGCTTTTAGGATCCTTTTGATTTATTATAGCACTGTATCTCAGTGTATTAGAAATAAATAAAAAACTCCTTCAAAAACCTACTATTCCAGTCAGTGCTGTTGGGAATCTGAATATCGCCTTTGATGAATTGATCATTTCATTTTTTTTATGACACTCCATTAAGGACTGTGTTTACCTTACATACAGATGCCTCTATTCATCTACATCTGTTGCCTGTGAGTAAATCTATACTGAATCCTACAATGCCAAAAACTGCTGCTGAATGACTATTTGTGTTTTGAAACCTTTCAAGCAAAATGTTTCACTTCTGGTCCCACCCCAATCAATGATGTTACAGCTGGTTGGTTTGTTTTTTGCACCTACTGTGACATCACAGACTGGGGTCTGAATGATTGAACCCAAAGAGAGCAGAGCAGCAGAAATTTTTTGACCTGTATGATTGAGTGAGGACTGAGGTAAAAGGTAGCAGGAGGAAACCTATGTCGGCTGCAATGAAAAAGAGTGATGCCCTGCCGGCATAAAACAAATAATTTTTTCCATAGTAAATGTGTATTTTAAGGTACACCATGGAACAATATAATAATTTTATCCTTATCTATCCATCTATGTTGTTTTAGTTTTTTCATTTCATTTTTTGTAAGTGCCTGTGACCGTAAATAACTTATTTAAATACTTCAAAAAAGACAAACATCTTAGTTTAATTAAACAAATATAGTGAAAAACAAATACAGATGTTGAAGGACCTTCCAGCCATTATTGTGACATTAATTAGCAAGCATCTGAGAAGAAAGCGGCATTGCATGAGGATTAGGATTTGCCAAATTTGTTTTTCCGTGAAAAGTACAGTATTATGGAGTGTGTTGTAATGAGAGATTAGACCAAGGTCACTGTTGCTGAAAGATGCAAGCCCACTAGCACTAGCTTTGTCCTTTCTTTCGAAGATTTCTATGCATGCTTTATCATCCCTGTAGTTTCTAGTGTGATTACTGTGTGCTTACACATGAAAATCTGAAGGAAAATAAAGCAAAACAAAGCAATGACAATGTGTTTGCACTTGCTGTTTGTGTGTTGTGTGTAAGGTTCTCCTATACGTTTGAGAGATTTCTCTCTGGTCTGTTTCTGCCTTGTGAGGTGGCTGTTCTTATCTCTCGTTCACAGACCTGTTTTTTTTTTTTTTTTTTTTGCTCACAAAACATCAGAGGATGCTGCACTCTTTTGGCATTAGAGCGTGCCCCGCCATGGCCTTTGTCCGCAGAGATCGACAGGAGCCCACGCGCTGCATACTGTAGATGAACAACTCAGAAGACCCACCTGCTGTGCAAGAGGTTTTCATTGCCTTAAAGCAGTTCCTCAGACAAATAGAGATAATTCCTGCACCACTTAAAACCCACAGCCAAAACCAAATATAGCATATGGGTTACCATCTTTGCCATCTCTGGGGGGGGGGGAGGGTGGGGTGATTTAGCTAACACATAGATTTTTTCTATTTCCATCGATGCAAGGACAACAAAGACTTGCTGCCACCGGATAGCTCGTGGAGTTGTATGAAGGATAGGGGGGAAAAAAGGAATCTGGTGAGTGTGCTTTTGCTGTTGTCATAGTTGTTTTCATGCATTCTGCATTGGGGATTGTCTCCATGTCAAGCTTTAATCCAATAAACATTCTGATGTGCTCTCTTTGCAGCATGTCATTTAATAATGCCTGCCTTTTTGCTGTGAGCAGAACCATGCCATCTTTGCTCATATTAAGAATGATTAATGCTTGTTTTTGGAAATAGTGTCGAGATGAAACCTATTAACTACTACTGAAGCATACAACCATATACCAGAGTCACTAAGTCTTACTTATCTGAACCAAAACATGTATCATCTTTAAAAAAGTGTTACATCTAATGTTATACCAGTATGTATTCTGTTTGTTGTCATAACAGTCATTCTATGCTCATATCCTTCTACTTGTATTCTGCACAATCATGTTAAGTAATTATAAGATTATAACATTTTGAAATCTATTTTGCAGCCATATACGCCAAACGTCAGTGTCAGAAGCAGAATTTCAGAGAGCAGATGTGCATAGGCTGGTACATTTTGAGTCAGTAACAGTGATTTATAATGTGAAGTGGTTCAGTGCACCTTGTGCTGGTCTCCTGAGCCTGTTGGCTGCCCTTTCACCAGAACCAGCAGTCCTTACTGGGGAGATGGATGTCTCGCTCCGATGCAGACTAAACAAATCTCCCTCTTCACTTTCAATCTCCATTTCCCGTTCAGTACGTGCACCTCATTAGAAACCAATCCTGTTTAATTGTGGTCGGGTAAAGTGTTGCCAATAATGAGACAAACGTCTCTTTTCATGCCAAAGATTTGTTCCTCTTCAGAAAATAATTTCAAATGCACCTATGAAAAAGAGTCACATTGTGAAAATAATAGCACAATTTGATGAATGTCAAGACCTCAGTAATAAGCCGTGTTTAGAGGATTTATGCCATTATATCTGAGTTTAATCTACATATTGACCTTAGAGCAGAATGGCATCGAATACTTCATAAACCTTAACAGTAAAGAGTAGTTTAGATGAGGAAATATGGCACTGAAGAGAGAAAACTATAAAGTTATAAAAAAATAAATAAAGCAAAGCATCTCCATACAGTCATTTTCTCTGTAATGCAGTATATGAATGTTCCCCATATTGCGCGACACCCACATACTCTGCAGACCTCTCCAGTCACCTTGAGCACACTGATTATATATACAACTAGCATTCAGCACATTAAGCACTTTTTCCTTTGTGACCTCGTGACCGGTGATAGTATATCTCCTTTCAGCTTAATTTGTTGGATGTCAGAACTGCAGTCCAAACTGACAATAACAACCTGATAATAACCGAGCAGACTCTCACACACTGATGCTGCGGTAATAGCCTTTGCAAATAACAGTATCACAAAAAAATTCTAATTACGCTCATCATTATGCTCATTATATAACGCATTGTCTTACCTTCTACTTCTCTCTGGACAGCTGTAGGAAAATAAAGAACAGACATATTTAATGTTGACTGCAAGAAGTTCAATATCAAACCGCTACCAGTCCACCACCTACATCTAAACTAACACAGATATTTTATGTTTTGCGTAACCTTTCGGTTTCTCTCCACATCACAACATGCATGTTGACCCACATATATTGGCCAGAGACTGTGATGACTATAAACACAGCTTTTCCAGTGAAGCATGAGGTTGCTTTGTTGGCTGTTAATGTACCTGAACATAATTATATGCAATGTTGATTGTTTGTTATGTTAGTATAGTTGTAGCATTAACATTAACTAGCAATAATGATGACATTGTATAATCTAAAGCATCAGTTGTGATAAACTCACAGTGGACTGATTATTTGGTATCTTTTAATGAGTTATTAGTGAATATATACAGCTTTGGCAAAAAAAGCTGTATTCACTTCTTTCTATAATGTTAACAAATATTATGGTATCACTTTGTAATGAGGCAGATTTTTGTCATAGTTTGCAGGTTGTCACTAATGACTTTATAATGATGTACAGATCAGCCGTAAGCAGTTATAATGCATGCAATCAGTAGCAGAAATGTTTAGGTTGCAGGTTGATTCAGTCTATTGTTTAACTAAAGAATCCCCTGCCGTGATACTCATTTGTCTTTTTAGCCAGGAAGAGATCATTCCCATTGACTGTATGACCCCTGATCTTGTCAGGGACCTGCAGAGCTTCCAAGACAAAACATAGGTACATTGGTGACTAACATTTATAAAATTAGACATCATTTGTTGGAAAATGTTATTCAGTGAAATGTTATTTAATGAATCACTTCCACTTTCTATGACATAAGTAACAATAGTTTAAAAGCTCACTTTTTAAATGTCAAGTTCTGTCATTACTGGCTTTCCAGAGAAAGAAAAAGGCATCCATTCGGAACCCCGTTAAATGTCTCTGTCTTGAAAACATCCAAACAGCTGTCACATTAGGAAGCTGTTATCCTTTTTGACTTGTGAAGATAACTGTCAGGACTGCTGAGAGAGCTGGACTCCCCTCACACAACCCAGCAGCCTTTTAGTACTGCTATAGTATACTTAGACCTGGATCAGTTTTATGTGAGCTTTATTGATTATTCTCTGGAGCTCAATGAGGGTATAGACCATATAATTAGAATGGGGTATTTATTAGATATTTTAACCTTTTATAAGCCAAACATTGTGAGTAGCCAAAGAACATTAGTACTGAACAACAAAAAAGCCATTTAACACACAAACCATCAAGGATGACACAGTTAATTGTAAGAAACTGTATATTGTTATAGAGTCAATTCATTGACTTTGTGAATCTTTCCTCCTCTGCCATTGTTACTGCATTTTCCACTGTTCAGGAAGTCAATACAAACAACAACATGCCTCCATCACAAGTCAGCCTCTCCCCAAATCATACAGTGAACATTAAAGCTAATAATTAATTTGTCTACAAGCAGAAGAAAGATATTTTTCTTACCTTCATGGCAGTACTTTCCCATGTAGCTGGTATTGATACAGTCACAGAGGACCTCCCCTTGGCTGACAGAGCACAGGCCTTTGTTGCTGCAGGGAGAGTGTTTGGCACATATGTATTCCAAATCACCATGAACAGCTTGACCATCCAACAGCACCGGTAGTGCCTCACCAAGTTTCAGATTGGCTATAAGGCCCTGGAACGGCGGCTCATATTTAACAGTGCTGGACGTCAGGGCAGAGAGACGAACATCAGGAGAGATCCCCCCTACGTAGAGGTCACTGGCCACTACCATCTCTTTTCTCTTGGACTTCACCTCAGCTACTTTCTCTTCGTTATCCACCATGAGCCTGGTCTCTCTGTAATTACGAGAGAGAAGAATTCTGTGCCAGCGGTGGTCGTTGATACGCGTCTCTGTGTGCAGGGAGGCTGGTTCAGCACAGTGAATGGTGAAGCGCATCTGGAGCCTCCCGTCGGCAATTAGAAGCTCTAGGAAGTCACAGTTCCCTCCATCGTCCAGATAGAGCACCAGGGCTTTGCTGATGTTGGTTTTCAGAATAAAGCTGAGCTCACCTGTTGCCTTGGCGTCCCACTGGCCATAACGTGTCCACTGACCAGGAACCCCTTCATATTCCAAAGCAGTTCCTGTTAGCACCAACCCAGCTAAGAACAGTAACCAAGAAGCCTTGATTTTACACCTGCCCATGATGCTTACTATCTACAACTACTGGCTCCTCTGTGGTTTCTAATTCATATGTTTCCAACACAGCTGTGAGGAGTAAATGGTATCTAGTGTCTACACTTATTGTCCTAAAATTTGCAGAAATTAGACTGCAACTCCCACATGCAGTAAAAGAGTTTTTTTTAGCCTTGACTACCTATCCTGATTCTTTTCGCCATCGCTCCATTGGTGACACGTGAAACAGTGAACAAATGAGGCACATTGCAGAATATTTTGCATCTACTTTGGATCGGCTGAGAAAGAGAACAAACAACACAAGAGATCCACAATACTGTGCGCTTCCTCGTCTTCGCCATCCAGTGTCTTGGCCTCCATCCAGCACTGTTCCTGTCAGTTCTCCATGGGTTAGCTAGGCACGCAGCCTAGGTACAGCCTCCATTCTTCTCAGCCTCCCAACATCCTGAGACATAAAAGAAGAACATGTAATGAATAGCTGGAAAGATTACTAACAATCTCTTCTACACAAAAACGGCAAATAATCTACAGTCATTATGAATAAAATGGCAAATTAATTACTAAATCTAATAAATCATTAAAATGGCAGAGGGGGAAATATGTAGATGAGAGTGAAATGGAAGTTTAATTGTTATGAATGTTTTAACGATTCCTTTCCTAAAGTAGCACAGCCCAGAATTCAGCAGTGGTTAACTGATAATTTATAGGTAATTTGTTGTTGACTGCTGTTTACCATAAAGATCAGGGGAGATTCCAGCAACAAGACTGAGTATCATTTCTATCCTGGTGCCCCCCTCATGTCTTAGCATTCAGGCAGAAAAGGAAATACTGGGTCTCTCTAGTTTTACTGAGACCTGTGCTGATTTCCAAGAAGCTGGTGGGAAAAGTATGCTTCATAAGCACCCCTGCAGATGTTTTGGTGCTATCCATGGCCTCACTAACTTCAGTGATGTTGAGCCCCTTAAGCCCTCTGTGCTCCCTGGGCTCACGCTAAGACGTTACAGCTAAACAACACATGCAGGCCAGAGGCTGGGAGCGATGAAAAAGAAGAGGCCTGTGTTAGAAACAAACAAACAAACAAAAAATGCAATACTTTGTGATAAATAAAGAGGGTGTGCCTCCGCGGCCTAAGGATACACACAAAGTTATGCACCATTTTTTGGCTGAATTGTGAACCTGCCCTGACTCATGATGACCATTCAGAAAGGCTATGAGCTACAACTGGAGCCCAGTTATCCTGTGGACTATGTCTGAGAAAACTACACATTCTCTAAGAGACATAGTTTGTATTTAAAGAATGAGGCAGTGTTTACTGATCTTTTCTGTATTAACAAAGATTTCCCTGCAGAGAACAAAACCAACAATGCATTTAGTCTACAGACAAGTATTGTGTATCTGCCACAGCCTGATATAGATTATGCCTCGGTGCCAAAGAAATCCACTGCTGTCCAAAACCTATTAAAAACACATAAAAGAGCAATACCGTAGTGTGATCCTATTAAGTTATAAAAAAGAAAATCAGCTGCTAAATTCTATTACAACCAATTTGTTCAAAAGAGTGGAACAACACTGTTGCCGATATTCTGAGTGCCGTGCATCACACGTATGATCAAACTCTGAATTAGAGGGTGACATGAGAGTAGATTTTCCCAATCCCAATCCCACAAAAATAATCCTGTCCCATCCCAATCCCATGACTGGGATGTGTAAAAAAAAATCCTGTCCTAGTACCGGAAGAATGACTTCCGTACTACCCCATTCCTGCGGGAATCCCACAGGAATCCCATGACCCACAGGATTCCCGAAAAAATGTCAGCCTCTAGTTTACAACTAACCAGCAACCAGCCAACAGAGCAGACAGGAGAGAATAAAAAAGAATAAAAAAAGACAACAGAACTATTATCATTATGTTCAAAATAAAGAAAATAGCATTTATTCATATTCAAAACTGACCTATTGTTAATATGATTCCCATCCTGCCCACTCCCATTGACTTTTTTTCCTGTCCTGTCCCTGTAACATGATGAATAGTGAAATTGACTCCCATCCCGCGGGAATCCCACAGGAAACCTGAACAAATGTCAGCTTCTACTCCAAATACAGTTGCTTTAGAAAGCAGGGTATAGAATGAATGTTGTGCTTTCTGCTCTTAAAATTCACAAAATGTACCAAAGTCACCTTGTCTCTTCAGAAAGAGAAAGGAATACAGATACTGTAGCAGTTTACATACAAGCTATTGATCCACTCAGATTTAATCAGTCTACAATAAATAGACCACTGTGAATAATTTGTCAGGTTAAAGCTCTAGGGTTATAGTTAATTTGTCTGAAAGCAATAAATATCTTTCTGTAGGTTAAACTGTGTTTCTCAACTAGGAGCAGAGGCATTTAATGCAAGTTTGGCCCTATTTCATCTCTGGCACACAGAGAAATCTAATATGTGTTTGAGTCTGCAGGGAATTACAGCCTCTATTGGGTCTCCTGCTGATGAGGGACTGCCACAGTTGGGTTTATTCACCAAAGGTAGGTGTTCCAAGAAAGAGTGCATCACAGCAGACAAATCAAAGTTGTTCCCCGAAGTATCAGAAAGCTCCAGGCTGGGAGAAAACCCTTCTGATAGACGGGTCTATCAGGGGAATTGCTGTATCCTGGAAGGTCATAAAAACTGACACCCTCCTCACAGGATGAATTGCAATTTGCCGGGGTCAGGTATGGTGTGTGAATTGCTTCTCAGAGCCTGTCCCCACTGTGTATACGTGGTCAGACTTCAGCTAGTTTGGATTTAGACAAAGACCATATTAGTACTATTGTATACTAAAAGACAGGGAGCCGCGTGGGGCTTTCAGCATTGTGGCCTCGCCACAGGATAACTGTACTGCAGCAACTCCCATTTATACTGCACTCATACAGACCAACTTGTGCTCCAAGATGTCATTGCAAATGCACCATAATGTGGGAGAAGATGTACTTACACAGGTTATAATGATAAATAATATACAATACATCCTCTGCTAAGAACATTTAAATATACAGCATACAATACTGCACAGAAAAGCTGACTTATTTATAGACCATTTCATTGGAATTTCATTCCTTGCTAGCAAAGCTTAAGGCCAAGTTTCAAGTCATAATGAGCTGACATTCAAGTATGAGATCTAATAAGGTCCATTTCAAACTGAAATATTCAACATAAAAAATATGTTTTTGATGTAGAGTCAGTAAACCTTTGTCTTTGTCTTATTTGGTGCTAGCCACATTACCTGGTCTAACAAATTACATTCATGAGCATAACCCGCCACCGGCAACATTCGTACAGTTAAAGGAAGGATTTGTTTAATTCATTAATATAATTTAATTTGACTAAGGTCAAATTATTCAACAAGAAAAAGCATAGATGGTGATGATGATGACGATGAAGAGACACCCTAACAATAGCTCCACTGAAACATTGAATGTATTCTCTTTGTATTTTGTTTTTATCTTTGAAATCCCCCATGTTTCCTGTTGTCATCACCCAATCCTGTTTTCTTTCTTTTCTTGTTTTTTTGCAAACAAAAGACCCCAATCAGATTCAGCACACATCTAGAGCTTATTGGAGCTTCATTGGAGGCTTGCGCCAACTCCACCAGGCCCCCAGACACACACTGTGTAACCTCTACCAGTAGAAAAGACTGATACCTAAAACTGTGAATTTAATCTCTGGTTTACTCTGCAGAATATAGTGGTTTATTTATTTTTTATTTCCCCCACTCCCCCCATTCTTTTATTTTGTTTGGGTGTTATAGTGTAATGTCACCCCTGCAGAATACAAAAAACCCCATCCCATACCAAGTACCATAAAAATGGCACACATACAGTAGTTTGACTATTAAAGCATTGGAGATCTACTCTGCCAGTATTCAGATTGTATCAGACTGTTTACAGTTGCACACATGGACATACATTTAACATGATATACAGGATCTGAGTTGTACCATATTTCAATGCTTTGCAATTATTTAAGTACAATATCACCATTTACCTTTTATTCAACAACCAACTCTACTGCAAAACTGTATTGCATTAGTATAATACTATGGTTGCTGGTACACGACTTACATTTTTCATATCATCGTGTATTATTATACCACAGCCAGTGCCTGTGCATATTCTTTACCATTCACAGTGCTGGTATATGAATTGTATACTTTATACCATATATTAACACTGCATTACACTATTTATAAAATATGTGATTCTAAAAATAAAACATGAATGATCACAGTACCATGGTCCTGTTAAGTCCCCCAGAATCAGTCACTGGCCATGTTACAAAACGCTGGTGCTACTGTATGGTGTCTGGTTATTTTTCTTCAAGGGTAAGAATTAAATGACGTTAATCAGATATGTTAATATATAAGAGATATCTCGGGTTGTATTGATGAACATGGTTAAAGTGTAGACAGCAGCAATGGTTAAAATGAAAGCATTTCCGTTTTGAGAGATGGTCAAATTGCATTATGTGTGCACACTGCTCCGTGTAATACGTAGTAACGTTTCTTTGTTGATGCAAATTAAAACTCTTAATGGATAAGTTGTACATTTTACAGAAAACCCCACATATTAACACATTGGTTGTGTGACCCATTCTAACTATACAGCTGGTATGTAACTAGGGTGCAACAGCTTCTGCTCCTCAACAAGGATCTTTTATCACCAGCCAAAGCATAGTGCTTACATTCGGATATATGGAACCTTTGGGATTGGCCCACTGAAAAATTGAGAGTGGAGGGCTCACAACCTAATATAATTTTAACCATACAACTTTCTCCACTCAATCAATATAGCCTCATAAATGGAACATCTTCAGGTTGTATCTGTTCAGGACCAGCATTACACTGCTAAGGAGAGTCTGACTTGCTGCTACTAGGAGTCAACCTGCTACCCTGGGGAAGCACAGAGGAGCAGGCAAAAGGGCTGGAGGTTCAACAGTTAGCGATTGTGTATGTGCAGATATCGCACAGCTCTGCCTTGAGATATTGAGTTTGAACGCTGCAGGGAATGGGACTGAGCACTTTCCGCTTGAATCCACGGCTGACACTGAACAACAGGGATCGTTGTGTGACACTCAACATTTCAGTGAATGCAGTGGTGATCTTAAAGCATTCCTCTGTCGAATCAATTGGATAACCAGGTAAAAGAGCAAAGCGGGATGTTGGCTGTGAAGGAAATGACAAATTCACTCAACTGCTGCAAGTACACTAACTTGACAATTCTGACAGATATTGTCAATAAAAGTGTTATAATTGACTGTGCAAAAGCATGTATTTTGCTTTGCTTTGGGTAAGACAATCACCTTTTTTGTCACAATTGGACAACAACAGGATTAATAATGTTTCCATGTGCCACTGCAGTAGGGGTGGGAATCACAGATGAACTCATGATACAATATTATCACGATATTCTTCCCATGATAACGATATATCACAACAAAGGCAATTCTGCGATACACAATAGGCTACATCACAAAGAAATATTGTACGATATCTGTAACTGAAGAAGAAAGAAAAATGTTTCAAAGAGCAGGAAATAGATAATGTACAATGTTTATTAGCAGTACATTAGCTTCACAGAAAAGAAATGCCACCAAGTATAAATATCACAACAATGATAACTGTAGCTTCAGTTTGTGCCTCTCACAGAGCTGCTGGTAGTGTTAGCAAGTCTGATAAGAGATGGCAGAGAGGTGTCATGCTAACAACCGAAAGATTTATTCCTTTTCACAAAACACGACCTACTGATAACTAAATGTGTTATATTCAGAGCTTTAGAAGATATTCAGGGCTGACCAGTAATGACAGTAACGTTAACACGATAAACAGCAGGGCTATGGCTACGTACTGACACTCCCCCACAAACGCACGCACACCAGAGAGCCTCTCGGTGCTGAGCCGCTAGCTCCGCTACAACACAGGTACCACACAGAAACTTTTACAAAGGGCCATGAATGAGCTTCTAGAGGGTTCCCACACCTTCCTGAACATCAAATTCAAGGACTTTTCAAGGACTTTCAAAGCCCAATTACTTCAAATTCAAGGATCCAACACAGCATAGTTTAAGACACGGATCATGGTTAATTACTGTTACTGTCTTACAACACAGAATTTTTATAATGAGAACTAGCAGGCTTTATATAAGCTATGTGGTCTCTTGCATTCTCTAACATTCTCTAACACAGCATAGAAATAATCTATTCTTGCAAAAAGAATATAAAAACAAATAGACATGGGTCATTTTCAATGACCCATGTCTATTTATGTCTACTTTCAAAAACTTGATTTTTTTTCTCAAATTCACAAACTTTCAAGGACCTGTGGGAACCCATCTTCTAGTGACTAGAGAGTCAAATTTCCAGCTGGCTCTCGGTGTTTCCAGCGCAGACACGGAGAGTTTGACAGCAGCGGCTCATAACTGGTTATTTTGCTTGCATTTCTTCTTCGTTTTCACCTACAACTGCCGTCTCTCCACCCGTGGCCAGTTTGTTCAGAAGGGAAAGGGTAGTGGTGCTCTGGTAGTGGTGAGCCAGAGTAGCTAAATCTACTCTGAGTGGTCCTATGTTTAAAAAAATGTATTGATACTTGGTGCCAGTGTATCGACAATGTATTGCAAGTTGAAATATCATAATATGTTGCAATTTTGTTGCGATTTTTTGTCCCACCCCTACACTGCAGTAGTTTTGTATTTTGTGTTCTAATACTTAAATGCCTGGGTATGTTTGATCTAATCATATATGGGATTTATTGTTTGTTATTTTACAGAATGCTGTCACAGAGCTCAAAGTCTTCTTGTCTTGCGGCATGCCTCTGTTGCATGCAATGCTTTGTTTTAACGCTCCAATGAACTGCAAGCGTTCATCCCTTATCTAGAGTTTACCCAAGCAGGTTACACTGCAGAAAAATACAGCATTTGTACCCAGTGTAGCACATGGTTATTGGTCCCCAGCTGTTTAGCTTTATTCTTTTCACCCATCAATTTTCCTATTAGAGGGCCAGTGGAGGTTGAATACGCTGTCATTCTCTAAATGGAGCCTGCTAGTCTACGAAAGGAATTTCAATAGGCCTATAGGAGCAAATGTAAGGAAAACCACACTCAATATGCACACCCAATCTACTAGAGGCATGGGTCTGTCATGGGTCTATGCATTGAGTAAAAGTTGTGCTGCAAGTAATGACTTTTCACCTCACCTTTGCAATTTTTCATCACCTCAACCTTAAGGCACATAGTCTGAGCGATAATCAAAGCAAATCAGGGCATGCTTTGGGATATTAGATGCCTAGTTGAGGTACAAATATATAAGGAATTATTTAAAGAATTTGAGCTCAGCATTGTGCTTTAGATTCCTATTGACTGTGTCAAAGGAATTTCCGGAAAAGCAACACGACTTACAGAAATACTGTTACAGAAATAACTTTTGTTCTCTGGTGACGTGAAACACAACTCTTGAGTAACTCTCAAGCTGGTCTGTCTTTAAGAACTAGATCAGATGTTACTGTGTCTTTTACAGAGATGGAGATTTTACAGAAAGTTTTATGTAGAAACAGAAGCATCCCAGCTCTGTTCTTGTTGTGAGTGCTCTAATCTCCAAACAAATTTTGCACTATGAACTTCTGTTTGTTTTCCCAAAGCCAGAGTGAAAATAATCCAGTTGTTTCCATGTACAATTTATGTACTATCTCACTAACTTTAAGCTAAATGATTGTCTTTTCTATACATAGACATTGGGTTTACTTCAAAGTAACATGTTTGTCTGAGCTTGTTTAAGCTTTTTGCCTGTTCAGTCAGGACATTCATGGTAAGATTTTAACCATTTATTGTAACAACATGCATTTTAATTTGGTGGCACTGCTCTGCTCACGTGATGCTCGGGAACAAATCTGAGCCAGCTTGGCAAAGACTGTCCCTGAGCTCACAGGCAGAGCCTAAGATACACAACATTTGATGAACATATTAAACACATTAAAAATAAACATTCAAAATTCCCAAACATCTGAATGCCAAAACAGGAGGAGTCTGGGGAGGAGGATGGAATTAAACTCTGAGCAGGCTGTAATGTAGTAGCGAGGATGCAGAACTCAGCGTTGATGTATGCAGCACCAAATGTTCATATAGACCACCAGTTGAGAGAAGTAGGTCATAGAAATACATGATTGGAGGATGTATGGAACATGTGACTATAAAATCTAGTAGGTTTTATAGTCTATAGCAAGGCTCCATATAACAGCTGCCTAGAGGTTTACAGGGGGCGTTGATGAGAGCAGTGAGACTCAATCAGACAAAATAATGAGCTAAAAGCAGATAAAAGCTCAATAGAGCATTAATTAAAGCATTAATTTCACATGAAACACAGTCATTTGATTTCATGTTATTGTGATAGTTTTAAAAATATTGCACTAATTGCAGGTTTAATTGTGAGGAAATGCTGTTGGATTACTTATAAATTTAGTTGGACACATAATTTCTTTATGTGCCTGGTTGACTGTCTAAATTTGTAGCATACTGTAGGTGCAATTATTGAATGATATTAAATTTACTAATGATATATTTAGTCTGTTTTATGCTTCACAAGTTCACAGCCCTTTGTACAACTTGAATTAAGATACAGAACAGAAAATCTTCAGAGTGAGACATCACAGACAAAATGGAGCAGTGCGTTGGATCGCTGTAAAGCATTTCATGTCAAACAAAAAAAGCGCTATAAGAAATATTATAAATAATCATAGCTGGAAACAATGACTGCAATAATTATACACACTTTTAATTAACTAATCTAAAAATTAAATCTAATGTAGTCTGATACAGAACAGAGTCTGGCTTGACCTACATACACTGGGACATTTTCTTTGATGAAAACTTTGGATTAAAGACATCATACGAAAGGGTTTCTGCCTTGGAACTTTGTCTAGAAGATCAAATATTTTTTTAAATTAAATGCTTTTATTCTATTTTATTATTTGCTGCTCTATCTTTTTTTTTTTTTTTTTTTTTTAGCTTGAATCATTATTGATAAGGCTGATAAAAGACAAAAAATAGTTTTGCTTTGTTTTCTGTCTTATAATGACTCATTTATGCCTCTGTCTAGTTGCATGTTTTAGTAATTACAGAGTGTAACTGGGAATTGATTTCTTCAAATAACCCTGAGACATGCTATTTGTCAGAGTGAGTGTAGGGGCGTGTTAGAGTTATTCCCTTAACTGAGAGTAGACAGGTTGGCTGTAAAAACATTACCCTCCCTCCAAATCTACAGGTCAGAATTTATTTACTTCTTCATATTTAATCAGGATTCCCCAGGAGACAGCACACATACATAAAACCTGTTCACCCAACAGAGGAAAGATAGCTGGTTGTCCAATGTCCTTAATGGACAGACATGATATACACAAAGATATGTAGTTAATCATTCATCTTAAAACCTAATATTAATGTTCATGAATGTACTGTAGTTGAGTAAACTCTCACTCAGGTTTTTTCAGGTTGTTCTCCTCCAGAGGGACTGCACTGTCTGTCTGGGACTGTCTAGGACTGTCTGGGTCACCGGGAAGTACTGATACATACCAGACAAAGTGACCCGAGGATTTTCAATGCTCCATCAAACCCTAAGTTCACAGCATGTCAGCATTTTGGCACCCGAAAGAAAAACTGTCCATTTTACTAAATATTTGCATATTTCAGACTTTGCAGAAATTGCAGTAAAGTACAGCAGGAACACTAATAATCTAGATAGATAGATAGATGGATAGATAGATAGATAGATAGATAGATAGATAGATAGATAGATAGATAGATTTGATCTCATTACTGAGATCAAATCAGGGTGAAGCAGTCTGATGCCATAATTGTGATCTGAATCATCAACTATCTCACTGGAAAGTCACAGTGTTTGTGCCTCAAGGGATGTGCCCAATATGTCTCTCCTGGATACTGCACTATTCTCCTCCTTCTCGTTCCTCCTACACCACCACATTCAGTCATCACACCAAGTCACACAAGCAGCAGGAGTTTGCATATGACTCTATGATAATTAGTCTATTAGTGAAAGAAATGAGGAAGAATAAAGCAGTCTGGCTGAGTGGAAATAAATTAAAGCTGTAACTGATTGATTTGAACAAATGTCTGATATTATTACTATTGTTATTATTATTATGATTATTTTTATTATTATTATTATTATTATACAGAAATGACCTACATCCTTCAACACTGCTTTCACAGATATGTGTACAGTAATGCAAATTTCTGGGAACAAAACAACAAGATATACCATATATGATCTCACAATCTAAATACAGCAATGTAAAACTATAAATTAATTGCATGAATAATAAAAAATCATTAAATTATTTATAATCAAGGAAGTTCTAGGCAGTTAAAAAAAAGTTTAAGCAGAAATTCTGCTGCATTGAAAGTAGAGTATATAAATAGGATATGCTTGCAAATATAAGCAGGCAAAAGGCAGCAGGGGGTTTTCACTCAGGCCATGATAGTGCCTGGGGACCTGCAGCACAGTTACAAGGACAGCACCCGCCCTCCACCCTGCAGCACCCAGGATGAAGTCACAGAAGGCTGCTCAGCTGTGTGGGATCACTCTAACAAGCTGCTACCTCAGTCTGGCCCAGCTGAAAATTCTTACACTGTTTACGAGGCGCTTATAAAAGCAGCCACAGTGAGCTGTTGCTGCTGGGTTTTGGGTCGGAATATATTCTGTCTGTGTTCTCCATGCCAACGACTCCTCAGTGAATCCCTACCAGCCTGGAAGATGAGTTGTCGTTAACTTAATTTGATTTTCAGACTTGAATTGTGAGAAATTAAAATTCTTATTTTCCCTTCACATTGAGATTACCGTAGGGCTAAAATCTCTATCACAATATAATTAATATATATTTTTCCACTAAAACTTGATGCACAGTATTTAATTATTGCCCAGCTCTGTTGCACATGTGCAAGATGCTGTTTGTTTTCTTTGTTTTAATCAGATTTACTGATCTCATCCACAAAATATCAATTAAACTCATTTGACTGATCTGCCTGTTACAGTTTTAAAAGCCTTGTCCCATTTCAGGATTCACTTCTTTTAAAGTTTGCATTTCAAGACAGAATACGTCATCATAGATCAACCAGGCTGTCTCTTTCCAAACATTTCTCCATTGCACAGAAGTCACATTTACTCTAAGGATAATTTAGTTGAACTAGTTTTGCACTAAAAGTGGGTCTACAGAGGAAGCTGTGAAAGCTGAGATATTGCATCTCAAAATTCAGCTGTTAACAGGACTAAGGTGACTTTATACCAGGGTTTTAAAATGGGATCTAAATCCAAAAAGCAGTTTGGATAATAAATGTTTGCAATCTACACCTAGTATTGCTATATGTTCTCAGTCTCTGTGGTGTCTGCATTTTGATTACATGTTGTTTACTGGGAGCAACATACAATGGAGAATCATGACTGTTCACCATCCACCATCCGTGGTCATTTAGATTTGATAATGTAGACTGTTTTTACTATTTTCAGGCTGAACATATTGAAAACTTAGAGGCGATGAGGAGAACATCTTCTAAACAAAACAATGACCCTATTATAACTATTAGAACTGACTCTTATGCAAACCACAACTTGTAGCCATCACAGTTTTTATGCACTGCTCACAAATTAAAAGAATAAATCACATAATCTTCCATTACATGGTCTCTCTAACGACAGTAATATTCTCTGTATTCCCCCAAACAATTTAATTCAGCAGAAACTGAGACAAAAGGGGAAAAAAAGTTCATGCAGCATAAGTTGTTGTTGTGATGAAGGAAACTGTCTGAGTACAAAAAAGAAAAACAATGTTGTGGTATGTTGTTTTAACTCGCCCATTTCTAAAAGCAGCAATAGCTTACACACAGTACTCACATGCTGTGAATTTATTGTTCTGGTCAGCTATTCCTTTGACATGAAGTTTAGGTTAAGTAACGTTATAAGAAGAGTCTACAGCCAAGCTAGCAGTTCTATCAGGCTGTATCATGAATGTATTAGAGGGAATGGATACCAGATTCAAAGATGGCGCCTATTTAATCAAATGAAAATTGCTCGCCTGGCGCATAAGCCTAAAAAGTTTCTAGCTTCCAGCTTTGCTTCCGTGTTGTGTGGCCCACTGCATATGCACAGTAGTGTTTCTCCTGCTGGGCCATAGATGTTTTACAAATATAAAACCTTCGTGGATAAAAAATTCATAACACTAAGAGCCATAATTGACCTTGTTTGCAGTGAGAGGTGTCCTGTCAACAGTTTTATAGACGTGTCTTTTATAATGGTGGTCTATGGGGAGAATACTTTTAAGGCTGCAGGGGATTTTTTCACTGTAATACAGCTGCGAGGGGCCACTAGGACAAAGTGCCAGCAGGGATAAGTGGCAGCGCAATATCCAGCTCTCTTAATACCTCCATGGGCTGTATAGACACAGTGGTGCCTTGTTCTTAATTTAGCATGTTAGCGTGATCATTTTTGCCAATTTCCAGTAAACAAAAAGTTCAGTTGATGCTATTGGGAATGTCATTTGTTTGGCAGGTATTTGGTCATAAACCAAAGTATTAGACACATTTAACTTTTGAATTTATGATGGTGCTAGATGAAATGTGAATGGATCACCAAAGTTATTACAATTCATCCTGGTGGTGCATTAATATCTGTACCAAATTCCATTGCAATCCATCCAATAGTTGTTGAGAGGAAAAATTAGGGGTACATCAAAGTCATTAGGATTCATCCCCTGGGGACCATGCATGTCTGTACAAAATTTCATGAGCAGCCAATCCAATAGTTGTTGAGATATTTCAGTATTGTCCAATGTGGGTGAACCAACCGTCCAAAACACTGTCCTATAGCCACAACGCTAGCACAGCTAAAAATAAAGCAATTATAATTAGAATTTTAATTATAATATTGTTGTTAATTACAGCCATCTTAACATAATTTATATTACCGGATATACTGCAGCTCTTTAGATAAAAGCAGAGCAAATGTCTAATGGATTTCAGCTGTGTAAACACATTACTGTCTTTGACTTAAACCACCCTTGATTTCATGGTGAATAGGAGGTCTGTTTCCTTTCAAAGGTCAGTTAAATGTAATTTGTAATATCTGCTTCCAACAGTCAGTCCACGTTATTTGTGACTTGTGCCGAGCAGTAATTTGACAAGGATGTTGTTTGTTGACCCTCCTCTTTTCTCTTCTTTTCCTGCACAAGTCAACCTGTCTGAATTTATGTGTATGATCATTTTGTTTGTTTGAAACACAGATTCAATCCAAAACATTTTAGAACACTGGTGTTTATTGTTTGAGGAAGAACAGCGTGATAATGCTTATTTCAAATTAAATGTGATATGAAATGTAAATAATGTTAAACATGTTCTGGACTGAGTACATTTATCCTTTTAGTTTGGCTTTGTGACTAAGTTTAAATTTCAGGACATCTCAACATCAACTGATGTTGTTTCATGCTTCATCCTGTGGGTATCTGCCTTGCAGTTCCAGGCTCTTAGTGCTAGTAGTGAGATCTGCATTTTCCACAGTGCATGACAGTGTCCTGACTTCAAATGTATGTCATGTTGCAAACAACACTCTCTCTTCTTCTCTTCTTCGCTTTATGAAACTTACATTTTAGTCCATCTTTTCCTTCAATCTTCATTCTTTTTTTGGAGGTGACTTCATTGGAATAACTCAATCTTTTATGATGGGTATGCACTCATCCATAGCGGCTGGCGTGACACTTGAAACTTTAATTACTCATGGATGACATTCTTTTATTTATTTATTTATTGTTTGCTGAGAATGTGTCTTCCTTTTGGTAGGTGGGGTGAGGGAGCTGGCGGAATTGTTGTTCCCTATCACTGATGATGGATTGGTCATTTTGTTTGTTACAAGCTAGGGTATCATACTGGTACTGGTCACAAAAAAATTTAAAAGCATACCAAGCTGTAAACATTTGCTTCTTGGTTGTGATTTTCTCTGCATATTATTCCACAGATGCTTTGCATATGTGGAATGCTTTTTACTTCAGTTGGAAGCTTAAGAGATATAATCACTATCCTCATCCACATATGCATCATCACCCCATCAGGCACACAGTCTTCATCATCAACACAGCCGTCATTATCCTCATCTTCATCATCCACTTGATCCTCTTCTTGACCGTTAACTCATATCTCTGCATCAGCTGTTATCCTGATGATTTATATGTTACATAATTTACAGAGACGTATAACCCTTTCGATATCTGTAGTGCTGAAAATGAGATGTTTGTACCTGCACTCTCTTCACATTGTGTACTGCACAAATTGTTTTTTATCAGTGACACCAAAGTGGTCTTCTGAAAATATGGATTCTGATTGTAAATATTCAACAATAACACTCCTGTAAACCTTGTTTTGCTACATTCTGTGGTCATGGTCATGCCGATGGTTAGTGTGTGCCTATTATTTTTCTTCACAAACTGCCAATTTATCTCGCTGGAAGAGCTCTTACAGATACGGACTCAAGAGTGTTTTTACTGCACCTGTAGATTTAAGTGTGATAAATATGGGCAGATACGGCGCCATAGCCCGAACCACAGCCAGGCAGAACAACCAATTTAATGTGTATATCTACTTGCTGGAACAGTATGTAGGCCATACAGTGAGTGTGTGTGATCAGAACAGAGCGGATGTTTCCATTTTCTGAATGGTATAGGGCACTGTAACAGCTGACATTTTCACAAACCAGCAAGCCAGGTAATTAGGTAGTTAACTACATAACACTAGCTACAAGCATAAACATGGTACTGTACACAGTACCCTCATTAAGTAAATGTAAATGTACTGTAGGCGTAGTAAAGGATAAAATGCATGCGCATCTGCTTGCTACATAGCGACAACTGTTTTGAAATGCATTCTTCAGAGATGCAATTTGCCTGGGTTACTACGGCAAAAAATGTGATCAGAGGATCAGAGCAACACCCTTATCACACTCTGAGGTGGAGGCCGGATTGTGGATATCAGGGGCTCAGCTGAGGCACAAAGGCTCCCAAACATCATTAGAAAGAGCTTAGCCGCAGCATATCTACCGTCAACATTAAATTTATTCACTCATACTTCAGTGTGGTGGAAAAAAGGTGACTACATACAGAACATAATAGTCACTGAACAGAACTATTTGTCTTAGCAAATTTTTTTTTTTCTGAAAAGACTGACATTCTCCATTTGCCACCCACTCTACTCAGTTTCAGCACATAATGACATGAGTGATGTGTGTGGACGAGCCGAGGATGGCGTGGAGCGCCATTTAGTCAGACGCTGTCAATCTCCCACAGGTAAGCCAAAGTAGGAATGAGTGGGAAAATCTTTTAGCTTCATAACATTCATCGGATATTCTGATGATAGAGTGTAACCTCTTCCTGTCTTAAAGATCATAGTTTGGCTTCCTTGTGAAACCACAAACCAATAAAAAAGGTTTACTGAACACCTGCCTGAATACATTTTCTTCCTTTATATACACTGAAAATTGACTGTATATCCACTCTAGCATTCCACACCAGGAAGTGGTGGACAAATGGACAACTTTTTTTTACTACAAGTGGAGCCAAAATATAAAAGTTAAACCTGAGGGTAGCACCAAACTAACACTGTTAACCGTGTCAAAATAATTTATTTAATGTGCAACGGTCAATGTGGGACATCTCAGTCTAGACTGACTGTCTGACTGTAATTTCTGAAGCCATGGTACCAGCACGGCTGAAAAACAGGACAGCACAGTGAATTTCAGTCAATAACGGTTATAAAAAAACCAACATTGTTGATAGATGCTCCTCTCAGCTAGTATGTAACAGAGGTCAACATACAACGCCAAAAAAACACCCAAACAACTATTTCAGTAAATAACATCAAGTTCACAGACAGTTAACCTGGGATAATACCTCTCTGGGAAATCCCCGAAACTTCTTAAAGATGAACTGCAATGCAACTACACACTAACACGCACTAAAAACTGTGCGATTGAGATGTTTTTTTACCTGATATAACTAATTTACACTGTCAAAACATACACTGATCCAAAAGAAATAAAGGGAAAATACGCTGTCAGGGAGTTAACGTTTACAGTACAGATATCAAAGATCAATGAAGCCCTCTGGTACTGTGAAACTTCATAAATTTGCACATCTTTCACACTGCCTCTTTCAGGACTCAGAATATGCAAATACTGTAAAACATACTCACCATGAAAGCAACCCAAGTGATCTTTACTGTATATGACAGTTTCTTCCCCCTCAACTCTCAAGGAAGACTTAAATCACCGCTGAGATTTCGTCCTCAAGTAGAAGACTACAATGCATGTTCTATAAATTAGCTCTTCATAAAGACACTTTTTTAAACGTACGCACCGAATAAATGAATAAATAAACAAATGAGACAACCAGTCCCCTCCTGTGCTTCGGTGACATTACCAGGAGTCGTCATGGAGCACTGCACTAGCTCATGGAGGTCTCCCATTTATACAACAGTATACTCCTAATGATGGAAATGTTTGCCCTTGAAATCTCAGTTAATAAGCAGCTACAGTATGCTGTGACATCCATGATTAGATCATCCAGTGCTGTCACATCTCATCCTGAGGAGGATGCCACCAGACAAAACTGAGAGTGGGAGCAAGCAAGCATCCTACTGTCTGATTCTCTTCCTTTCATACATGCACACAGACACATAAACACACACACACACACACACACACACACACACACACACACACACACACACACACACACACACACTCCTCTTCAGCGGCTATGCAACAGAACAGCCTGGGTTAATCTTGGGCAACAGCTTCTTGGCCAGGATCAGACAGCTCCACTAAAACCCAATGAATGCTGACATTGATAAGGCATGGAGCCTCTTCACACAGGTAGAAGACACAAGACAAACGCCTTTTTAGATGATGCGGCCTCGGGCAAGGATAAGATTGATTTTGCAATGCAGCATTAGATGAGATTTCCGATGCATACTATAACGAATTAGCATGAATCTGTTCCCCATGAGAGACGCCTGCAGACACTGAGTGAATTGAAATAAATGACTGTCCCAGTGTTTACCACACCATCCCCCATGCTGCAGTCAGTTGGCCATCTAAGTGTGACAGCCCTGGTTCACGCGCAGCAGAGACCAGCGTGATGGATGGACAGCCAGGCAGCTGCTAAAAATCTCTTGATTCACGCCCAGCCTGATACGCCACTCACTGATCAATTGCATCCACGTAAATCTGCCATCCGCCTTAATGTGACATGATAAGGAAGGAGAAAAGGAAGCTTGCAGGACTCTGCTCTTTTAACCTCAACTCTTATAATGCAATTTGCAACGGCTGGGCAGGTTTTCTGCTCTTATTTTTCCCCACACATACAAACCACCTTTCGTTGTGAAGTCTCCCAGGCCTCCCATGTGAGGGTTCTGTGGATATTACCTCGAAAAGATAAATGCCTGTGCCGGTGAAAGTAATGTCTGGAATGAAAGAGAAAGATTCATTGAGCGATCTGCAACTAAGATAGGGTAAGACCTCAGCAGCGCTGTCAGAAGTCTCTGGCACCAGATCTGATGCAAGTTCAATCAAAATGTTTCAACTGGCCAAACTGTAGTCAGGATTATTTTTTTTTTAATTTCAAAGTTAGCGTCTGCTGAGTGCGGCGTGTTGTGTCAGATGATGTAGATAAAGTATATTATCAGGCTGACAGTCAGCCAAGGTGAATTCTTGACCTTCCTCGCGTCACTGATGTTTTAGCAGAAGAGATTGGCTTATGCACACATTTCTTTAGAGATGACACTGATGTACTGTAAAGTAGGCTGTAGCACTATCATGAATAGTGCAGCATTGATCAAGTCTGTTGTTCGACTTTTTCCTTTTGTTGGATACTTCTTTTTGTAGAGGTGGCAACAAACAAATGTGAGTCTTCACAAACCCAGAAATCACAGTATTCTTGATCAAGTGCCTTTATATTGTTGTACAGTATTCCAATATTCAGAAATATGATGATATTTATATGAATGACTGGTTCTTTCCCAGTCAATTGAGCTCTCCACTTAACTGTAATTTAGCTTTCAGGATCAGGAAAACACATACAACAAACAGTACATCATGATATATCCAAAATACCAGACAATATCTAATCCTATATCACATTGCTCAGCTCTCCTGTACTGAAGTAAAAATGCAGATTCAAAATGACGCTGACTATAGAGCGTACACAGTAGTTGTTATTCTTTGCCACCTCTAGTTTTTTTGCTATCAGAGCTGTGTAGTAGATTTGGGCCTCATTGTGTTGCCCTCTTCAGAGCACTGTAACTGCATAATGTATATCCTGACAGGGTGATATTGTGTTTTATATCTCTAAGGGCCCTGATTATGCTGCCTGGGCACATTTTGGTTAACAGTGCAGTTTCAGCTTCCTTTTCTCATGCTGTCACACAGTAATGACAATGGATGAGCTGAAATACTTACATTTGCAATGTAATGCAACACTTCTGAATGGGCAAAAGACACCTGAAGGGAACAGAAAGACAAACTAACCAATGGGTCACATATCTTTAGTTTAACAAGGAATGCTTATTATAAATATCAGCTTGAGGGGCTTTTATCTGCGCTCTAAGAACTCATTATTCTATATGCTATTTTGGTCCAACAGAACTGTGCAATTTTAAACTATATGATTATGAACACTTATTCTTTAATTTCCATTTTTCTTTGTTATTACTGGTCCACAATAGCCTCTTAATCAAGATCAGACACTTATTGGAGACCGTAGTGTCAACCTTAGGAAGTCATTGGTTTTAAAAGCCATGTCTGCTCCTGGTGGGAGGAAATACTTGTTTCCGCTGTAACCATATAGTAACGTTGTCAGTTCAGCAGTAGAAAATGTACCAATATCCCTGAAAGAAAGACCCTGAATGTGCTAGTTTTTGAGTGGCCGTTATTATAAGTGAGCCTTTGAGACAGATGATATCATAGATTTGACTTAACATTCCCTATTCTACTTCTTGAGCGCTCCTGCCCACCGAGATAACATAAAGGATACTTTAAGATGAGCGGCACTGTGTTATTCCTTAATAAGGCATAGCCACAAAACAAATTTCAGTCTCTCAGCATTGTGTTAATGAAAATTATTGGGAAAGAAATACATAAAAAACTTCCAAATTTCATTTGGTCTCTCATATTGGCTGCATTGTCTCAAGCAAAAATTAGATTTTTGCCATGCGTATCTTTAATGAATCACAGCTGAGCTTTTCAAAAACATTGCTGTCCCTGCAGTATGACAGACTCCAATGTACCAACCTCTGCTGAATCCTGAGTAGCATTGTACTTACAGAAAATTATAGACCACCATCCATCCCATTCCACCTACTGTACCACCTGTTGTGAAAATAACCCGCAATTTTACTGACTATTTCACTGATGTATAACAATATCAATCAAACATTCCAAATCAGTTGGCACTGTATATGCAGATTTTTTTTTTTTTTAGACATTTCATATCTGGACTTTAACACCATTTCACAACCTTCTAGCTACTTTCAAGTGGCACAATGACCCAGATTGTAAGTTAATCAACAGTGTGCTGCTGGTGTCCCATCTCTGACTATAAAGCTTCCAGCTATATGTCTCTTATGCTGTGGGTGATTTCAGTTATTGAAGTATTTTATTTCAGTTATTTGAGCAAAGTTCATTAGAAATAAGGCACAAATAATGAAATAACCCAAACTCGCCGAAGGTGTAGAGAGACAAAGATCTCAACAGTGACCTTTTTTGTTTGTCTTCACCATCCAGGGACATAATCCCTGTTTGGCTGTGCAGCTGGCATGCAACTGAGTCACGCGTCAGCCCTGATTAGAAGCAGCAGTGGTCCGCGGGCCCCATTCCTCTGCCAGAGCCAGGAGTGGAAAAGGCCAGGGCCACCACTTTCAGTCTGTGGATATGACCTTGATGGGGTATGATAGAGAGGAAGCGACACGATTCGCAATGCCACACAATATCTGTAACCTTCCACTTCCCCAGTATGCATGCGGAAGCTATTGAGCTGTGACACACACACACACACACACACACACACACACACACACACACACCACGTCAACTCTGCCCTGCCGTTATTTCAAGCATTCTCCTCCTTCATGTCATCCAATCATCCATCTGTCTTTGCATATTGGCTGGTGCTTTGTGTGAGATATCTTAATTCCAGATATTATTTCCTTTTCATACTCAGCAGCCCCTATGCTAATGCAAAAGTCACGAGTACAGCTTTAAGAGATAATGGCTTAAAGAAGTTCGAATATTAAGCTGGATGTGGAGTAACATCATGTACCATGCAGCCAAATTCTATTAAGGGCTATAAAAGTATCCATAATATTATTCATAAAAAATAATTTGAATTACTAGTTGTATTATTTTAGCTGTTTTAGCAGCAGTGGCACCATTTTGTTTTTGTTTTTTTTAAATTGCTACCCACACCCTTAAATCTTATTGGAAGCATCTATGGAGACAGATGTCTTGTGAGTCAGATCATAGCAACAGGAGTATTGTAAACATGGCACCAAAAATACTGGGTGTTGAGCAAAATCTTGGCAATGGCACATCCTGTGTCAAATTAGAGCTGATAAGAATAAAAATAAACATGAGAATTGCACTTAGCTGCAAATACAAATGAAGCATGACTGAGGGAAAGTAAAATGCAGAAATATATAACAAAAAGGAAACAAAAAGTCAAGACTGTGACATACCCTGCTGTTGTGTTGCTACCTAAAAATATATATAACAGCACTGTATGCACAAAAAAAGTATTGCATAAGTTCACTGTTCACATTCTGAGCACTACAAGCCATGACTTAATTGTTGTCAACATGGCTCTCATAGGAAACCAAGTGGCTCACTACAGAATGCAATAGCATTTAAATGAGTCTGTCAGCACAACCAGCAGGGATTTAAGAGTGCAGCCAAACAGCAAATGGTAATGAGAGAACGTGCAACGGATCTGGGACGCAACACTTATGCGCTGCCCACAAGTGAGGTGCTGAAAGATAGCGTGCGACAGTAGCCAAGCAGAGGTGCTCACCTAATTCAGGTGAACAGGAAATGAGAGCGAGTAGTGCTCTCTCCATGTGCTCTGAGAATTCAGTGACAAAATGTGTCGTGTTACAGTTGGAGGAGAATTTGCAAAGCAAATAGGTTTACAGGAGGTTCAGGAAGGGCAGCAGTGTGCAGGATGTGTGGTGCTGTGGCTCAGAATCTTGAACACATCCCCCCCTTTTTGTGTTGATAAAATAATCTAATTATTGCGCGGGGAAATCAGGCTTTGGGCCCCTAGACTCATTACCATATTTAAATCGACTGCACTGATGGCAGTCAAAAAATAAAGCAAACACATCTTTAAGTAAAATGATAATATCAGGTTTTAACACCAATTTATGTAATCCAAGAACAATAGATGGTGATTATCTCTCTGCTCATTCACACTCATCCACTTATAATCATCCACATTGTAAATGAGTGTGGCTGACTATAATTTTTCATATGTCTCTTTTTAAAAACATTTAGAATTTTGGAGCTTTTAATGTGAGCCACAACACCTCCTCAGTGGACAACCCCTCCTGGAGTGATGCCATATAATCTGCTGTATGGAGGCAGCAGCTTCATATGGGGGTGTGGATGCTAGGCTGCAGGTTTTAAAAAACATTTTCTTACCACACAGGTAAGAGACCTTTTGTTTCCAGCTCACAACTTTCCCCCCCTCGATTTTAAGGATAATATAAAGAGCTGCCTTTGTTGCAGATGATGTGGAAGCTGCTTGACTCAACTACAGGTTTCTGTCCTTTCCTATCTTTACACTGTCCAATCCTTTGCCACAGAACATGAAATCCCTCTCAATAATAAATACAGGTAGGCTACCTCAAGCATTTCAAGAGACAAGGGCCCTGAATGCAGCATGACTCAAAGACCATCTTAACTTCACTTTTATTTAGATAAAAAAATTAACAACCGGGCAGCCCAGCTTGTGACATCTGGTGAAATCAAACAATCGGTTGTGTAGCTGCTGGTTTCCATATTTCTGCGCGAGCTGCAGCCTTTATTCAAAGGCAAAGCCACCACTGTATGTGCTGTAGCCCAACCACAGGGCATGTCTTCCGGCACGCAATTAAGCGACCTCATCCGCAACCGTGTTGAATTTGGAAACCATACCTCTCCTCCACCCACCTCAACTGACAGTAAACACTGATAACAAAGACGCCTGGTATCAAATCTCATCATCTGCGGCTACATTAAGTGAATTCTCCAAAAAGACACCTCAAAAGAAGTGTCAATAATTGGCGAGCAGCAGCCCAACATCCTCGATTTGGAATAGCCTACAAACAACCCCGGACCACTGACATTGAAAAAACACACAGATACAGCACGGCTTATCTTGTAGCTTTTCTACCGCAGCAGAGCTTAAAAGCTCATTACCACCATCCATAAGGTCGTTTCTGTGTAGGAGGTGTGCGGTGTCATTTACCTGTGCATCATCCAGCCATCCGACACATGGATACAAGAGAGGGGTTTGGTTATTCCAGCCAAGGCAAAACAGCACAAAAAGGAGAAAAAGAAATCCTAAATTGAGCACAGATGGATGCGGCAGATGATTATGCGACCTCTGCCTTCAGAAGGGTAGTCTTCTTATCTTTTAGATTTTGCTGTATCGATGGGGGAAGGCGGGCAGGGAAGCCCCGAGCCTCTCCGCACAGACAAAGATGCTCTCTCTCCTCCGCCGCACCGCGAGCAGCAGCAGCAGCAGCAGCAGCGGCAGCAGCAGCAGCAGAGCCGTCATTCCCCCGACACTTGATGGTAATAGTTTGGTAGGTAGCTTATATGGGTTGAGGGCGCGGTCAGCTGCTGTTGACCAATCCTGCACCCCATCAAACTAACAGCAGCGTTGCCATGGAGGATTAAGCGGCGTTTAACCACCAGACTTGTAACCTGTGGTGGTAAAGCAGGTGCATTTTTTTTTAAATTTTCCAATCCAAGCATCATATATAAAGGCAGCAGGGTGACCTAGAGTAGTGGTTAAGAGAGACTCAGGTTGAACCCTAACAACAGGCCCCCCCCCCCCAACCCTCAACCCCACTCCCGCAACCATGGTGCCGAAGTGTCCTTGAGCAAGGCACAAGGCCAGGGTATAAATTCATCAGCTGCTCAGGAGGAGCCCTGTTCAAAAACCTCTCCACGTTTGGAAAGACAATCATATTTCTTCAATGACTCATTCTGCTTCTATAAAAAAACCATTCCCCTCCATTGTACAGTGATTTGAAATCTTAACCCGTATCTCATGATGCAGAGCTGCTTACTCATACAGTCTTTGTTTCATCATGTAACACAAGAAATGCCACCTGCTATATTTAGTTCGTCTGATTGAGGAAAACTTTCACAACACTGGGTGACATTTTGTTGTTGTTGTTGTTGTTGTTTATTTCAAATTGATGTTTGCTTGAAGTTCAGCAAAATTACATTTGTTTTATTGGAAAATACCTATAATTTTCTTAAAATATTCTCCAGAATTTGAACAATGAAATTGCATGTATTTTTTTTAGCTGCCACCATGACAATAGCAGGTGGGCTGCAAGAGTGAATTTGTATTTGGCAGCACATCAAGTAATGGTCCTTCGAGTTACAAATGCAGAAACATCATCTCCCATATCACATTAATGACATGGGAAAAGGAAGTATTTCAATATTTGGTCTAAATGATACAAAAAGTGATTTCACTAGCAGCGTTGGAATGCAAAATGGGAAATCTGAAATCTAAAAATAAAAGAATACCAGTTTAAAGGCAGTCCCCCTTCTCACATGGGTTGTCTTTCACATGATTCTTGTAATTTATGCTTGAAAATGTAACATTTCATACACAAAAGCAAATCAAAGTGTATAACATAAGGCATGAAACATAAAATAAGAAATCCGACTGTTTAATTACAGTTGCAGAAATGAATAGAAGAGAGTACAGAATGTAAGCACACAAGGATGGTAGAGAACATAAATGTTTTAATCTGGTCAAGTCAAACTGTATTAGTGTTGGATTATTGTTCCAGCTCTGTGTAGTTTAATAACTGAATAGCTTCTCTGTGTTTAGTTTGGACTCTGAGAACTGTTAACAGATTGTTACCAGATGACCTGAGATAACCCTGAGAGAGTCCATGTGGTTAAAAGAGATGCATTTTGGTCCGAAAACATCCAGAAAAATACTCCCTTTTGACAATTACCAATTTTGCTTTCCCAGTTAGGAAGTTCAATACGAGGTCTATCCAATAAATGGATGTTAGTGTGCAGGATATTTGACTCATCAGTGACAGCTGACTCCTAAAAGCCTGTCAAGGTGAGCTAGTATGAGCCTTCTTCGCTAGAGATGAAATCAAAGCAATCTCGAATCTGAGGATGACATATGAATAATAAATGCTCTGAAATGTTTTTGCCTGCGAAACAATTCAGCCTGAGTGAGTAAATGGGGTTGAATACTTTTGCAGCTACATTTCAAAATCGTCACTGCTAAAAATCAACACTATACCCATGTTTATAATTTATAACTTAAGGGAATAGTAATGCATTTCCATTTGGATATGATAGAAGTGTGTGGATTTCTGTATAATTTTATCAAGCAGAATATTTCAGAAATACAAGTATGAGCAATAATGTCTAAATACCTTTGACTTAATAACAACTTTTATGGCCATCTTATGTTGCATCCCAATGTAGTATAATCATATGTCTTTTCATAGATTTTTTAAATACTGATATTAAAAAACAAACCTAATTTAAATAGATATTACCGTAATAACAAAAATCTGTAAATCAGGAAATTCCGCAAACCAACCCAAAGCTGATTTTAGCCTGCCAGTCACATAGCAGAGATGTTGCACTGAAACCCAAACAATGTCCTCATCAGAGGTCTGATTGTTTCAAACTCTCTGAGTAACAAATTCCTACACATCTTAGAGGTTAAATGTCCGTGGACGGTTTGCTGCTGCTACTTACAGTAGCACAGAGGTCAAGTGGTTACGATATTCCTGTCTCGCCATC
The DNA here is from genome assembly GCF_910596095.1 of Thunnus maccoyii. Taxonomy (NCBI): domain Eukaryota; kingdom Metazoa; phylum Chordata; class Actinopteri; order Scombriformes; family Scombridae; genus Thunnus; species Thunnus maccoyii. The sequence continues at coordinate 19,522,996 of NC_056545.1, forward strand.
ATCTTATCTTACCTTCAGCCTTCTCTTCTCAGCCTTTTGCTTTTCAATATCTGTACGATGATTCATCTGTGACTACTGGCTCTGTGTTAGTCAGTGCAGAGAAGACAGTTGCACTAAAAAAGAATTCGAGATTAGTTAGCATTTCAAACATTTTCAGCCTCAAATAGTTGTTAATTGAGATGAGCTTGAAAAAAAAAACAATGCCAGGCTTTCAACACTGAAGCATCATTTGCTTCAAACTGTCAATGACTTTGTTGCAAGTAGATTTTAATCATCACACATACAGTATGTAGCTGGTACAGAGGTGTCACATTGAGCAAAAAGCTGACATCTTCTGTTAATGTTTGTCTTTCAGAAGCACATGTAACTTTGTATATATTACACTTACCGTCTCTGTTGTATAAGTTATTATGTATAAATTATATGGGAACAGTAAAAGGTATTTGTAAGCGATAAAAGTGAGACGTCTGTCATCTAATTTTTAGCCATGCTATAGTGGTGTGGCTCTATGGATGGCAGTTGGTCCACCACTTTGGTCCAGACTGAAATATCTCTCCAACTACTGGATGGATTACCATGAAATTTGGTACTCACATTCATGTTCCCCAGAGGGTGAATTGTGAAAACTTTGGTGAACCTTCACTTTTCCTCTAATGCCAGCCAGGGGTCAAAATACTAATTTGTATTTGTCCAATACTTTATTGTTTAATCAAATACCTGAAGAACGGATGACATTCCCCTCAGCTGTACATTATTTTAGTGCTAGTCAGCAAATATTAGCATGCAAACATGCTAAGATGTTGAGCATGGTTAAGTAAACACAAACATCAGTATGTTAGCATGATGATGTTAGCATCCAGCTCAAAACCCTGCTGTGCCTAAATACAGCCCTACAGAGCCGCTGGTTGGGTCATATGAGGCCTTTTGCAGTAGGAGAGATGGTGTGTTTTCAAACAAAACTCGCCAAGCAGAACTATTGTGCAGTGAAGCATCAACAAATGTAAAGACAATACAAAGAGAACAGAAAACTGTGTGTTACTTTAGTGCACTAAATCATGATTATGTTCAGTTGCCCAGCTGTTATCCTTTTGTCCCCCCCTCTGGGACACAACCATACTCTCACAAGCTTTTGTGGTGAATAGCGGTGGTAGTCTACGGTATTTCTACCCCCAAAACACCTACCAAACAGTTAGTGTGTATTGTGTGTGTGTTTTAGTGACCTGTCTAAGGCAATTATTGATTTTTGCTCTGGTCTATAAGGCAGAGTGAAGCTCTGCGGCCTGGGTGAGGAAATCATCTGTTTTGCAGAGAGATATATATCCACAATTGCAATAAAATATTGAGCAACGTCTGTATTATGAGAAAGCCCTCAGGACTTAAGTAAAGCACGCATGTTATTGAATCTGCTTTCTGGGATACAGCAGCAAACTGCAAGTTATTCTGTTTGTATCTTAGGAACACTCGTCCACCAGCCGACAACATTCGCTTACGCAGTTCTTGTGATACACTGTGTTGTGCAGTTCAGGCACTTTGCTCAGTACAATTAAGCTGTTAATATTCGAAACATACCAGATAACACGCCGTCAGCAGAAGTGTGGAGCGAGTAAACAAGGTCTCTGGGAGTAGTCAGCTGAGTAAAAGCTATACTGTGTTTATCTAAACTGCTTTGCAATAGTGTGTAATGTTAATTAATGGTCTGACATTGGTCTAAATATTGATGAGTGATCAGCTAGTTATGTTAATGTTGGTTTTGGGTAGCAGAGTAAGTTTGAATAAATAGTAATGCACCGTATCATTCAAACAAAATCATATCGTACTGTAACTATACATTATAAACAAATAGGGGATAGTAATAAATAAAACATAAAATATCTAGTTTTTATAACATGTTAGTTTTAAAGTCACAACAATAGGCTATTAGCACTGTCTTATCTCACCACATTGAAAATATATATGTGATAATAATATGGCTTCATCATAGACAAATAAAGATAGAAAATTAATAGGCCTTTTTCACAGAAGACATTTTGAAATGTCACAGTAAGAAAAGCTGTAAGAAAATTGTAAAATAAATGAATTCCTGATATTGTGTGTGCTGACTCACTGTCACACTTACTGGCATACTTTAATATAGCAGAATCATTGTTAATGTTATTGGAAACACCTGTGCTTTTACAACAAAAGTCAAGATGTCTGCCCTGAAAAAGGTCTATTGTGCAGAACAAAAAAAATCATGAGATTGAAAATAATTAATTCATTAATTGATAAGAAAGTCAAAAAAAAAAAAAAAAGAAGAAGAAAGAAAGGGGGTATTTGAACCACCTAAATTAAATTTTTAGTACTGTTTGCTATGTTAGGGATGCACTAAAAGGCCACACAGGTGTTTGCAGTCATTCTGGTTGAGTAGACCTTTAAACTGAAGATGGGTGGGGCAACGATGGAAATTATGTGATGTCATCAAACTCAGTGTACAAATACAAATGATAAAGGCGTAATTTTTCCCGCCTTAACGGGTAATCAGGTCATGTAAATAAAAACACCTGTAGGTGTGATTTTTGTCTTAAAAAATAGCACAGAATGAATTATCATGTTTTCCTGCAAATCCTCGTCTGTTCCCTTCATATTCAATAAACAAGTTTCTGTGTTTCTCCGACAAAAGTTTGTTTCATCACAAAATGTGCAAGACAAATCTGTGACTGTCATATAGAGGGAAATTACATTTTCTACACAAAAGTTAGAAAAAAACAGCAATAATAATGATAATGTACTGGATGAGCTTTATTAAATATTCTGTTGACTAATAACACAATTATAAATGATCTTTGTACTATAAAGTTAATACAGTTAATGAGTTGATAATCCTCACCCTTTGTACTGTTTGTTCTGCTCCCATCTCCTTACTGCAGAACAGATCTGGTGGTTTTCAATGTGACATTACTAGATTTACCACCAGATGACAGTATTCCTCCTGTGCAGCTGTAGGTTTGACAGGTTCACTGACAGACAAAATGAAGCATTTGACCTGAGTAAAACACTGGAACTTAACAACGTCCCTATGAACTACATCTGCCATTATTCATTGCCCTGAAGAAATGCACTGCAATTCAGATGATTGGTATTCTGCACATACGCCACCATTTTAACTCCACACAATAGAAATGCTCAGTGTGGATGCAATTAAACACCTTTTTTTCACCATCAGAGATAAAATTCTCTGAATAAAAACAATGATACTTATCTTGTCTGTCACTATTAGAAATCATTGCAGGGAAACTGGCGATAAATGATTTCATGGTGTGTGAAAATTAATTGAACAAGTTCAGATTCCACGGTTTAGTGGACCATATTTATGACCGTGTAACTTACAGTAATTAAATTCAATACATTATAAGAATAATAGATAATAAGAAAAAAAAACAGTCTTAGTAACAATTGTTTACTGCAGCATCATAGACAGACATGAATTTGTGCCAGGTAGCATGTGTACCATAACTTTTGGTGAGTGTAAACAAAGATACTCATTCTCCACAGGCAAATGAGAAAAAAAATAAGCTCTCACACCAACAGACTGTGTGTGGCAATGTGAATGTCTGGGAGTCGATGTGTGAATTAGAGTGTATAAAAGAGAATTACAGCCAGATCAACTTGAGCTTTTGTGATGTAATTATCTTAGCTGCTTCCAGCACAGTAGGCTATATGTTTGGCCAGCAGCAGCCTTCTCTCGTCTGTTTTTGCTGAATGTAGACAAAATAATCCAAACAAAAAAGAGACACTTTAACTGGCACACAGTCTTAGTCATAGTCTGAATCTCTTTCTGACCTTATTCAAAGTGCTTTGGCAAGTTTCCCTTGAACTACATGTCCTGTACAACCCGTTACTGTATCTCATATCAGTGTCATTGAACTAAGGAAACCTCAAGGGAATTCATTCACTCATATCAACTGTTTTTTCCAATAAGATTCCGATACATCACATTTTCATTTTTTTCATGCTTTACTTCCTCAGGAGCCAATCTCATGACTACTGAATCCTGATGTTGTGGAAATAAAATTTTAATCCCTTCGATCACCTAGAAAGAGGTGAACTCACTAGCTATAGCCAAGCAAGCAAGAACACCCACAAATTGCGACGAAAGAGAAGAAGAAGAAAGAAAAAAAAGCCAAAATAAGAAATTGAACACTTCTGAAAAGGATGCAGAGCAATGTGATGCTTAGAGCGTGGAGGTGCCAGACATAGAGTGCACCTGCAAATGTAACACATTAGAGGCAGCTTTCAGATGCATTCAAGATACATGGGTGAGGAGAAATTTTGTTTAAATGTCAGCTCTATATTTTGAAGAGTGAGGAATTGAAAAAAAAAAATCCCTTCAGCTTTTGTTGTTCAGCTCTGACAGAAAACAAACCTGATAAAAACTCAGTTAAGCTATAAGTAAACATAGATAATAAAATCCAGATAACTTTACACAAGACATATATTTAACTTGCTGTTTTTACTGTAGTTTGCTGCTTTCAAGGGCAGCCCTCTCTATTTGCTCACCAGACTCTCAATATGATAAGAAAATAATATTTATTTTATAATATTTGGAAACTCACTTTAAATTCCACACCCAATTTTAGTTATCAACACAGTTATCAACATAAAGGCACTTTCCCTCTCTATTTTACTCTCTGCTTTACCTGCAAATAAATTAAATCCTTCATTTATTTACCCATTTTATCCATCTATTTTTGTAATCTGGTGTTAAAGCCGTAAATGGCCACATAAATCCCAGTTCCCCCCTTTTGCCAGCCGCAGTCTGTCAGTCTCCCACACACTTTTCTACTGTCTGCCAGACAACACATTAAAAACTGTGGTTACCGTTGGCCAATCAGAGCCTTCATTAACATCAGAGTTAACTGACTTAATGTGTGCCGGGGAGTAAGATTGAAATTAAAATGAATTAAATTTGCATGAGTCTTCCTGACTGTAATGGAGAGATCATAAATAACTGTGTTTACTGACAGACAGAAAATAAGGGGATAATGAAAAGCCAAAATACGAAAACTCACATTGTGTCACGTGGTACAGGCACGTGGACCTGGTTGAGTGGCTAGATTGTCCTAACAATTCAATTTGTTGTTCAAAATTTTCCTTCACATCAAGAATAATGTTTTTTTTCACAGTTTCCATCAGGCAGTGCATTCAATGTGGTCTTGAAATGCTTGATGTACCATTTGACAGAACAGCCAGTAGACATGTAAGAACATAATTTGCTCATCATAATGGACAAATCAGGGGCACGCCAGCTTCAATCTCTGTCATCTGTTGTGTGATGGTTCCTCTGTTCTGGGGGTCATTTGGCATGCAGGAACATTAAAAGGAACATAACAGGATTCATATACAGCGTAAGTTCTAAAAATTCTTCTAATGATGCGGAAATGGCCATGAAACGCTGACAAGCACTTCAACCACCACCTGCAATTTGATTTCTATTTAGCTTCTGTCCAACTGTTATGGTGCTTGACAGCAGCATCTTCTGTTTTTCTTTTTCTTTTTTCTTTTTGCATCTTGTTCAATCACGCAATGGAGTGGCAAATGGTTAGAAAGATGGGATAATTTTACTCCCAATACTTTCCCTGTCAACATTTATTCAAACTGCGGTGAAATCTAGTACGTCTTGACACTAAAGTAACAGCCACTCTTTCATCCAGCTTTTAACTATTTTCAGTCCAAAGGCAGAACCCCCCCATTTTAATGACATAATGATAAGTGTGCAGAACAGCATCCAGCTGAGAACAGCTCAGCAAACACTGTCTTCCGCCTTATACTGCGGTCCGACTCATTGCAGTGTACTAGTGTTGTCTGCCGGCTCTTGCTGACATTAACAAGATATGCCTTTCAAATATCATGGCCTTTGGGACTGGGTCAGAGTTACTATTTATAGAAGGTTAAGACTTCATGATAGTTTGGCTCGCTAGAGTGATAACTGAAAATAGAGTGGGTTTTAGTAGCTCTGCTGCAGCTGATTTTGTGTCTGTTATTGCTTCAGGCTCTTGAACAGATGTGATCTACACACAGACTCTGGATCACTGGTTTATAACTACTTACAGCACCGTACCACCACTTACAATACTTGTGAACTGACACAGTAGCATGAAAATGCTGAACGTGTGTCAGAGTAAGCCGGGGTATAAGTGAGACCTGATCGAGTGTCTGTAATGTAGATTGCTTAAACAAAATCCTGTGACTGCCCTCTAATGTAGGAACGTATAAAAATAGTGTCACCCTACAGTATGAAAGTTAGCTGGCTTTGCACTGTTCTGCTCTTTAGGTTCAACAAAATACAATTTTTAATATTTAATATACCATCTGCCAGCCAAGGAACTCCTGCCAACTATGAGAAGAAAAGCTAGTTAGCCACTGTAGCTGCCAGTCATTATCATTACCAGCATGTTTCTCTCTAACAGTATCAGTTAATAGTTTACATAGGTCAGAGGAGTAATGATATATTAAATTAAATTAAGTGGAAAAAGTTAATATGCTGAATTTGTGTCATGTCATTATTATTTCTAGAATAATGAATAGTGCTGAATCATTGTGCTCAAATCATTGCAGGTTGACAGTTTTGTGAATGTTGTCCAACAGGAAAATACAAGCATGATAGAGAATACAAACAGATAATAGTGTTCCTCACTTTTCTAAATAGAAAACATTTTTACTGCTTTAACCAGTTTGACTGAAGATAAAGAAAGATGATCAGTCATTTATCATATATCATTATAATCTGTCTAAATCAAATAAATAAACTGAAAATATCAAAAACATAGTTGTATACGGGACCTAATTACATGTAAACCCTCTCATTCTCATCTGATTTATGATGAATAGAAAAAAAAATGAAGTCATCATCATAATTCACTGCTGCCAATCCTATATCTTTGGTCCAAGGGGGCCCCTCACTGTAGATGCTGTGTCACATCATTAAAAAGTTCCCGCCTCCACCCTCAAAATATGACACCCCCTTTACCAAATACATACAATCTGCCCCGCCCTCTGTGTAATATTCATAGACGTGCCTTTAAAATGCTCAACCTGATCTTGTTATGTGGGCGCCTCTCTTGCTGTGTTACTGGGTCTGGTAGTGTGTGCCTGCTATCTTACTGTTTACATTCTTCCAGAGTCAGAGCCCTGAGCTGCTAAAGACCTGTGCCACCATGTCGAAGCCACTGTCCGACCATGATAAAAGGAAACAGATTTCAGTGCGAGGCCTCGCTGGTGTTGAGAACGTCACAGATCTGAAGCAAAACTTCAACAGACATCTCCACTTTACCCTGGTCAAGGACAGAAATGTGGCATCTAAAAGGGATTACTACTTTGCTCTTGCCCACACTGTGAGGGACCACTTGATTGGCAGGTGGATCCGTACCCAGCAGCACTACTATGAGAAAGATCCCAAAGTAAGTTGAAGTCATAACAGCATCAAAGAGACATGAGATTAACAGGAATGTGACTTGCCATGAATTATATGCTCACTCAGCATTTTATTAGAAACATCTAAGTAATCTAATGCATTTTCAGTTTTTGCTGACATTGTCAGAAAGGTGATAATTCTACTTTATGTCTAGTATTGAGGTTGTAGTGGTGTACTGGAGTGCATTATATTGAAAAGTGTTCCTAACATTTTGTCCACCTCATGAGGGAGGCAAAATATGACAATGTCAACAAAAACTGAACATGTATAAGCATCGTAAAAGTAGAGTTTATGGCAGAGCTGCTGTATTGGATTGCATTAGATTGCACAAGTGTTCCTAATGAAGTGCTCGGTGAGTGTATATTTATTCATTAACATACTTAATTACTTCAAAGTTATTATTTTAGTGGTTAAAATAGTATTTACAGCATCACATGTATTTGCGATGTACAGTTTCTCCTAAGTATAGGAGAATACTGGCTCTTATATTTGATCTAATAACTTCTTTGATGACCTAATGGCCTTTCAGATATTTAGGGGAGTCTTGTATATTGTGGTCATATGTGTTCAGTGTTTTCATTAACAGTCTGTGTCATAAACTTGGATCTCATACTGCTTCAAATGACTCTTTTGCTTCTGCACATGTAACATTTTAAACAATGGTCATGAATCATAGCATCTTTATATTCTTAACTTTGCTTCAACAGCCTGATGTCAGTCAGGGTAATGCCAAGTCATGACATTTAACTTCACAAGGGCTGCTTAGCGCTCTGCTGGAATGCTGCCATTCTTATAGTGAGATGAAACATTAAACCTCCCCATGACCTTCTGTTCCCATCCTGTCTGACCATAAAGCACATAGCCTTTACTTGTGTCATATGAGCACATGCCTCCGAGGCCACCTGAGTTCATATATTTAAGGAGTCACAGAAGCTGTATCTTAGCAGCTGGAGCACTACTAGCTAATAGCTATAGAAAAGACCTAAAAAGAACAATAGGAGGCTGGCGTTGCTAGAATAAAGAAAAAATTGCAAACCACACCATATGACTGCTTGAAAATGTCACACAAAATTGTATGTAATTACAATAGAGGGTTCAGAAGCTGAGCGCAGCTCAGCCCACTTGTATTTACTTAGTGGGAAAAATTGCTCCTTGCAAGACCATTAATAACTCTGAAAAAAAGGGGTCATTTTTCTTTTCTTTTTCTTAATATCAAAATAATAAAAAAAAAAGCCCCAACACCCTTTGGCTAACTCCGCAGTGTTATTGTACTGTGACTTGAGCCAAGCCCTTATGTATAAATCTCAGTATAGAGACATTTACTTCACACACTAAGCTAGTTTTCAGAAACGACTGCTGATAGGCTGCAACCGCTAACTCAGAAACCATCTGACCCCACTAACTGCATGACCTTTTTCTAGTGTGCTAGACGGAAAGGTCAAAGGTGAATCCCTTAAAGGTCTAAACCAAAACCCAAAGGAGGGATGACGTCCAAGCACAGTATAGATTTCTGTGCTGCGTCTAAGATCATGTGCTGCGAGGTTACTGTTACGATAACTAGATTAGATTTATTTTTGACATTAATATACATTCAATAATAATATACAAAAAAAGAGGTAATCAGTATAATTAGATGAAACAAAGATTAAAGTAAGATAAAACTTGAGACATACAGTAACATATAATCCAAGAGATGCTGTTAGCAAATCAGTGATAGTCACATGTATTGATTATTATCACCCCAGACTTGAACTCTACATGAAAGAGTATCAGGCTGACCTTTACAGCGACCTCTACAGGAGCTATTTTTGCGCGAGCCAAAATGTTGGTGTTATGTAATACCCAAAGTAATCTGTCTGCCCCCCCCCCACCACACACACACACCCACACACCCACCCCACCCCCCTTCCTGTCTGAAGAAAATAAAACAACTAAATGGCAAAGGCTAAACACAGGCTCAGATGGCAAATTTCTATAAATTCCCTACCATGATGCTAAATCATGGATCTTGAAGATATCTGTCACAGTCTGTGGTTGTTGTGACATTTGGCCTGAGATTTCATAGGTTTTTGGTTTCAATGCCAAATTTGTACCTGCCATGTACTGCAGACACTTTTTCCTTGCTTATAACACTAAAATATCTTAGTTTTCATTCAGTTTTTTTATAATTTCCTTCCTTTTCCACCTACTGTAGCGTGTGTACTACATCTCCCTTGAGTTCTACATGGGCCGCACCCTCCAAAACACCATGGTGAACCTTGCACTGGAGAATGCCTGTGATGAGGCCACCTACCAGGTGAGAAAAATTAATTAATTTCTGTTATAACAGTGAAATTTCCTGTTCTAAGCGTTGTCTAAAAAGCATAATCTCAAAATTACGTCCTATATTCTGTCGTCCTCTGTAGTTGGGTCTGGACATGGAAGAACTGGAGGACATGGAGGAAGATGCTGGCCTGGGAAATGGTGGTCTCGGCCGTCTTGCTGGTGAACATCTTTTTACCTTTCATGTTTGATAAATTCAGAGAATTTTCATACCTGCTGACTGAATTAATTTTATATAATCGCTAGTCAAAGGCTGATTAGCTTTTTTCATGTGCTGTCTCTGGTTTTCAGCCTGTTTCTTGGACTCCATGGCTTCTCTGGGTCTGGCTGCCTATGGTTATGGTATCCGCTATGAATTCGGTATCTTCAATCAGAAGATTCTGAATGGCTGGCAGGTAAGAAATGTTTTCAACTTTCCTGCTTTAATGCTGTCTTCATATTCCTAAGAAACTTTGTATTCTTGTTAGAGCTTCTAGTGTTTCTTTTTCACCTTGACTCACCTGCTGCTGGATAAGTTGCCTTTATCATTATAATGACTCGATAGTCCTTTTTCTGTCATTTTCTGTGTCTGGCTCAGTATAGAATCCATTCACCTAATGAGTGTTTTTCTCTCTCAATATAAATGCATGTCATTATCTAGGTTGAGGAGGCTGATGATTGGCTGCGCTATGGCAACCCCTGGGAGAAGGCACGTCCCGAGTACATGCGTCCAGTGCACTTCTATGGCAGGACCGAGCATCACCATGATGGTGTCAAATGGGTTGACACACAGGTGAAAATATGATTTAAAGTCAATGAATATGAAATATGTTTGCAGCTGATATGGTTATGTATTTCAAACATCTGTCTCTTCCTGTGATGGCGTTGGCAGGTCGTGTTGGCTCTGCCATATGACACTCCAGTCCCTGGCTACAGAAACAACGTTGTCAACACCATGAGGCTGTGGTCTGCAAAGGCACCCTGCGAGTTCAACCTTAAAGACTGTACGTGTCTGGCAATGTATTCAATCATGCAACAGCTATCAAATGATAATGAGCCTGAATGAAAGGAGTTTATATATATATATTTATTTTTTTCTTACAGTCAATGTTGGTGGCTACATTCAGGCTGTTTTGGACAGAAACTTGGCTGAGAACATCTCCCGTGTTCTGTACCCCAACGACAATGTAAGAAAGTATGGCTAAATCGCCTTTTAATCCACCAGAATTGCACTCATAGGTCAGGTGCACATGTAAACCTGGACTGGAAATAGCTCAATGTAGGTACAGAGTTATATAAAGAGCTGTGGAGTGTGTGGCTTCTGTATGATTATCTTAGCTGAGAGATGGATTTCCATAATTTGGACCCCAGCTAGTGTCCTTTACCGCCAGTTAGAGCCACTGTGCGCTCTTTCAGCTTCCTCTGAAGCTGTCTTTTATATCTCACATAAGACCTGACCACCATGTGCCGACTCCCTGCGGGCTCAAGAAGGAGGATTTAGGAGATAACCATCTAGCCTGAGCTATAACTCATGTCAAGTCTGGTAATTTATGTCTGTGCCAGTGAGAGAAGAAACAGTGGTGGACCTGATATCGCAGCTTTGTTTGAATTCAGTTTAGCCAACATCATACTGCTGTGCTATTGTGTTTTGAATTTCTACTCACAAGATTATAGTAATGTTAATTAATCAATGAGTAAATTGAGATTAATTAATTTTGAATTTTGGCTGTTAAAAATGAGAAAGGTTCCAGTTTATCCAATGTGACCGCTTTTCTCAGTTTCATATTGTTGAAAATTGAGTAGCTCTGCGGTCTTGGACTATTTGTCAGAATCAATTAGCAGTTTGAAGACATCACATCGGGATCTGGTAATTTATGATAAATGACTGTCTTTTTTAAAATTTTAACAGACAAATGGATTATTTAAAAATATTCTATAGAACAATTTCTTTATGTAAATAATCAACCTTACAATGTGATGTCTTTGCAATACCTTTCTATATTACAAATATGCCATAACTGCCAATAAACAAAGGTGATACTTCCTCAATTTAATAGTCACAGTTGATAACTAACTGATAAACACATCAGTGGTAACTTCTATGTTCTCCATTTTTGTGGCATACTAAATATGCAATTAAACCTTAATTGCTTTGAAGACTTTTTAAAAATGTAGTTACCTCTGAATTTTTACAGATGCTCCAGTTCAAACATTGAACACACTTTGCAAATCTTATGCTATTCTGTGCTTATGCTATAAATATCTAATTGAATGGTTCAAGGAGCGTGTACATTTGCACAGTGTATGCACACATGTAATACACTTGCATTAACATAAAACTGTATATTTAAACAGGGTACTGGATATCATGAATGTTTGCCAAAAGAACTATAATTACATGATAATTATACTACAGAGATGAGATATAAATCTACTGCAGCTGTGACATCTCTTTATTTCCACATGAGGTTTGTGTTATTATCTTATTAAAATTAAGAGATTTCAATTATCTGTAGGTATCAGTCACTGATATGTGAGAGGCTATGTTTAATGAACAAAAACATTCATGTGTGCTTGCAGAACAGAAACATATAAATATGTATCTTTATCCTCAGTTCTTTGAGGGCAAGGAGCTCCGCCTGAAACAGGAATACTTTGTGGTGTCTGCCACCCTGCAAGACATCATCCGTCGTTTCAAGGTCTCTAAGTTTGGCTCCAGGGAGGTTGCTCGCACAGACTTCAGCAAACTGCCTGAGAAGGTGAAGTGAAAAACTCAACAAAATAGTTTCTTTAAAAAATGAAATGATTTCCCCATGATGTTCTCTCTGTGCCTTTGTTAAATTGCCTCTGTCAGTGTGTCAAACAGGTTGTATGTGGGTTTTATTGTGTCTTATGAGAATAGTTGAAATGAACAATATCTACAAAGCACTTCATTGCATATACTAATTCTACATTGACATTTAATTATGTTCTGCACATTCAGGTTGCCATCCAGCTGAACGATACTCACCCAGCCATGGCTATTCCTGAGCTGATGAGGGTTCTGGTTGATGAAGAGAAACTTGACTGGGATAAGGTGAGGAAGAGCAACGTAGAAGCTGAACAGATGTACAGCTTGTACATTATTTTAGTTTCTTTCTGCCGTTTCTTGCTTTGCTTCATTTTACATAATTTCCAGTGCTTTTGATTGGGACAACAAAGAAAAATAATAGTATTTAGTGCCTGATTTACCACCACAAATCCATTATTTACAGTGTTTCTCAAGTCTGTTTTGAATAAGTCTTTTTTTTCATAATGTCTTGCACATAATTTTTTCTCTTGCCTGTGTTTAGGCCTGGGATGTCTGTGTGCGTACCTGTGCCTACACCAATCACACCGTCCTTCCTGAAGCTCTGGAGCGTTGGCCAGTCGACCTGTTTGCTCATCTGCTGCCCCGTCACCTGGAAATTGTCTATGAGATCAACCGTCGCCACCTGGAGGTTAGTACTGCACATTGCAACATGTAATCATTTCCATAATATGATGCATACAATGTGTCCTCATGACTCCTCCTTGCTATATATAGCAGAGGAAGAACACACTGCTAATGTCTGTGGTTAGGTGCCAATATAGTGATAAAATAGAATATCTCTTTGTACATTTATCTGCCTTGTTGAGGAAGGTACATACATGCAATGTCAAAGCTTGGTCAATCAGTGAATCAATGAATTTGGGTGAGGATTCAATTTGAGTGAAGTGGGACCTTCACAGAGTCAAATTTAAAAACAACATGGAATTAAAAATGTGAGGTCAGATAATCATAAAAAACAAGAAGAACAACAAGTAAAATACCAATAATTAACGCCCTTATCTGAATGTGAATTGATATTTTTAAGATTGCCACTATGGAAAGAGAGTATATAAAAACCTATTTAAATGCAGGGACTGACTTTAAAGATTGGCATGAGGGCCTAAATGCTGTGATTATGTTAAGTCAAAGAGCAAAATTGTGTTTATTGGCTTTTAATTGAAACATCTGTCAGAATTTAGTTACATGGACTCCCACAGGAGAAATATTTCCAGGCCTGCACAATAATACATCATGTTCCATCTATCTACTTGCATACTGAGGAAAATGAGCCTGTTAAAGCAAATTTTAAAACGGCTGTGTAGACATGCTTTTACATTTACAATAATACAAATACATGATTCAGCAGGCAAAATGAAAAAAAAAGACCTATGAGTTCATCTTTGTCTTATGTTCCCTTTAATTTTGCAGAGAGTTTCTGCTAAGTATCCTCATGATAATGATCGTCTGCGCCGTATGTCCCTCATTGAGGAAGGTGGACAGAAGAGGATCAACATGGCCCATTTGTGTATTGTGGGTTCCCATGCTGTCAACGGTGTGGCCCAGATCCACTCTGATATCCTCAAAGCTACTATGTATGTCCATACTGTAAACACCAATTTGTAATACCCTGTAGTGTCGCACTAAAAGGCACTCCATGTGTGTAGTAGTATCTGTAGTAACTCATAAATTCCCAGCCTCTATGGTATCCTGGGCTGTGCCATCATCTGCACATTGTGATATATGTGATGCTAAACTCTGTCTGCAGCTTCAAGGACTTCTATGAAATGGAGCCACATAAGTTCCAGAACAAGACCAATGGCATCACTCCCCGCCGCTGGCTTGTTATGTGCAACCCCGGCCTGGCTGAGGTCATCGCTGAGGTTAGCTCACACGATACTTCACATAAATAACCCAAAATTAATACCTAAGTCATATCTTACAATGGCAGCTGAGATATGTTTTATTCACTTACTCTCATTTTTTGTCAATCAGAAAATTGGCGAGGAGTTCATTCGTGACCTTGATCAGCTGAAGAATCTGCGCAAGTTCGTGAACGATGATGCTTTCATTCGTGATATTGCCAAAGTGAAGCAGGTGAAGTCATTAATGGATTATCTTAACTGTGCAGTTAATGTGTCAGTTTGGAGTTAATGCTATTGGGCTTAAGAAGACAAGAGGATGCTTGTGAATAGATAATTGTGCTTTATTACGGCTGGATACTTAAACCCAGCTGCTGCTCAACAGCACAAAGCTAAAATTCTTTGCTAAAATTCTGCATTTGCATCTTTATACAGCACATGCTGTGCACATAATCACACAATTTGTCACATTTTGATGACATAGGAAAACAAGTTGAAGTTTGCTGTGCACTTGGAGGAGCACTACAAGGTGAAGATCAACCCCAACTCCATGTTTGACATCCAAGTCAAGAGAATCCATGAGTACAAGAGACAGCTGCTCAACTGTCTGCACATGATCACCTATTATAATCGTAAGTACACATTCAAAATCCTCTGCTCCTGATATTTTCTTCTAATTCAAATATTGCAGTTATTAAAATGATTTCAGGGAATTTACAGATTATATCTGTGCCTGAGCCTGAAGATTATTTTGCTGCACATGAACACACAGACACTTCAGTCCTATAACCTCTTTATGTGTCTGCCAGGCATCAAGAAGGAGCCCAACAAGCAGTGGACTCCAAGAACCATCATGATCGGAGGAAAGGTTTGTAGATTCATGGCTCATGAAAACATCTCACACTAGTAAGTACATATTACATTATTTCTCAAACTGTCCCTTTCGTTGCAGGCTGCCCCTGGATACCACACTGCCAAGATGATTATCCGTCTGATCACAGCTATTGGCGAAGTGATCAACCACGATCCTGTGATTGGAGACCGACTCAAAGTCATCTTTTTGGAGAACTACAGAGTCACACTTGCAGAGAAAGGTAATTAACAAATCATTGCCTGCTGCATTCCCAGGCTTTGTTTCTCTCTTTCTATCTGTTTTCATGATTGTCATGCTGTTCATTTCCTCTTTAACAGATGTCCCCAGTCAGGATTTTTTGACACACAGCATAAAACACAAACACAAAATGCTTATTAGAGTCATCAACCTTTTACCTCTTTCATCTCACAGCCATCCCTGCAGCTGATCTGTCAGAGCAGATCTCTACAGCTGGCACTGAGGCCTCTGGCACCGGCAACATGAAGTTCATGCTGAACGGCGCTCTGACCATTGGTACCATGGATGGAGCTAACGTTGAGATGGCCGAGGAGGCTGGCGATGGAAACCTTTTCATCTTCGGCATGTTGGTGGATGATGTTGATGCACTTGACAGGAAAGGGTAAGGAAACAACCCCCATCTCTGCAAACTTGTGTTTGTATTCTCCAACTTCTACCATAAGCACAACATTTTGTTCTGTAGCTGATAAAATCAGTCAAAACTTTATCATTTTACCTTGTGATATTACTTGTTCATCATCATTCTACTGTGCCAATATTGTTCAGTCTGCTTGGTCACTGATAATAGTTAATTTGCTGCACTTGCAGATTTTCTTTAAGCCAGTACTTTGGAATTAGACTCCAGAATGCAGATGTTGCTTTGACAATCATCTGCATCTGGCTAGATGAACAAGTCATGACACATTTTGTTAATTGAATGGAAAACTTCATGACATCCTTTTGATTCAATATTAAATATTAAAAATTATAAAGATTTAATCAAACATTTGTCAAATCTTCACATAAACTGATTTATTCTGCAATTTCCACATTGAATTACGGTGATATTCAGCTGTAGTTCTCAAAATAATCTTGTACAATCTCAAAAATAAATTGACCTTGACATAATCCCATAGGGGCACAACAAAGGGAGCAGAGGCAAAAAAAGGTTCATCCTTGTCTTTTTATTTGTGCCACTACAGCATATAATGTCTTTGAGAACACAGTGTTGTGACCTGTTATCAGATACATCCAGTGAAACACACTCCAAGATAGTCCAACTCTCAAGACATCTTGATATCAATGCAGTGAGCCTCATGCGCTCTGATAATCCAGCAACACTGCAGTCTGTCACAGGTTTTTGTAATTATCACTTTCTTGCACTTTAACCATCATCCCACTCTCAAATATTTGCTGTTTTTTTGTCCACACAAGCTGAGTTTTCCACACTTAAAGGTGTGGCCTTGGGGAACCGACTGACACTTCTGCCTAGGCTTTGACAACTACTCCATGAATGGACTGGTTACTACAACAACAGCCGTGTCTTTCTGTTTCTTCTGAATGTGAGCATTATTTATTTGTGGTCCCTGCTTAGATACCATGCTGAGTCATACTACAACCGCCTGCCAGAGCTGAAACAGGCTATTGACCAGATTGCTGGAGGCCACTTTAGCCCACAGCAGCCTGACCTGTTTAAAGAAATTGTCAACATGCTGATGCATCATGACAGGTAAAGACTCATCCAACATTCACAGTCTGAGGCACACACACACACATGCATGCACATATACAAATAAGAATGCGTATAAACTTGTATTCTGGTACAAAAAAAAGGAAAAGAAAAACCATATGTACATACAGTAGTACATACACACACATACACCACATGCATGCACAAAGTACTGCATATGTATTTTTTCATTAAGTTAATTGCATTATTTTCTGCACAGATTTAAGGTCTTTGCTGACTATGAAGACTACATCAAATGCCAGGAGAAGGTCAATGCTCTTTACAAGGTATGTGTATTAAAAAGGAATGGTTTATAAAGGTCCTTTATGGATATATAGTATTTTAATTAGCATGAGTATATTAAAAGAATCATTACTACTGGAAGGAGACTTATTAATCGATGATCTTATTAATCTCTTATCATTCCTTTTCATCTGCACATCAGAACCCCAAGGAATGGACCAAGAAGGTTATCCACAATATTGCCGGATGTGGCAAATTCTCTAGCGATCGCACCATTGCCCAGTATGCTCGTGAGATCTGGGGCATGGAGCCCACACTTGAGAAACTCCCCGATCCTGGCCTGTAAACTGTCCACATGATGGCCAACAATCCAGTTTCCCGATATGAACTCCTTTAGAACCTACATGGTAGATACAGTGTCTGGTAAAAGCCCCCACAAACCTGCGTCCACAGTGATTGGCGCTGAATGCTTCCTGCATCACTACACTGTGTTTCATGCAAACTCTTGGACTAGCTAAGTTTGCATTTCTCATACCGACATATCAACAATATCCTGTTTGGTTTATTAAACCTGTTTAAAATAAAAGTGTCAGAGATGCAGAAATTGCTATTTAGCTGCCGTGGAGTGGATAAACAAGTTTTGTGGTGAGCTTTGTGAATTTATTGGCAATATTTTTTAATAAAAAATATAAACTCTTATATTTCCACTCAGACCCATTCTGAATAAAATTTGTCTTAATACCATACCATGCCTGGGTGACTTTTTTTTTTTTTTACCTGTTCCCATTCAATTTCAGGGAAAGTCAGATATATTGCCTTTAAGTAATAAGTATAGTTTCAAGCATCACACACATGCAGTGGCCATTTGAATTATACCCTAAAAACACTTGTATTATAGGAATCAACATTTCATCTTATTTGGTGTTAATGATTAATTTTATCAATGACACTTGGACTTTCCTATGGATGATATTTACCCTCAACTGGGTCATAACTTCATACTGTGAGGACATTGAATTTCAGGGCTGTGACCCAGAATCAAATCTGAGACAGTAAATCAGCTGTAAAACAAGAATTACAATTTATAATTAACAACAACCACATCACCATCAACAACAAACCATCACCCTAAAACTAAAGTGCATAAAGTACGAAGAATTTAGTAATATCACTTATGTCTCTTACACCATACACATGATTTGCAATGAAAAACACACACACAAATTAAATACTTTTGAATAACATACACTTAATCTTCTGAGGCCTAAAAGTCTTATCTGTAATTTGCAAATATACACATCTACATGTATTTTCTTACGGTATCTGGTCAGATGTGTGGCTTTGAGTTTGATGACAGGGAGGGATGTACTGTATGACAAACTGAAGGTAGACTCACTGCAGAGACAGCAAGAGAAGAATACACTACTGCTCTGTCACTGACTCTGTTTTCACATGATGGAGATTTGTAAAGCAGAAACAAGATATATTGGTGCAAGACTGGGATGCTAAAATATAGAATTCATCATCATATGAATAAATAAAACAGTGGATTTAAATTGAAAAAAAAATTAGAACCATGAAGGGATTTGATCAAATTTTGAATGTCTTCTGAAAAAATATTTTAAATAAAGAACAGGCTGTGCAATTGAAAAATTAGCATAATTTTTTACAAAACAGCAGCGAATCTGTTTAAATTTACTCCTTACTGTAGACAGCAGTGGCCAATTTGAAGGGTCTGTGAGCTCAGTGTTAAGTCATCCTTCTTTCAATAACATGTTTGAGCCTAATAACAGGTTTACATCAACCTTAGCAAGACATGAACCTATTTCACTATCTGTATGTCAGTTTAATGCTGTCATCATGTAGTTTCCACTCATCTCAAATCATATCAGCTGAGAGTATGTCCAATGTAAGCCACCAAGATTCAAGAAGTTAAACGGAAGGATTCCAAAGGGCTAAGGTGCCAAGTGGGTCACCTTAAATACAGCAAATAATGGGACGATGTAGAACAGACATAAGTGGGGCGACACTATACAACAAAACCAGAAACTAGGGTAAGGGTGTTTGATAAAGCCATATGACCCCACAGTCCCCCGGATGACAACAGCAGCACGAGACACAGTCCAGCAGCAGACAGGACTTTGGCATGGTGTCCACAGATGCAGCCAGACACACTGAAGTTAATGTTCATGCCAACTGTTATGGACTGTCCCTGATAACAAACAGGGGTTTTGTTGCTGTACAGTTGATCCAGCAACAAACTTTACTCCAAAACAATAATTCACAGTGTCACCCTAAAGAATGGCTACTTTCTAAACACTGCAAATACTGTAAATGCTGGGATCCTGCTATAGCCTATTTCCCATGTTTGGCTGTTAAAACATGCTGTCAAACAAATCTAAATCTATCACTTAGCCATCTAAATAAATGGTATTAAATTATGTATATGATGTTTTGCTGGCACAGATGTTCAGAAAGGTAATCACAACATTTTTCAGAAGTCCCCACTGTGGCCAAGGGCTCCCTTGCAGGTTAATCATTATTGATAACATTCATTTTCTGAACATAATTCATTGTTTATGGTTCTTTGAATTCATTATAAACTTTTAAACATCAGGTGTCGGAGATCTTGAAATCTTTCCAGATGCTGAAAACTACTGGAAACATTCCCATTTGTGCTGGATTTAGAGAGTTATTGAGTGAAAAAATAAGTTCTTTGAGTCGCCTGTTGGAGGAGCTGTTGCTGCCAGAACCAGAGAAGAGGAAGGGAGAAAAGTCTACTGAACCCAGTGAGACACATGTTTCTGTGTCCTGCTGTCTGGATGTGCACCTTATGTGTCTTTGGTGAGAATAAAACATTACAGTTTGTCATGGCACATGCACAATCAGGATGCCCCTCCATTTATTATGACCGAAACCTACAGAAGAAGTACATATTAAGATGGAGATATTTTCACAGGTCAAGTTGTTTTCAAGCCCATGATGACATATAGAGGCTGCACCTAATGATGAACAGTACATCTAAAATACCCTCCGTCAGTTAGGAAGTCAAAAGAGAGCTGGGTCTCAATCACTTCTTAAATGACAAAAGTAACATTTAGCATCAGCCAAAAAGTAGGTTACTGACATTAAACTTCTGGTGTAATGTGGATTCCTAACTTTGGTTTATTCAAGACGCTTACATAATAGAACTGACCCTTTACAGAAAATACAGTTGTCGGAAAAGGCTCTGCTATTTGACCGAGCTCTAAAAGCACCTGAGCAGCAAAGAGGATTCTGCTGAGAAACTAATCCCCCTAATAAACGTATGAACATACTGTACATCTGAGTTAAATCAACAATACAAAAAATAGAGTACTACTGCACATAAGGAGGAGGTTGTTTGCAGCAGCAATCAATGTTGGCATGAGAGTATGAGCAGAATGACAAACGTCAGGTTATATAGCTGTGCTGTACACCAACATGAATATGATTGGATGGTAATAGGCACAAAGCTGTGAATGAGCCAGTGATTGTGAAACATATATGAAACAGCTGAGGGTGACTTCAGTGTGCTGCTTGCATATTTCATCTAACAAAACATGTATAAAGGTAAATGATTGCAAATTCCAGAGAAATAAATATTGACTCTTGAAATGCACTGTCTATATAAATTTCTTGCAAGCATTTTTAAAACTTCTGCATCAAATGAGAACTACTTAATTCACATTATACTTGCGTATAATTTTTGGATTAATATAAAAAAAAGTTATTATTGGACATACCAGACTTTTTGACCTCCACTGCTAGCTGACTAAACTTTTATTTTTCTTGGCTTTGCACTGAGGCAAAAGGTCAAAGTGGTATGTGTTCACCTGTGTTTGTTTCTAACTATTAACAGAGCAAGAGGCACAATGCAAGAGGACATGTAATGTGTGACTGTTGTCAGTGTGATTGCAGTGTTTAACTGTGACTTTACTGGTGTAATAAATTGTAAGATAACTCTTTTTCTTCAGGGTCTGTTTCTGAATTTACGAGCTTAAAGTCCAGACCCACATCAACCAGCTTTAGATAACTGCTGAAGTTTGTTTAAATGGCACCAGGAATGTGAGATTCCTATTCTACACAAGTCTGTAAATGAGTTCTTGAAATTGAGAGCTGAAATTTGACAGAATGTGACTTGAATCTGACTCAAAATGGTTTATGTGGTTTATATCATACCAAACAAGGTTTTTTCACTTCACCACTGTGTCCTGATGAAAGAGGTATAGTGCTGACTTAACACACAGGTTGAGGTTCAGGGCTCCAATGTGTTGGAGGCCCCAGACAGAGAAGAAATAGAAGTGTCAAGCCATACTCACAATAATTAAAAAAATCAAAACGTTGTGGCTGCTGGATCAAAGTAGTCTGCAGCTAAGTAGCCACTTTAGGCATCAGCAGGAGAAAAGATGATCAGTTATTGGTCAACTTACGAGTCTGAATTAAATAAAATTACAGTATTTCGTATTATGGAGGTCTACACTTGTCATTCACCTCAGAGCATGTGATGTTTTAGCCATATTAGTGTTGTGGCTCCAAGGATGCCATTTTCTCCAGAAGATGAATCCCAATGACTAACTTTTCCCCCATGGCCATTGTCAGGGAAAAAGTTTAATTTGTCCAATACTTTGTTTTATGACTAAATACCTGCAAAGCTAATGGCATTCCCATCAACCTCAGCTGTACACTGTGTGTAGTGTTAAGTAGCAAATCTTAGCATGCTAACATGCTATAAATGGTGAACATAAATAAACATACAAACACCAGCATATTAGCATTGTCAGTGTTAGCATGTAGTTTTTGATAACCTCCAGAGGTTTAACTTGAGTTGTTTTTTTTTCTTAATAGCTATTTACAAAACTGAGAGCAACTTTCACTAAAGAACTAAAATGTATCACTAAAATTATGTCATTCTTAGAATTTTGAGTTACCTAAAGACCAAAGTTTCACTCCAGGCTTTAGACATACCAATCCAGGTCTTTGACTTCTGGACTACCTCAAACTGTTCTCTGAGGAGCAGATGTTAGTGGCTAAAATGCTTTGTGAATCACTTTTATTCTCCTCCAAAAATGTAGGAGTTAGGTAAGACTGGCACAGCTCTTATTTCTAAGAGTTTCTCCTAACTGCAAGTTAGATGTTAGTTGAAACAGGCTTGAAACTTTCAACCAGATAGGACAACAGAACATGACTTTTAGCCCAGTCTTATTTACTTTTTAAGTAACATTTGCACAATTTAATGCAAAGTCAGATAGTAAAATGAATTATAAAGTTTTTAAAATGGAATTTCAAATATTTCTGTATTCTAGTATTCACTTTCCCTGCTGGCTGCTCCTTCAGCCATAAAGTTATACTAGTACAATAAGACTCTATTTAACCGGGGCTCCTCCCTAATTCTTCCTCTTTGATAATATGAATGGTGCACATGTCTGTGATCAAACCCATTCAACAGAAGAGACCGAATGAGCGACACAGTGTAATTCCATTGGTGTCACTTTGGTCACCATCAAACCAACCTGATTTCTACCCGCTGGTTGCCTGTACATGCCAGAGCAGATTTCTTAACACTCTGACTCATGAAGCACTTCATGAAAGAGCACCTGGTTACCTCTAACATCCCAATACTCTTGTACGTAAGCTATGTTCTCTTGTTTCTCTTTACTCATTCAAACCCAGAGTGTAATATCAGCAGGATTTAGAGCATTGTCCTTACTTTTGGAAAAAGTTCTTACCTGTTAGATCATCTCCTTTTTGTAAAACATCAAGGCTGGAACTAAAACTGATCTGTTTTCACTCTCTGCAGCCTAAATGGCTGATTTAACATTTTTGTTTGTGTCAACCCTCAGCCTCCACTTTATTGTTTCACTGTTTTCTAAGTTACACTAAAGCCCACAGCCCCCGGGAAGTCTTTCTTTGTATATTTTTCATTTTTCCAAAGTTTTTCATATATTTGTTCAAATACCTGTACTTTTAGGGCCCTCAAACAACAAAACACCCTGAAAGCTTAGGAATTTGAAAGGACAAATCTTTCTCCTATCAAAGTCTCACAGCTGAAAAAACGGAAAGTATTGTTTTGCTTTGGTGCACCTGCAGCTTCATTCAGCCTGACATCTCATGCTGATCATTACACAAGTGCACACATTCCTCAAAACTAATCATCAGGACACACACCAGGCAAAAATGTCTCAGATTTTAGCTACATGCACTCCACTGACCCCATACCCCAACTGTGAAATACAAATAATTATAGAAATACAAATGATTGGAGTGCAGAGACATTAGGCAAATCCTGTAGTTATTTTACTTTTTCCAGCTCTCAGTCAGCATAACCTGACCGTCAGAACATCTGCAACTGCTGCTGATTGAAGTGTCGTCATATAGTCACTTATTGACTGCAAATTCTTGTTTGTAAGACAAAGTGACAGAGGATGAGAAAAGGTCATGGTGTTGAAGTGAACAGTTGAATATTGATCAGAATCTTTTGCAACACTTTGCAACACAGTTTTTCTTTTTCCTTTTCTTTTTCTTTTCTGGTGCATGTTTAACCCAGTAAAGCATCCATGCTTTTTGAACAAATCAAAAAAGGAAACAATTACAGAAAATATTAAAGACATTAACAAAGAAAACTCTAATTGTGAGCTATTTTGGTTGACCTCGCGTGTGTATGCACAGGCTCATTCACACACACAAACACACACATGCATTATACACACACATATTAAGTAACCAATAAAGGGCAGGGTCAGTGTAAAGAGCGAAAAGAGCCGAGCATAGTTATGTGCCCACTCTTGATGCTGGAGCTCACTTGCACTGAAACACTTCAACCAGACATTATTCAGGCACAGCAAGGACTCAGCATTCTACCTCAGTGTTCAGTGAATGAGCTGCTAATACCTCAAGAGGTTATACTGCTCTTCTAATAATCCAAAGTTCAGAAAAGCCGTTGGAATTTGAGAGCCGATTACTCACTTTAACACGCTGCAGCAAAATGACGACTTTTACTTTTGTTTGATTTTTTGGCTTTTTTGAAAGGACCCTCTCTGGAACAGTTTGCTGGGATTTTATTCGAATCAATGGTATCATGTGTTATTTGTTTTAATGAAGGTGCTACACTTCACAAGCCAGCATTCTCTTTGCTTTTGGTACATATTTTGTCAAATGAGAGATGACTAATTCAGCAGGTAAGTGTATCAAATTTGGTATCATTAAAACCAACAAATGCATCAGATAAATATACTTTAGTATATTTAGTGATCACAACTGTATTTCCTTCAATATTTTCGCAGGTACTTATGAAATATTCATCAACTAGAACAAGATATTCCTTTTTTGCACATTGATGAATTTTAAAGGAACCTGCAACAACTACAACAGGATCTAGTGCCATTAACATTAAGTCACCTTGTGGAGTTGCGGTAATACAAAGCTACAATGGCTTTTGGTGACCTCTTAGAGCAGGTGGGTAGCACAGGACGTTTTCAGATCCTGCATGTGACCCTCCTCTGCATACCTGTCCTCATGATGGCCAGTCACAACCTGCTGCAGAACTTTGTGGCCGCCGTGCCCCCTCATTACTGCAGCGCGCACACAAACCTCACTCAGTCCCAGCTGAGCCTGGAGGAAGCGCTGCTAATCACAGTGCCACTAGACCAGAAAGGGAAGCCGCAGAAGTGTCAGCGTTACGTTGCCCCTCAGTGGCACCTCCTGGATAAGAATGGGACCTCCAAGTCAAAAGAGCAGGGAGACACCAGCGATGGTTTTGATGCTGACCTGCAGGGATGCACAGATGGATGGTCCTATAACATGACTGAGATGAGCTCCACAATTATATCTGATGTAGGGCTGCATTTTTCAGACATTTCTTTCAGTCAGCCTTTTCTCAGTCACAGTGCAGATGTTGATATGTTGTCATGTTATGTGTGTTTAACTGTGTTGCATTTTTGTCAGTGGCATTTGGTGTGTGATGTGCGCTCCTTGAAGCAAATGGGACAAACCATCTACATGGGAGGTGTGCTAGTGGGAGCTGTTGTCTTTGGTGGTCTTTCTGACAGGTAACAGTAATCTCATCCTCACTGATTTCAGATTTATAGTACAGTTTTGTGCAAAATTGGATAATGTGATACAGTCTGACCTCACTGACCTAACTATTTGCAAATCCACCTGGCTCCCAGATATGGTCGACGCATCCTCCTGCTCATGTCTAACCTGCTGATGGCAGTGGCTGGGACGTGTGCTGCTTTCTCGGCCTCCTTTCCACTCTTCTGCCTGTTCCGTTTCGGTTGTGGCATGGCTCTGTCTGGCCTGGGGCTCAACACCTTCTCACTCAGTATGTTATTTAGCTGGATAGGGAACAATCAGTGTAAAAGATTTAAAAAAAAAAAGAAAGC
This sequence comes from Thunnus maccoyii, assembly GCF_910596095.1. NCBI lineage: Eukaryota > Metazoa > Chordata > Actinopteri > Scombriformes > Scombridae > Thunnus > Thunnus maccoyii. Next base: position 19,548,681 of record NC_056545.1, read on the forward strand.
CAGATAAAAGAACTGCATAATGATGAATAAAATGTCTCTTGTTCTATGATTCTTTCATTTCCAGTTGTGGAATGGATCCCCACTCGTGTGCGGACTGGTGTGGGGACTCTGACAGGTTACTGTTACACACTGGGACAGTTGATCCTGGCAGTCATAGCCTACTTCATTCGGGACTGGAGGTGGTTAACTTTGACTGTGTCTTTGCCCTTCTATGTCTTCTTCCTCTACTCATGGTAAGATGTCAATGGTTGAGAAAATTACAGATGAATATAATTGTAAAGTCGCAAAGATTTAGTAAAGAAAGATATAATTATTGGACTATAAACAAATGAACTCTCATACAGGTGGTTTCATGAATCTTCAAGATGGTTAGCCCTGAGCAATAAGCCTGACCAAGCCATCGCAAACCTTAAAAGTGTGGCAAAATTTAACGGACGCCGTGAAGAGGGAGACAAAATCGACATTAAAGTAAGGAAATGTAGTGTAATTGTGTTACTGCACCATCTATTTGTCTAAAATGAATTTGAATTGAGAAGACTCTTTGTGTATAGATGCTGCAGGAGTCCATGAAGAAAGAGATGTCCTGTTCGCAGGGTTCCTACTCTGTCTTGGATCTGTTCCGCACACCTACAATGAGGAAGATGACAGTCTGCCTCAGTGCTGTCTGGTATATGTCCTACTTTTGTCATGGAAAAACTCAGTGATAGTTTTTAAGCACCTTTTAAGCACACTGAAATTGCAATAACACCATGCATGCTTTTTCTGAAATACTTATTTAGGTTATCAACGAGCTTTGCCTACTATGGTCTTTCTATGGATCTTCAAAAGTTTGGGGTGAACATCTATTTGATCCAAGTGATCTTTGGAGCAGTTGATATCCCTGCCAAAGTTATTGTAACCGTTTCCATGAGTTTTATTGGACGGCGGCCATCACAATGTGGTGCTCTCATCTTCGCTGGAGTCACCGTTTTGATCAACGTGCTGGTACCTTATGGTATGTTAGAACACATGCATACAAAAAAGTACAATACAGGTACTGTTATACTACACGACAGAAACAATAGAGTGATCTGGATGTTCCACTCTTGTGCAGATAAGCAGACTTTGCGCACATGCCTGGCTGTAGTGGGTAAAGGTTGCCTTGCTGCCTCCTTCAACTGCTGTTACCTTTACTCCGGAGAACTGTACCCAACCATCATTCGGTAAGTCTTATTTGGCAACAAACATGCAAGTGTGAAGTGATTTGTTCAGGAATTTAGTTTATTTTATTACTCAATTTAATATTTCATTTAAGGAATGTAACTCAGTTCATTTTGTTTATTAAGGAAATAAGAATTTAATTTATGAATGAGCCAGATGAGAGTTTCTCTACTGGACTTACATGTTAGCTGGATCATCAGACTGAATTGCTGAACAAATCAGGTGGTGGTTCAGAGATCTGGAGCCAGATTTACAGGTTAGTCTGATGGAGAATTGCAGTTGATTTTAATTTAAAACAAATACATATTTAGGGCTACTTTGTGTTGGATTAGAAATCACTTGTAGGAAATAGTAAAAACTACTATTCTGAGATAAAATTTAATCACAAACTACAGCAGATAAGGGATGTGTGGTGTGTATGTAGTTAGTCTGCAGTTCATTGTACAGACAAACTCTGTGACAGTTAAGCAAATAAAGATCGGAGGGCAAACAGGCAGATAAAGATTAACAGTGTAAAACAGCCACCTTTGACACAGATGACATAAGGGCTAAGCAGTGAAGGATCATATATAGTAAACTGTGCGACCACGTGTCTTTACACAGTTGTTGTAAAAGCGGGATTAATGTTTGCCTTCAAAACAGCCTGAGTTCTTCTAAAAATGCAACCAACAAGGTGCTGGAAACATCACTGAGGGTTGTGGTCCATGTTTATGGGTTTATGCCTCCCCTATCAGCAAGAGGCAGCCAGCTTCAGCTGTTGTAGCTCAGGATAGTCTGGTAAACTCTGTGCTCTGAAATATCCATTTTGTGATCTACATCACTGCTGCACTTGTATTTGAGTGTATTTACACACTTGTGGTCTTGATTTTAACCATGATGTTGACCAAGTATGGCCATTTTTCACTGACCTCTCTTATTGACCCAAGTGCTGCTGACTGCAGGTTTTTGTTTATCATCCCAGGAAACTGCAGGCGCCAAAGTTCCTAAAATGTGGCTTTTTCTGAAAATGACATCAACAAACAAACAATATTAAAGCATCTGACCCATTTAAATGTTTAGTTAAACAGTAACTTTAACTCCTGTGACCCTATCTGTATGCTTCATATATTGCATTGCAGTTGTACGGTTTGCTGCGAATTTTCAGTTTAGGGTTACAAAAAAATGTTGCATTTTCCAGTTTAATTCAATTCAATAATGTCTACGCCTTGAACAATGTTTTCACTAATCAAAGAGAGGCATCTAAACTTCTTTGTGGTGTGAATACGGGGATTTATTTTCAGACTAATTTTTAAAAATAAGTTCACACATGCATTGATACTTTATCAACAGAACCACAATCACTGATTTAAAGGATGAGTGTAGTTATGGCTGCTGGTAAATTTTAATAGTTGTACTTTCTTTCCCTCAGTCAGAATGGCATGGGTTGGGTATCCATGATGGCTCGTGTAGGCGCCATGGTGGCCCCTATGGTGCTTCTCGTTGGTGACTACATACCTTGGCTACCAGGTTTAATTTACGGAGGAGCTCCAATCCTCAGTGGGGTGGCTGCAATATTTCTCCCAGAGACACTTGGTTCACCTCTTCCTGACACAATACAAGATGTGGAGGACAGGTAAGATCAAGTTTCTTCCAGGAGACAGGATGTGTTCCTTTTGCAAAGCTACTTTTATATCCATGACTGTCCCAAAATTAATGTTAGCAAAAGGCAAGTACAGGCATATGGCATATACAGTAAGAAAATAAACTTTTGGAAAGGGTCCTTCTCCACGGTTTACTCAAATAAAAAGCACATACAGTTGAAGAAAGAGAAAAACTGACACATCCATATTTGCATTTTCTATTTTCAACAAAGGGGATCTGGGAGAGGCTCCAAAATTCCACCAAAGGAAGCAATAATCTTGCAAGACACCCAGGCGAATCTCCTGAAGCAGGCTGCCTGAGGGCATCTGTATTGTACTCCTGATGTTTTTGCTGACATGTTAATGGAAATAGAGTGGGTACTGCTTTTTTTCTCTAGCCCGCTTATTGGTTTGATTCCCATAAAGAGTTTATTATGTCGCACAACTGCTGGACAAATGGAGTTGCAATGTTATTTTTGGACAGGTCAATACAGTGAAATTAATAACTGCAAATAATCAGACCTATTTTGTTTTACAGTAGCTTTGAGGACTTTAGCCTAACTTTGGACCAATTATGTTTTATATTTAAAATATCGGTTAAAAATGAATTTCTTTATACATTATAAGCTTTCTACAGGTTAAAGACTGTGCTGTTCTTTCATTGCTATTTTTTTAACTTCTTATTACTTTATACTATACAAACCTGTATTTTTAAACAAGAATGCTTTGTATTTTCATTAAAATCAACATCTATGCATTTATGTCTTTTGTGTCTTTTTTTTTTTTTACAGTCTATTGAACCCAAATATTGTGTTTTCTTATTAAGGTCCCAGTTAAATGTGCAGAATCACTGTCGGCTAAATTAGCTGAAACAGATCAGATGAAGAACCAGCCTGTTCAGGGTGAGAAATTAAGGATTCAAATTTAGATACAGCAAAACATCGCCACCCAATGGGAGACAGAACTACAACAGCAACAGCTAAAATCAGGGAAATTGCTCTGAAACTGTATTTCTATGATTAAACTCTGCTTCTGATAAAAGGACAAGATCTAGTAATAAATAAATAAATAAATGAATAAACTTAACTGATGTTGCTGAAATGATGTTCACTCAACACAACATACTGACGATTACGTATTACATCCCAAGTACTACCACAGTTATAATTTTAAATTACTTTTTAACTTTGTGTTCACATGAAAACCACTGGTTTCCCATTTATATAGTTTACTCTTTAAATATTAAACTTCTGTGTCTCACAGACAGTCTAGCTAATGTCTGCAGGACTTTTAATGGACAGAGTGTGTCATGGGTATCCATTTATGGTCAGTGAATGCATGTGGGGTAAAATTTAATAGGTGGGATGTTTTCACCTCTGAAACATTGTGAAGTAGCATAAAGGGATTGGATATAATTCCCTCTACAGTATGTACAGTGAGTGCTATGAGAAAGACTGCATTGTGTACATGAGCAGTCAGATTTTGCTAAATAATTTCACAAATTAAGTTTATTCTAATTTTTCGTCTTTTCACTTAGTGACCTTTTTTGTGGCTCTGCATTTAATATGGTGAGTAGATTGAATGCTGTAAATTAATAAACAAATATAAAAATGACACCTAATAGTTAATGTAGCGTTTAATATGATAACATTAAGTTGCTTCAATGTCACAATCCTCTTAAAGGTGCATAAAATGAAACTGGAGAAGTACATTAGGCTGAACCCTTAAACAGAGTGATTCTATTATATCTTTAACTGGATATGATACAGAATACCACTTACCCACAATGCAAAGGGTGAACTCTTCTGCTGTGTGCTTTATGGAGCCTGTTCTTATGCCACCATCTAGTGGTGTATCCATGCTAATGCATCTGCTAAACTAAAAAAAATATCTAATTTTTTCATTACTGAAATATCTGTATATGATAAAAACGTATTTCCTCCCCCGTCTAAGATAATATCTGTAGTTCTTACATGATAGAGATTTTAATTTGCTGGAAAAGCTGAGTTACATTCTAAGTATTAGGGCTGCTCCCTCTTATCCAATTGGCTGACCAACTGATTGCTGGAGTAAAGCTTTTTTGTATTAGATGAAATGTCATTTAGTCATTTAGTAATTACTGGGAAATAACAGCAAGATCTCTGGCATCACAATAACATTCACAAATATGCTTACTTTAAGTCTTGTCCTAAGCACTTGATGCTAATACATTTCTTCTGAATCATTATTCTTCTGGGGAAGGACAATAATGTTGTAGAAACATTCAAGATTTTTAAACCAAATCAGCAAATTAGGAAAATAAATCCTGTCTGTAAGTCAGTTAAAAACTTCTTTATTCAAAGGAAACCCGATTGTAAATATCTCTGATATACTTATTTGAACAAATTACTTAACTACGTTCAGGTCTTTCAGTTTAACATGTATGTTTTTATGTGTGAGTGAACCTGTCACTTGACTTGACACTTGACATGTTTCACAGCTCAAAAACATCCAAAACTTGTTTTGTTTTAATTGATAAACCACAGATCATCATATTAAAATATCTCAAAATTAGATTTTCTGTGTGTGTACTCCTGAGATGCGCTGTGTGTCGTGTGCATTTTCCCAGATGAGTCAAACCTTAAGCCAAGAAAGGATGGGTCAAAATGCAGAGCAAAGCTTTTTAACAGAAATAACTACATCGTAAAATGATATGAATAAAGATTTATTTTCTCATATGAACAGGTGGATTCATTTTTCATTTTATTTTACAATCTATGACAATCTCGCATTTTTTTCTTTTTTTTCTAGCATATTTCAGGAATGACATGGGGAAAGGTTCTTTTTTATTGCTGAATGTTAAATGAAATACACTTTCACTGACTGGAAAAGAATTGTCTGCTGCTTTTTTACCATGCACCCATCTAACCTTGACCACAAGGACATGCAGAGGAGAGGTGTTCAAACATTTCAAGCGAGGGTGGGGTTAGGTGGGGTGGGGGGTTGGGGGAGTTTGGAGGGGAGGGGGGGAGGGGAGGGGGGGTGTCATGAAATTAAACAGAGGAGACTGGCAGGACGTGCCTGGTAGCATCTCAACTGGGTGAGAGGACTGGCAAAGTGAAGGGAATATCACATTTAAACTAGAGGAGCACTGTCTTCTTTTGCATTTTTCAGACATACAAAATTAGACCCAGAGGTGAGAAACTCAATGAAATATCTGCAAGTGAGGTGTGACCAAAGACCATTCTCTATAACAATACCACTGTGCATTTACCATAGCAGTTAGAATTGCAGATCAATCTTTTAAAGAGTTTATTTAAACCAATAATCATCTGATAATTCAGCATTCAGCTTGTTTTTTTAAAACGTGGAGTAGAAACATACCAACAGTGATGAAACATCATCAGCTGTCCTCTCTCACTGAGTCACTTTTAATGGGTTTGACATTTCTTGAATTATCTTTTAAATATTTACTTTTTTCCTGCAGTGGAGGACAGAGGGCTTAAATGATTTGGTTTACTTTGAAAATTATTTTCATTTACGGACTAAATTTGAAATGACTAGATCTGTCAACAAGACAAAGCAGTACACAGTACTATTGGAGGAGACACTATTTGGATGCTATTTGACGTTACTGGAAGTGTGCATGTAAAGTGGAGCGCTCTAAACCAAGTGATAAAATGGACACAGTCATTCAATGAACATGTGAACAAGAAAGGCTGACAACTTGATAGATGGCTGCATAATGGCTTTAAAAAATAACTCATGTAAATATGCATTTATATCATGTTATTTCATTCTACACTATAGGCATCACATAGTTTTTTTCACACACAACACACTACAGTCACCTCTTAGAAAATGACGTAATCAAACAGCAAAATAGAAAGTTTGCATATTTTTGCATTGTATGATCCTCCAAAGTTTCACAGCTATTTCACTTATATTGTCTAGCTCGTTCTGCACTGTTCTCCACTGAGCTGCTTCCACTTGGCTTTCCTTCTCTCTGTATGGGAGTGTTCAGGGAACTGGTAGACTGTATGTTAACATTAAGGTCCTCAACATCTGAGAACCTCAGTCTTAGGTAGACCTTAAGTTGAGGAAGAGGGTTTAAGGTGAAGGGGGAGGGGGCGGGGGGCATGTGGAAATCCTGAGACACTGTGTGGCCTTTTTAACACCAGCCACAAAAACAGAATGGACACAGAAGGATGATGAGGCATGGGATTAGGGTCGGAGTTGAGTGAAAACAGATGCAATCTTCTTGTTTTGCCATCACCTTCGATGGCAGGGGTCACCCTGTGCCAAGTGGCTCAGTGTTTGTCGGCCTCATAACAGACTGACATGAGGAAAGCCTGCTGAGAAATAAAAGGGACTTAACTGGGGCAGACTGGGAGGGGGCAGAATAGCTGTAAACACATCAAGCAATGACCTGCATGACATACAACCCTACAGCAGCTTCACCTGTCCACCTACACTGGGGGGGGGGGGCTGTTCTGATAAAGCACTATTCTGTGAACTTCTCATACGCTCTTCTGTCAGCTCTGCTGAGACACCAGTAGACCCACACATTTGATGTTACCACAACAAACAATGAAATTCATCTAACAATCACAAATACATGCAAGCAAACTGACATGCGTGCACGCACACACACAGAGGCATTTACACCCGCGCACACACACACACACACACACACACACACACACAAACCACACAGTCTCTCATTGTCTCTCTCTCTCTCTTTCTCTCTCCGTAGACATTAGTAAGAGGGCAAAGAGGATCTACATTGTATTTATCAGGCGTTCTATTCGATCCCAAATCATAAACCCTACAGGCGAATTATATCAATGTAAACATACACTTTATGTTGAAGTGGTTTATATTGCGTGATATGGAAGGGGTTATGTTCCAGTGGGGCTAGACTCCTCAAAGAATGCAACTTGGAAAGAAAGTAAAATAGGAAACCAGAGAGGAAAAAAAAACATAAATGTGTATAAAAAATGAGGCGTCCATATAAGAAAGGCTACAAAAACCTCCACTGGCCCTCTGGCATCGGCATACAGCAAAAGGCACCACAATATTACTCTATTTTTTACGTTGTGAAAAAACTGGCACATCTTTTTATGCTGTAAATCAAAATGTACATATAAATAGAGTTTTCCCTATAAAAAAGTCTTTGCTGTTAACTAGTAGACAACTTTTGCTAAAATGAAAATAAATATTTCATTTGTTTAGAATATCTGTCAGTTATATAAAATAAAAATATTTCTTATAGATGCAGGTCTATACTATATTGATTTTTGTTGGTTCATTTTCACTCTTTAATGGGGTGTATTGTCCGGTTTGGAGCGTGAGTGTGTAAGTCTTGTATGCATGTTCCCATGCCCACTGTGCCGCCCCGATGAGTGAGAAGTCCGACTGTCCACCGGCCTGTAGATGGTGGAGGGCTCGGCATTCATGTTCTGCATACTGAGGAAGGGCGTGCTCTCACCGTCCTCCTCTGACTCACTATCTGTTAGGCAGCTTCGAGACCCATAGTCCCGAGATGCCTCATATCCACGTGGGGCCACATGGCCATTCAGTCTGGATCTCCGCCAGCGCCGGCTACCAGTTCCACTGGACCCACTTCTCTTTGGTTGCTCCCGAGAGGAGAGATACTCCTGGGTGGTCTCATAGTCTTCGTCCTCAGCCAGCCGGTAGGGGCTGGAAGGCAGGCTGCCCCTGCTGTCATTTAGATAGGTACGACGCTGCTGCCGGTAGGGCTCCTGGCACTGGGCATCGTGTAGGGGCACCTGGTAGCGGCGCAGCAGAGGCTGGTCATCCTCCAGAGGGTAAGGGTTGTGGACAGCAGGAGGGAGAGACATGGCATGGCTGGCATTGGGGGATGTGATCTGGAAGGTAGGCACCTGCGGGGGCAATGAGTAATGGAAATCCACTGGCGAGAGGCGGGCTGGTGTCGTCAGGGCTGACACGTATCTGTTGTAAATACAGAAGGGAGGAAATAATTAAGTAGAGAAGAGCAAAGAACAAAAATGAGAGAGAGGATTGCACCAAAAGCATGTTGAATGTTTCATAGACGTTCTGTTAACTGAATAAATATTACACTTTAAGTGCCAGATTACAGGCACTTAAATGTTCAATGTGGAGAAAAGTAGTTTTTCATTTAGTTAAGAATGTCATTTGAGCAGAATTGCTGTAAGGTAGGTTGTACCCTTGGCATGGTGCATTTTTACAGTGTTTCCTAACCACTTAAATACAGCACTTTCAATCGCAGTAATGATCGTTGCAGAATTGAATCTAATGTTATTTTGTGTTAGTATACTTTATTTGCTACTCTGGTACTATTCAAGACAGGTTGTCTTCCTGTCTGTGGAAATGAAGTTTCTCTAATGGGAGGCTCAAGTCATCAATGGCAAAAGTTTCCTGTGGTGTCCTCCAGGGATCCACTACTTTTAATGTCTAGTATCTGTTCTTACAATACACGTAAGAGTGAAACTATTGTGCCCATTAATGTTGTTGCTCAAGTTCCTCCAACTATTTGGGCCTGATACAAATAAACTCCAACTCAAACCTAAACAGACACGTTCCGACTGTGGTGCTGTCATTCATTGTTCAGACAGTCTGTTCACAACAGACTATCTGAATTACAGCTCATCTAAACTCCACTGAGTTTTGATTTTTGTTGACAACATTTGCATCACTTCTTGGAATATCACTTGGCTATATCTGAGCTTCTCAAGCATTTTAAGCCAAAGTGAAACTGATGTTCTCAGGCAGAGGCAGCTGTTTTGGCCCTCCGTCAGAATAAACTGTCTTCCTCTGCAACCCTAGGCTCTGGACCAACCTGCCCAACAAGATCGCCCAGCAAACCATGTGTTCTACTTTATTTTAAGTCTGGATTTGATCTAATCTTTTGTAGTGTGTTAGCCTCACACTCAGTTCCCATGATTGTCATTTTCCCATCCATTCTTCATCTAAACTTAAATCCAATTTGCCCAAATTTGCATTGTAAAAACATCAGAAGCTTACAGTATAGATGCTAGACACATGTTCTTCTACATATCATAAACCAACTAAACATTCATGTCAATACATTTGGAAGGCAACTTGATATAATTACATATCACTGATGGTGAATCACTGTGGATCAGAGTCTTTGGAGTGTCTGTTTATTGCCTTTAGCAAACTACACCAAGCCGTGTGAGACACTAGCCTGAGATATTCCCACAACACTGCTGATTCAGCTGATGCAGAGGCTGTCGCCTTGATGGAAGAGGTGCTTGTTGCCTGGGATGACTCTGTGGGGATTTTGGTTATGCAATCTGGCTATGCATAGCAATTCAATGGCCAAGGCCCTATTCATGCACACATACCTACTGTAAGCTGATATTGTTGATACTTTAAGAACTGAAGCACATCCAAGGCAAGACATATCTTGTTAGGGTAGTTGCTGATGTTTTATAAGGCACTGGTCATTTGCTTCAAATACTATTTATTCAGATGACATTTGTTAGCACTGTATATTTCTTTTCCAGGTTCTTGGGACTCAAGTTGGTGGCATATTTCCACTTTTTGTCTGTGAAGAGGAAAGAAGGCACCACTCCTGTGCACATTTCTCAGGATATTGGGGCTTTGTACTTGTACAATTGTTTTCTATGACAAACCTGTGCAAAAAAATTAAATTGAGAAGATGACCACTTTTTTGTTTGTTAGAAAATAATGTCAGTTAAAGGTGTCTGCTTTATGGCCACCTTGGTTCCCTCTGAGATTTTGAGATTTGAATATCATCCTGTCCTATCCACTGAAGCTTACTATATGTGGTTTCCTTGTGCACTTTGTCCTCAAGCAGACTTGCTCTACCTAACTAGTTGCTTCTTCAAAAGAAAGTGTGCTATTACAAAAAAATCAAACTAACTGTTTTCATCGGTGTTTTGTTGAAGCTTGAATATACTAATTCAGGCCATGAGTGACATTGAGTATGACTGAAGAGAAAGCATGTGGAAGACCTGAATGCACATTTGAATCAAGTGCGTATGAACTGTTACGCTCTAGTTAATGTTGAAGAAAAGTCCAAAGTTTTGGGAAATATGCTTGTTTGCCTTCTTACCCAGTCACATGAAAAGATTGATCTATCTGTGCCTCCAGTGCAAAAATAGATGCAGGATAAATATAGATATCTTTGGAGTTGTTGAAAGGCATATTTCCTCACTTCTGACAGACAGAGCAAACTGCTTCTTCCTGCTTCTACCCTACAGTATGTGCTAATCTGGCTTTATAAAATTATGGACCTACAGTATCTCTGTGACACAAAGATGAAATGGACATCTTCTTAAGTGACTCTGGCCAAGATGGTAAACAAGTGTATTTCCCAAAATGTCACACTGTTTCATAACCTCTTAACATCCACCTTTTTTTTTTTTAAATTTTCACCCATTTGGCATATCCAAATGGAAAAGCTTGTAACAGAAGAACTGTAAGGCCAAAATGCATGTATTAGGCTTCATTTGAAAGGTAACGTCTTTTAGTTTCTGAAAATATGATTGTTTAGCATGTGGCTAAAACGCAACCAAAAGTACATCAGTTCAAATATGGCTCAAAAAAGTGTTTTTAGTCATTTCGTCTATAATGAGTCATATTTGAATAACAATAAATACGACATGCTTTATGCCAGAACTATGCAAATCACCTACCTACCTTTTACATCTTGTCAACCACACCTGTATAAAGTTCGAGACCTCTAGGCCTAATCTTATGGGAGCTAGGGAGTTTTTTAGTTTATGATGTCACTGGTGTCCCAAAACCTCTCCGAAACATCTCCAAGTAGCCAAATTGTGCTAATTGCTTTCACTCATTACTGCGTGATGCTAAGCCACTTACAATTGGCTTAAGCGGGTCACTGGCGACCCGGTGGATGTTAAGAGGTTAAAGGATATTATAGGGAACATTTTAGATAATCAGAATTACATACTGACTTGGGATTAATGTTACAGTTGCTGTATGCACGGAGTTCCCATTGAAATAAACACTGTTTCTCACTCTTGCCTACCTTAGCGTATCTCATCATCATGCCTGCTGTGTGTCATTTTCCACTGAGTCTCTCAGAGTGCCCTGACTGGCCTCTCGAGGCTGAGAGAGAACCAGCAGAGAGAGGAAACTTCTCAAAATGTTCACGACAAACCCAGTGCCATATCAGCCACGCAGGCGTTATTTACCCACCTGTCGCTGTGTGGAGAGTCTCCCAGCGAGTCAAAGGAGTCCCCGTATTGTAGGCCCGGCCGATGGGGGTCAGAGTAACCACAGTGTGCAGCGCGCCGGGCCCGTGCCTCCATGCACGCAGGACTGCTGCATTTACTGGTCCCCACGGATGATGACATCATTCCCGGCGAGTCAGAGAGGATACTGTCAGAATGTTCCAGGCTCCATGTCCGTTCCTCATGTCTGACAAATAAAAAAAGGTGTCAACACGCACACACCCCAAGCATGTCCCAGTGTGTTGATGTATGCAATCAATGTATCTGTTTTATTCATTAACAAAATTAACGATTTGGCTTGTTGTCAGAGTCTGTATATTATATAGAATGATGATGTTAATATCCTCAATGATGTATGATGGGAAAAACACATGTCATGTATGGTGCGTGCTTACCTGTGAGTTGATGAATGGGCTCGTGTGGAAGAGTTGTGAGATCTGGAAGAGGCATGGCTGGCAGGGAACGATCCCTCTGTTGCAGGCCGTATGACTCGTTCAGTTGCAGGGACATTCTTTGATATGTACTGTGTCCAAAAAATGGATTTGGCAGGTGGTGAGATTTGAAAAAAAAGAAAAAAAGAAAAGAGGAGCTTTGATTACATAACCACGCATGAAATCATTTGGAGTACATATGTGTGTGTAAACTTTAATAATGTTAGGAATCCATTCAGAAACTCACATCTACCATAGGGATTTCCTCTGGTCCTGGTCCTGGGTGATTGGGTCCGTTAGCTAAGTTTCGATTGGGGTGTTCTGGACACATGTTTTGTCGCAGATGATTGTGCATCTTCTTTCTTTGTTTCCTGTTGAGCAAATCTTGGTCACTCTCTTTCTTTTTTGGTTGTGATGAAGTAATTATGCTCTTTTACTCAATGTGATTTCTGTCATTATTAACAATAGCAAAGAATTTTGCATGTAAACATGTCTAATAATATAAAAAAGACATTTTAAGACAGTAAACACAGTAATCTATTATTTCCACATATGCTTTATATTACAAGCACTGCAAACTGCAAGTATGTCAGCAGCTGGATTATTCAGTAAACTGTTTAAATAAAATGCTGGTGGTAGCATAAATTTAAAAGGCTACATGTTCAAAAATCATGAGCTGATCCATTTATCAGCAGGACTTACTTGGTTTTACAGTAGGCAACCACACACACGATGCCCACCACCAACAGAGCCACACAAATACCCGTGATTGTCAGGACTCTTTTCTGGTAGAGTTCCTCTGCCTCTGTCAACATCACACCCACAAATACACAGACGCACCCACACACACCACATGCACACAGTGAGAGAAATAAAAGAAGAAAAAAAAATCAGTCTCTTGAAGGTACAGGTTCCCACTTTTTCACTGTACATCTATATTTTTTTTTTTTTTTTTTTTTACTAAATCCTGAGCAGTATGAAGCTTCATCCCTTCCCTGACAACTCACTTCACAGTCAAACCTCTCACATAATCACAAATACAACAGATACTGTTGCTCCCTGTGCTGCAGTAAGGCGGCGTAGGTTGGGGCTCAGAAATAGTCAAGTAACTTTATTTTCTAAAAATCTATTTCAAATTATATATGATACTATAACAATGAAGGTTTTATAGTTATAAGCTAAAATTTAGTTTTTATTAGTCAGTTTTAATATGCTCATCACGATGCTTGTCATCTCATTCAGTTATAGAAGTCTTCATCTGCTCAAGCATTCAGTAAGCACAATGATGAAATCTTACAGTACAGAAATTTATGAAACAAGTAAATTTGAAATGAAATGAAATATCATTAAATATGAAACTGGGGAAATCTTGGCTGATGCATTTTGCTTTTCCAGAGAAGAGCTTGTGCGAGGTTGAGGTAGACTCCGTTTTCCCCCTCGAGGAAAATGATGGAGGAAAGAGGTAGTGTGGTCCCTGGTAAATAATGTAATAAAAATGAATTGAATTTGTACAACTCCTTCCATCTGAGGTTTCCTCGTTCCATTCACCAGCAGCCATTTTACATTAGCATGCCAATTTGTGTCAAGTTTCTGACACCATAAATAAATCATTGTAGTCAGTTTATTTATAGCAGCAAACTGGGTTATATTTCAGCAATAGTGCTTGTGATCTACTGATAATGACTTTTCAACATAGGGAATTATATTGGTGTTGGTATATAAGTACTAAGTACACAATGTCCTCATGGTACATACTGTAAATCCACTTTTATAATAACGTGATTTCTGAAAAGCGTTTGTTTTACACTCTCAACCACTGAAGCACTTTTCTGGAAAAGGTAGCAGAAAACAAGAGCTAACAAAGAAGGAGGATGGAAATAGCGGCAGAAAGAAGAAAAAACATGACTGTAGGATCTAAATATAGCATTGCATGCTCACATCACAGCATCTACTCCTTGAAGGATAATTCAAACTGGTAACACAGATATTATTTTTTATTCTTCACAATTGCATTTCAGGTATACTAACGGCGGGTTGATGCAAGAAATATAATCACACATAAATACAAAGAAAAAGATGGCATAGCAAAAGGAAAGGCAGACACTAAAGGCATGAGACTAAAAGGGTTGGATGGAAAAAGTTGGAAAAAGACTGAGGAGAAGGAATTTGGTAGCTACAAACATGATATATCATGCTTGTTACAGATGGAATGAGGAACCGAAAATCGGTCCGAAAGGGAAAATACTGTGAGTGAGATAGTTAATAGATCTACTTTTCCATTGCACAAGTATGAGAGAAATGCAGGTGATGACATCCATGTTAATGATTGATGGAGAGTCAGTTGACTAGGGGTTTTTAATTCTATTGAGTTATGGTATGATTGATCAGGAGATTGATTGGTTAATCGAGGGACGATATGATTCACAGTTCACACCACAGACGGGACGGGAGCATGTCAGAATGAAGGACATCTATTTAGTAGCTATGCGAGGACTGAGAATCAAAATGGATTGTTCCATACCCATAAATTCAATCCCAAGATGCTCTGCCATTGCAGAGGGTTGACAGTTGGAAGAAGAAGAAAAAAAAAAAAAAGAAACAAAAGACCAGATTAAGAGAGAGTCACCTTCTAACATATAGTGGAGCAAACAAAAATAGGCATTACTGCAAGTGAGACAACAAACACTTGAAATGAGTCAGTCATTGTCAGAACAACGTGGTCAGTAACCTCAAAGACGAGACGCCAGAACGCACTTGCAGCATGCAACACACACTTCAAACCTCACTACACAAAACTGCATGACACACAGCTACAATATGAATCAATTGAATTTTCTGTTGTTTTTCATGACATCTATATTCTATCCAAAGAACATTCATATCTACTGTATGTTTCAACATAGTCCAATGTTATTGTTGCTTTCTGAGGCACCTCAGTTTCTTGTTATTTAACGAGTGATTCCTTATAGAGCTTTGCAGAAAGTGCTATTTGATTACATAATCAAACGCTATCCCCTAATGGGAATAGGATGTATGAGGCGCATAGCTACTCTCATATACTGTAAGGGGAAAATATATGCGTGAGATTACCTGTGCTTTCAGTTTTTCTGCTTTCTAAAAATGCTACACTGTCAGTTCCCGAACACACCCATCACATGAACAGGCAAGTTAAAAGGAGTGTATCTGTTCGGTATCGGAATAATCGCCCTGATTAAGAAGAATTATAGTCGGACCTTGTATTATATGGCAGACTGAGGCCACAGGGAGGTTTCACCAACCAGCTGAGTTCATATCTCTGGCAGCTCAGTTGCTTTACTTGGGTTGAAGCAAGTCCCAGCTGTTCTTACGACAACATGCTCTTGTTAAGCCAAGCCCTTATGGCTGAGGAGCAGAAGCCATCCTCCTTCTCTCTGGTATCTCCTGGGGATGGGAGGCGCCCCTCCAGGAAGCGGGTCTTTAAGTGTGGAATGGATGTGTGTGTGCGCACATGTGCCTGCGTGTGTATATTTGCTGTGTGTTCTTCGGGAGGAAATTTGATTTATTCTCCTTAATTGAGGGTAGATAATGTGAAATATATGAGAGGCCATTAACATTGTCGTGTAGCTTTCCAAAAATACAAACATTGCCGTACAGCTCGTTTTACAGCTCACTTCATGTGTGGATGGGGCTTTCATGGAGCTGATTTCTACTTTGGATCTGGATTTGTTGAAATAATGACAGCTTAATAGCCATATGAAGGAACATTTTATTACATTTTATTCTTGGATTGAGTGGAGGCTTAATCTTTTCCATTTGCAATAACACCCTTTGATTCTGTTTAGAGATGATGCCTAAAATATAAAATTATGATGTCTACTTGCAAGTTCTTCCCATGGTAGTGTCATCAAGGGCAGTTGGTTACTTTCCGGGGCATTAAATAAGGATTTGGTCAAGATAAACACTTTTCAAGTGAAAATAAACATTTTTTTTTTCTTTTGGGTGTGCATGTCATCATGTACTTATGCATCTTGTCTCATTATATCTGATGCTTTTCACTCTTTTGTTTAAAATCTATCTTCTATTGAGCGAGCAGAGGCACGAGACTGACTGCAGGTGATATCCTTTTCTTCGCTAACACTTCTCATAATAACATAAAAGATCTCTAATGTTGTGTTTTGCACCGTATTTCAGCCAAGCATCTCTCACTCCCAGTCAATCAGCCCCTCCTTACGCCCTGTACACGCGCACGCTCACACACAAGCACACATACTGAGCAAACACATGGAGACTACTGCTGCGCTGTGGCCGCTGGCCGGTAGTGATGCGCGGATCAGAGTTTTTTAATACCCACACACACCCGACGCATTATGAGAGCCAATCTATATTGCCTAACCCACAAAAAATATGTGTTAATAAACCACCTGAACACGACCTGCAAACTACCAACTTTGTTTACCAACCAAACACCGGTAGGCTCAATGAGTTGCGGCCAGGGAACAACACTGTGGTTTTGTTGTGAATTGTGTAGTGGTTATCAGAGACAGCTAGCCATCTCAATCCCCCCGAAAAACAAAGGTACTGTAGCCAGAAACAGTGATAGCTAGCATGGTTAGGTGGCTAGCCACCAGCTAACCTGGTCAGTAACAGACCCGGAGAGCTAATATCTGCAGGGTGTTTTTAGTTGGATAAGTTAGAACAGTTTTTGTTGTGGTGGGTGTCTGTTGTTTGTTGACGTTAGTGGGAGAAAGGCAAGCCACTCAGGAGCACGCAAAAACGTCACATCCATTGGATTTTTGCGGAAAAACCATCCCGAGTCCTTCACATAGAAATCAGTCCACATGCTGATAAAGGCAACCGGGAAAGTCAGGGAAGGTCTCATTTTTTAAGTTATGTTACGACCCGTTCACTCCTTGGCAATAAAAATGATTAATACATGTAAATTGCTTCACAATTCTTACATATAGCCCCTTTAAGTCTACAAACTGTCAGGTCATTCTTTTTAATGTATAAGCATGTAAACTAAGTTATCAAAGCTCTGTGTTCATGTGGCTGGATGAGAACTGGAAATAAATGCTGTCCCTGATGCAGTCTCACAGCTGCACTGAAGCTAAACAGAATGCAGAGAGAGCAGTGAGTGAAGGAAAAAGAGCTCTCACACACCACTTTCCACTCTGCCAAAAAACAAGTAATTTCAGCACAGTGCATTACGACTTAATGTGAGATGAAATTACTTGTAGTTAACAAGGGAGTTTTCGCATTGTACTCCGAGCCAACATACAACGAACAGCTCTGCAAGTCAGGCTACAGGGATGAGACTCTGTATGGCACCATCAGGCAACTCTAAAAGCAGATGCAGTTATTTTCTAACTGGGATGTTACACTGAATTGAGACCACATGGGCTTGCAAAGACATGACACTGACAAATATGCAGTAAGATAGCAGTAAATCCATTGCTTTAATCTTAAATAAAATACTGAGGTTTTGTATTTAATTCTACACTCTGCTTATTACACAGTATTTTAAATCTTGTGCATCTTCTTTTCCTCAGAGAACAAAGCTACAATACATGAAATCTCAGCTGTTTATGTTTCAGTAATGTCATGTCACTCACAACTATCAATATCTATTTGACAAGTAATCCACCAACAGGAAATAATGAGGTGTAAACAGAGCTGAGCTCAAGACTGCAGTAACAAGTTGATAACCTAAAGAGGCATGATTCCAGACCACGTGGAGGGTTTTCAAAGCAAAAACCTTAAGGGCAAGATCTATCAGGCTTGTAGTTCTCCAAAAACTTTCATCTAATCTTTGTATAATTCTGTAGTTGATGGATGTGTTTGCTGATGTTGCCGTGTTGAGTGGTGCAGAGTTGACTTCTCTTTCCTCAGGCTAGCAAAGCTGTTTGACACGCCACTCTAGTGTAGCGTGTGAACTGTATACTGAGGACATCTGAGAGAGCAGTTAGCGTTTGTGCCGTGAGAACACCATTTTGTTACTACTTCTATAGCAATGTGTGTTAGCAACAAATGCATTTTGTTAAATGTTCTGGTGTGGACTTGGGTGTTTACTAGTGACTGGCGGTA
This sequence comes from Thunnus maccoyii, assembly GCF_910596095.1. NCBI lineage: Eukaryota > Metazoa > Chordata > Actinopteri > Scombriformes > Scombridae > Thunnus > Thunnus maccoyii. The sequence continues at coordinate 19,567,224 of NC_056545.1, forward strand.
ATTTACGTCATAAGCAAGTTAGCGGCTGATGTGAAACTGAAAAAAACAAACAAAACAAAAAAAAAAACCAGTGCCTCTAACAGCATGGCATATCTCGAAGTGATGTGTTGTCTAGCCTGTGTGTGCATGTATATTCCGGTTAAAGCAACTGTAACACAACGAACACTAACATTTCAAATATTTGCTGTAAATGATTGTACCTTTGGTGAATCCCTTATTATCTTACAATCAAATTAGTTATAAATCTCACGTGTGCCAACTGGAATTTTGTCATGTTGGCGCATGTATGAGAAGGGGCGGATTTAGTGATTTAGGGGCCCCAGGCAAACTCTGTCTTGCTTTATTTTCACCCATTCTTTAACTGGGAATGTTGGTATTGGCAGTGGTAAAGGAACTACTACTAACTACTTAAAACTGTTTTCTTAAGTAGAAATTATTAATACTGCGCAGTTAAAATACTGTAAAAATCCTGCATTCAAGTTTTTACTTAAAAGTTGGGAGTGAAAGAGAAGTATTATTAGCATAATGTACTTAAATGTACTTAACGTCTGTTCAAGGTGGAGCTTTTAATTCTTATATAATGCTGGATAGTTTAATCAATAATAATGCATCATATTTTATTTGTTATATTTTGTGAGTAAAACCTGAATCTGCAACATAACCAGTAACATCATCAGTAAGGTATGTAGTAGTACAATGTTTTCCTCTTAAGTAGAAGTATTTAAGATTTTTTTAAGTTCTTTGGGGGCCTTATAAGTTATTTCAAGATACAATGAGTTGGAATAGTAACATAATTCAATATTTTTCATATCTAAACATCATAAAAAATCTGTAGCTGTTTGGGGCCCTTTTAGTTGGGGCCCCAGGCAGTTGCCTACCTTACCTAATGGTAAAGTCAGCCCCTGTGTATGAGTAACACTTTCACAATGATATATTATAAGGAAGTGTTACATGTTGCATATTGCTTGACTCCATAGAAGAAACTGGAATATGAAGAAAAAGACCTATATTACAATCAAGAGAAACTACATTTTGAGCTTCTACTGATCAGTGATGGCTCTCAAAAATCATTTCTTTATCATTTTAAAAGATTCAATCATTTGTCATGCCTATTAGTTAATGCTAATTGGTCAGGCCTAGCTTTCCATCCATGGATCAGCTCTAATAGGATCATACATGCTTGTATTTGAGGCTGATTGCATAAACAGGCATCATTAGTAAGTGAGCAGAAAGTACAGCAGGGTTTTAGTCATTGTTTTGCCGTTAGACTTCGTTGTTACATGCAGCTGACTACAAATCAAACTTTGACAAAGCATTTATTTCAGCCGCCTACTTGTTGCTATCAAACGTACCATCAGCTCTTATTGAGTACACATGCAATATACAGCGAGTTAAAGAGCACAGGATATCACATGCAAACCAAAAACACTGGCAGTCTCTACTAAACTGTGCCAGCTTGTGAATGAGTCATCAGAGAAGGCACAGACACAACTATTAGGTCATTGCCTAATAGGAAATTAGGAAATTAATGCAACCTCTCTACACCCAGCATGCACGCATGACACCAGGACAGTCTGACAGAGTGACAGAAGAGGAAATTGACATACGGTAGAAACTGGCCATAACGTAGGTTTGACAGCGATCACCAGTAAAGTCATTTGGACACCTGATGGAAAGAAAGAAAGCCACAAAAAGAGAGGGAGGAGAAGGGTGGTGGATGAGTGAGAAAGAGAAAGAAAACAGGAAGAGAGAGGGCAAGGGTGGAGTGTGAAGGAGAGTATGCGTAAGAAAAAGTGAGGAGGGAGATAGGGAGGGAGGGAGGGACAGGGAGAGAGGGAGGGAGACACAGAATTAGAACAACAGCACAACTACAGACAGCAGAAAGCAGAGTGTTTCCATGGATGACACCACCGTGTACATGGTGTAGTGCACAGCTCATTGCGTGTTGACCTGAGAAGGAGAAAGAGGAGGAGAAAGAGGAAGAGAACTGAGGGGTGGGTGGGGGGCAGCAGGAGTCCACAGAGGTAATCCAGTGACAACTGTGTCTCTGTTCTCAGCTGCTCATATCAAGTGAACATACTTTTGTAAGGATTGGGCATGTACAACCGCAGTGGCTCAGTCTGTAAGCATCGTGGGCCGAAGTATCCATCCGGACATCTGGGAAGGAGCAGAAAAGTGTTATGAAAAGGGAAAAACAGGAAGTGAGGTGAACTGTAAATATTATGGATTCATATCCCTTCACAGATATCGTTAAAGGTCACAGTGAAACCATATGGATATCACAAAATAAAGGCAACTCTGACACAAGCGTTAATGTGTTCACTAACACACCAAACACAACATCAGGCATAAATATGCCACCACTTCATATTCTCATTAAAAATTATTCCTATTACTAATAGTACTATTACTACTACTACTACTACCACTAGTACGATTACTACTACTACTACTACTAATAATAATGATGACACAATTATTAATAATAACAACGCTTTACAAGCAATTTTAGAAAAATAAGTTAAGGTATTTTACCAGTAAACTGTGTCTCAGTCTAAATTTAAGAAGGGAAAATAATAGAAAAATAAAAATAGCTCCTAGAAATGATAATATAAGAAGTGGGAGAGAGAGAGGACAAAAATAAAATTATATATAATAATCCAAAAAGTCAATAAAAGGCAAGTTTACAAAAACAGGATTCAAATGATGATACAGAAGGTGATATACTATAGGCTTCAGGGGCTCCGACAACAAAGGCCTGTTCTCTTTTTGAACTAAGTCTGGATTTTGGGGGGATGAGAGAAGAGTAATATATTCTTGAGTATATGGACGAATAAGTGGAATGTATCTGGGGATCAATCATGCACTGCTTTGTAGGTGATCAATAAATCAATTCTAGGAAGTCTGTGCAGCAAAGCTGAAAATGGGGCAATGTGGTTTCTTCGCTTGGTGCCTGTTGGGAGCTCAGTAGCTGTGTTCATAACCTGTTATATAACTGATAGGACCATGGGATAAAATATAGTGTGTAAAAAATAGTCAAATCAAGAGAAAAAAGATTTGAACGTAGAGATGGTTCTCAATGGAAAAAATGACTGTACAACAGTTAACTTCTGCTTTGAAACATAAGTCAGTGTCAAGAGAAGTTTTCATGACATTAATTTATATTATTTTAACTGAGGATAACAATCATCAGTGACAGACAATCGTCTCCATCAAGTCTGTTATATTTCCTCATCATAACCCCATTAGGATGAGCAGTCGGTCTTTTAGGGGCACGGACATTCCACTCACAGTCACAACTAGACCACCAATCCAACAAAGGTCATTGCTCTTGATTTACTGGTTTCACACAGCGTGTCCCAGGAGCACCATAACATTCAGCATTTAATTACTCATCCTGAGTGATGGTGTTGAACTCGGGGGATAGCTGCACCTAGTCTGAGGAAACTTGGCTGAAAGATGAAAGAAATAAACTGTCACTACCTAATCTAAAAATCAGATGAGTGAACAAATATCCACTGTGGTGCAGCTGCAAACTCTATTATCACTCCTTTATCTTTAGTTTTATAAAAAGAGGAGGAAATAGATCGTTCATTATTCAAAAAAATAAACACGTAACATTTAGGAGGGAAAAAAAAAAAGAAAGCTTTACCATGTGTTATGTGACGTGAAACAGGAACTGTGCTTTACAGTAGACATACAGTACATGTACAACCCATTCCTTTCTTAATGGAGGGAGGGGATTTGGAAGTTCTGGCAAAAGCTCCCAGCTTTTGTTCTGACTCCAATATGTATTCATTTTGATATATCAACCAATTATTTTACACTTTACTGGCAAAAGACACCCTTATAAGTATGATTTATTTAAAATGACAATGGATATAAACCATTATCCATGTATTTATTATGATATGTTCAAAAGAGACTAAATTCGTTGATTTTTAAATTAACTTATGTGAAGGAAAATATGTTTAGTTTAGTTACTTACTTTGGGTCATTTCTTAACCTTTCCTTTCCCCCGTAAAAGTTTATACTTCAAAGTGAAGGAGCTGGGCATAAAAGTAGGGCTAGCTGTCTGCAGGACTTGTTTAGGCAGTGAGTAATACCCACTGAAGCCTGGCCTATATTGAATGAGATGGCTGTGGGGCAACAAATCCCTGCAGGCCTTCACTGCATTATCCAACTTTTCTGGACCCATGCCCCAGCCGTGAGTGAATTAGCTGCAGCAATTGAGTTATTGCTGCCTCCAATTTGTACACAGCGTATTGAACGGCTGTTGCAGCCATGTCCTCCTTGCTTGTCGAGCATTCTTCCTTGGGCCAACTGGGCACAGAAGCCACGCCAGTGTTTCAGCTCTATATCAAACCAGCCAAAATGACTTGTGCTATGTCGACATATGGTCGAACAGAACATGCAACATAATATTTGACAACCATGACAGGAGGTGATGTGCATATTTTGTATTATAAGTATACAATTAGGTTTTACTGGTTGTAACCGTTACAGCTGCCCACAGCGATACTGTTCTGAATAAAAATGATAACATAAAAATGTGTTCATTTTCTGAAAAGCAGTAAAATAACAAGAGAAAAAACTGCTTATTTTAAGTAATAATTTCTCCTGAACTCTGCTCTAAATAATGTCTCTTAACCTTGAGTCTAATACAAACAAAAATATGTCAAAGAAAAAACAAGTTGTTTTTATTTCGTTTTCTCCCTCGCAAGCTGAGATACACGGTTTCTCCAGCACACTTTAGACATGGGTCGTGATCCCCTTTGCCAAGGACCTTAAATGTAAGCAATGATTCTATTTACCTCATTGGGGGCCTCTAACAGGCATAAATATTTGCTCACTACTAAACCAGTGACTCATGACATTTTGAAAAGGCTTTTAATGTGCAGCCCTCCTGTACACTAAACATGACTTAAAAGGATGAGCACACCACCGCCTCACTCCATTATTAGTGTTAGAATACACAACAGGTGGGTAGTTAGGCAGACTGGCAGCGCTTTCCTGTGATGTGTTGCTGCTGCTGCTGCTGCAGCTGGAAGAAAGAAGAACGGGAATCAAATGCTCTCATGAAAATAAACAGTGGGATAAAAAAATTGTAGTTAGTGTATGAAAGAATATTACTATTAAAGACACACTGTAATGAGAGAAGTTTTCATTTCACTGTGGGACAAAGACAATGAAAATTCAGTTTTTGAGGTGAATCCAAAAAGAGAGAGATTACTCACTTGCAGGAGAGCTGATTTATACCATGTATGAAGTAACAGTCGCCGCCATTCACACAGTAGGCCTTCTCTGTGTCGTTGCATCTTCTGGCGTGGCCTGAGCCTGGAGATAGCGTTGTGGTTACTGAAGAAAACAGAGACAAAAAAAAAAAGAAAAATTATCTTAATGAATCCTTTTTTGTGGCAGTTTTACTCTCTTATGAGCCCAAGTAAGGTTAATAAATGATGATCTTAAAATGAATACATAGTCACGCACAGGATTTTCATTTGGTTGTCATGGATCGGCTTACGTTACGCTTGTATTTTCATCACTATAACAGTCTATACAAGTATTCTCATCTTTACTCATATTATACACTTGTATTTCCACGAGGACTCTTAGTTTTCCATCCTCAAATGTAATTGTGTCTCTAAGCAGTGTTGACACTATCTCAAGAAGTTCTATGAGCAAAGATAAATATTTCCCTGACATAGCGTAGGAGTTGTTTATGCGTTGACTCAGGTCCTTGGAATGGCCCAAAATGTCATGTATCTGCACTTAATCCCCCTGACTGAATAGATATAATATGTTTGGGATGAAGTCTGCTTATCAGGACAAAAGCAGGGACGTTTGAAGTGAGCCGAGTGCTGAGAGAGGTTCACAGTGGCATGATTGGGCTTGAGAAGGGAGGAGTGGGCTTCGCATGTCAGATGTTGACACGTGATTGGAACTGTGTACCTGCTGTCAGACGCTATTAGCGCCTTCGCAGAATGTGACAGTTTGCCGGTAAGGATACAGAAGTTTCCGATTTGAAGACCTTTATGACTACGAAATGCATCGGCTTCAACTGAGCCTGATATTCATGTCATGCAGAATGTTGTGGCAAGAAATTGCACAAGGATTGTATTCAGCTGTGCCAGTGCCTCTGACATATAGGCTCTCTGCCACCAGGACAAGATTTCACAATTCCCATTTGTTATACAGTTAAAGAAGTCAGCTTAGCTCTCTTCCCTGGCTGGAGAAGTGCCTCGTTCAGAAGCACACTTGTGGTTTAGCTGAAACAACAGTGGTTAATTCCCATTCTAGTTAGCATAACAAAGCAGACACATGACAGGAGTCTGTGCTTCACTCGCCAATATGAGTCTGTGAAGAGCGTGGACACTGTAAATCAGCACTTTCCAAACACAACATCAAACTAAAACTGTAAATCTTGTTTTATTTTTTATTAAATATAATCTAAGGCCAAAAACTACTGTATTATGCTCCAACTTCAAACATACAGCCAAGCTAGATCACTGCATATCAACATTTGTCCAAAATCTTCCTTCCAGTGTCACCCTACCATTACAAACAAAACAACAACCTAAATCATACGGCTGTTTTAATTTGATGAGATTGCTGATATAAGTAAGTAAGTAAAAATGGATTATATTCGTGCTTAAATAATCGACTGTCATGTGATTGCTTTGTTGAAGCTCCCAAACACTGTTGCCCCAAAAGTTTCCATGCAAAAAACGTCCAGGTTTACCAGTTAATCAGAACTACCTCACTGCCACACCTGACCTCTCGCTGGAGCGCTGGTGTGTAAAACACCTCATAAAAAGATCAGACAAAGCTGTCAGGAAGAGGCAACCTCATAACATTGGAAAAAAAAAAAACTCCTACGCTCAAAATAGAACCCTTGTGCAGTCTTCAACTGTAAAAAATGCAAAACAAAAGGCGGCAAAACAAGTTACATGACTACTTATTCTCCGTCTCTATCTAGGGCAGCAGCATATCCCAGAATGCACTGGTGGAAGGGAGGAAAATGTTCTGGACATATCATCAGTCCTCAGAAGGGGCGAACACATAGACAGTCGTACTCGCACGTAATCTCCAGTCCACCTGGCTTACATGTGGGTGGACTGTGGGTGAAAAACAGACGACCCGGAGAAAACCCACACAGGGAGATGGAGAACATGTAAACTTCACAGAGAAAGGATCAAGGCTGATCGTTGAACCGTGGTCATGTTCTGCTGTCAAAGTTTATTTGGCTACTGCTCATACCAAATCTGTTTCACTGTGACTGTACTCACTTTTTTTCCCCCATTCTCACCAGTGTCAGTCAAAAAGATAATTTATATTATCTGGTACCTCACTTATCCCAGATCCTCATAATGAGACCTTGTACTCTGTTGTCATCAAACAAGGTAATGCTACAGTATATGACCAAGTGCTTATGCTTCTTTGAACTCCAAATGGCATTGGCTATGACCTTTTAAGGTCATGGATTCCTTCTCACACTACGGCTCCGTGGGAATTGATCTCAATATTAAAATTTCTGTGATTTATTCAACGGGCCACCGACTGCACTCCCTCGGTCGGATTTGCATGGAATCTGTGTTTTATTATGATCTGGAACAACACTGAGGTACAATACCTTCAGTGAGTGATGTATGGCCATATCTTATCCATGAGCATGCATGAATTTGTTTTCTGAAAATTCAATGGCCAGAGGAAGAGCTCAGCATTTTTGGCATCAGTAATACGATGCTTTAAAATGCATTAATGGTCATATTTTCTCAATTGATCTCATAAAATATGATGATAAAACCAATTGTTGTAGAGTTATGGGCGATATTTGTAATGATTCACATCACTCAGTGCCCCCCTCGGGGTAACTGGAATGAGGGCAGATTAATCATATTTCTCTCCATCACTGTAAAGAATAACTTCCATCCTTATTTGGGTGATGACATGTCGGTCTGTACACCAATACAGGATATTACACTACTGTACTGGGAAGACGCTTAGAGCTAAAGACTTAGTTTTAGACCCAACTTGTTTTGTGTTGCCACCCAGCTGAACGCTCACAGGTGGAGAGCCCACACATCCCCCCTCAGCAGCCAAGGTTCATTTGCCTAAACAACAAACACCACCTGTCTGTATTCAAATGACTATGAGAAGGAGCACATTCCTGTGGACATTGTTTTACTCTCAAATAAGAGAAAAAGAAAAAAGCGAGACTTCTTCTGTGCACTCTGAGTATCTTTCTTTTTAAGACAAGATATTCAGTCAGATCGGCCAAGAGCTCCCAGATTCAGTCCCTGCAGAGTCTTGCAGCAAAATCCTGTAATGTACTCTTTATAACAGTTAAATGTCAGCAGTAAATCAGCTCCAAAATAATAAAAATGAATCTACACAAACCCTATGTCATATAAAAGGTAACATTTTTGGATATCTTTGAGAAAAGGATCACAAGTCAATGCAGATCTAAGGTGTCACAGGGACATGGAGGAACCCCACACCTTTAAAAACACAAGATCATTTTATAAAGATTCAACTAACTGCTGCAACTAACTTTCAGTGGCTTTAAAAAAAATGGCATATATCCCACTACTAACGAAAACAATCCATCTGAGAACATTTATTGGCCTCCAGTCATCAACTGACATCCAATCTATGACATTGCACGGCATGTGTCCCAATTTTCTTATCCTCTCCTCCTTCTTTCTGCTGTCCTCTCTTCTTTCCTACAATTACTCTCTCATAGCAGACACATTCTGGTGGAAAATTCTGGTTTCAACTCATATTTTGTACAAACTTATCCTATTTAAATTATCCTTATCTAAATTATAAAACATACACTGTCAACAAAACCATATAATACAACTTCCTGTACATGACTGTGGAGCCTACACAGCCTGTACACAATAAAAACTGTAATCTGAAGAGTAAACACAACTCAGTACAATGTTTATATTAAGTAGTGATCATATTCATCATATTTATGGGTAGAGAGTGATGTGAACAGCCTGTGCAAGAAAAGTTCTGGTTCTTATTGGACACAAAAGCCTGTTTAGGACACCTAAAATCCTGAAGGCAACACTATCAACAACTGCAAATCCATCAAATCCAAATCATTATGTCAAGTTTAAAGTTGAAAATACGGCTGCACTGATTCAAACAGCTGGAGGCAGGAGGGAGGGAACTGCAACTAAAATGATGCACCGAACACTTGTAAATCACACATGTGCACCAACTTCAGGTTTTATAATAAACTTGTAAAACTTGACAAAAGTATGTAAAAACCTGCTGAGCAGCAGTAAAATATTCAGGCAGATGCCATGGACTCTCTGCTACGAGAGTCATTTCCCATCTTCATCTGCAGCCAGCGGTGGTGTCTGAATGCCACGCAAGTCCTCATAATAAATACTGGAACTATCACTGTAAGTTAAGATGAATTTACTAGAAAGTAACTGATCTTGTCAGCATAAAATTTTGCTGGCATTTCCACCAGTATATAATTATGTGTTTTTAGTTATGATTGCGCAATATACTCCTAATATGCAACAGCAAATATGTTTTCAGAGGAAAGTAATGTCATTTGGATTACGGTTTTTTTTATTAGAATGAGGAAACTTTGTTGATTAATGTATTTGTCAAGTCACAAAACATTGATACTGAACATCTAAGCAAAATGTTCAGTAACAACATATTTCAATTGTTTCCCCAAAATATGAGCTCTTGCAAATCAATATAAAAATAAGCATGTAAATAAGCAGCTAAACATGTTTCAGCATTTTTACGGGTTCTGTTTATGCACTCACAGCTGTAGGTTAAGCTGGCAGCAATTACTATCCCTGCGAAATGTACTTGGGAAAGCTAATTAATTAGTACAATATATTCTTAATTTCTAAGAGCCAAGGTTGGAATGTGGCATTTACGAGGATTTCAAATCCATCTGGTATGGCTGAAGAGTTTAAAAGTCATAAGTAATAAAGTAAGTAATAAAAGTTAAGAGAGTAGTCCAGTGTTTATTGGATTTTGTACTATCCAAGAGCCTGCTAATTTGATGCTGAACCACCTCGAGTTAGGAATATACAGTATGTTGTAACACTGAAGTAATGTTTTGCCATACCAATTAACTACATTCTACTGCAAAATCATTATTCAGAATCAATATTATTGTGTAATAAATTGGAACTCCATCTACCGACTGCAAAGCCAGATTTATGCATTTTAGGAAGAGGTGAATCCCCACGTTTGTGTTGGGTAATTGAACACAAATACGTATTTTTTTCTCCATACTTCACCCTGTCTGTTGATATTTTGACATAAAAAGGCTTGAGTCTTGCAATGTTCACAACCTCGACTAACGAGGAACAAACAAGATATTTAGTGACCCGCAGAACTCCTTCTGGCCCCTTCATTTGAGGTTTACTGCACTTAAACATGACAAACCACAAAATTACTAGAAGGACAGAAAACCCACAAACATCTCTGGTAGTAGTTTTCCCACTTATAGGACGAGCCATACAAGGAGAAGTACACACAGACCCTGTCCCAGTGATGAAACAAGAACAGTGTTTTCTCTCTGAGGTGATCTGGTTCAGCCAATTCAGTGTTTACTCAGGCTGCACTACATGTTTACTTGAGATTAAAACTAGTGACAAGACCTAAAAAATTATTGACATGGTTAGAGATACACATACAAGAAGAAGATCGTCACATTCAGGGCTGTGTGATGTGGTTAAAGAGTTATATTGTAATTACTGTTGTTATGTGGGTGTACTAAAGCTTACAAGATAACTTTTGAACACTGTGAGAATACGTTTCTCCTTTAAATTAGTGTAGACGGTCTCCGACTGAAAATCTACATTTTGGACAACTCAATCACTTTATTTTATATTTTGTCCTTTGACAGAAGTGGATGTTATTTTACTATTATTTCATGACATAGAAATAAATTGGTGCACCAATATGTTGTTAGTTTAACATAATCTTAGACATTATGAGGGTTTAAATAAAAGATTTCAATAGCTAGAGCTTTGTTTATAACATCCTGTGTCGGTTGAGCTACCCACTGGGGCAATTTTTGTGTTTTATGTTTAATTTTATGTTGTTTCTGACAGCCACTGGTGCTTCTGTGTGGGTTACATATATAACATTAACTTCGATCTTCGAATAAGTCATACAGTACATGTTTTTTCTTTTTCTGTGTTTGACTGTATGTGGTCTTTGTCAATCAAAAGGCTTTATATTGCTCAGTGGATTATGTTCTTTTTCCAGTTTTTAAATGTCTCTGCATTTGTTTTAAATGTTTCATTGCATAAGTTTTAAACTGCATTAGTTTTATATCAGTCAACACTGAAATCTCCACACAGTGCACATACAATAAGGAAGGCTAACCGATGTGAATATACATTTTATGAGTTACTCTGCTTTCATATTATCTAAGCAATATTATTATGTGTGAATACTGTTGACTCCAAATGGCTGATCTTAGGGTGGACTCATTTGCAAACATCTAGTGAGTCTGCTGTGAACAGACCACAGCAATTTCTGTTGACAGTTGGCATGATAACATGTGTAGTAAATGCTGTACATATTCATCATTGCCATGAGAGAGCAGCTGTTCGGGGTGGCAACGTTTTTGCACGTGTCTAATAAAGAAAACTGAGAAAGTACATCGCACTGTCATGTATCAGTAATATATGTTTGTGTCAGTGTGTACAGCAAACCTCCCGAAAGTGTAATTCAAACATGTATTTTACTAACAAATCCAGACATATATTCTGTCACTTCAGAGCTCCTCTGTTCCACCTGCTCCAGTTAGTCCTGTCAAATGAAGGATTGCTTTTTTTATATGGTGTTTGAAGTGATAATTAAGGGCTGCACTATTAACTAAAATAGCTTTGTCTTATTTTAAAATTAAGACTTTTGTTCTTACTTATTCCCATTTTGAGTTGTTTTTTTTATTGGTTGTCATCCTCTATCCAGAGACAGCACTTTTATCTACACTTAAGCACAAGAGACAAGACATTAATGGTGAGGCTAAAAATGGTTGATAAAAGAGAGACGTTAGCCTGATCAAAGGCCTCTGGATGTTTTCTTTTCGTCTTGCATTACAGTGAAAATGCATTCAGTCACTCAGTCACGACCAGAATGACACCAAGCTTCATTTATTACTCGTTACATGTAACATGTAATCCATAAATATGTAAGTCTAAATGACTAAACTTCCACCAATTTGTTCTGGTGCATTTCTTTGCTGTGCCATATGGTGCTGTCTCTCTACAGTCACGCTGCACAATCCCCCACCTCGCACTGGGGACCAGAGTTCAGGTGTATTCGTCAAGGTTGACTCTGCTTTCCTGGCTGGATGGTGCAGACAAATTCCTTTAACCCAAGGAGGAGATCAGCTGCTCTGCTAAACGGAGTTAGGGGCAGAGTTCATTTATCTGCGCTTATTCTGCCATGGTTTAGTTAAGTTTGCTTGGGTTTTAACCTCAGGTTTCAACTTTCCTCAGTCCTGTAGCCCAAGGGCTGAATCTGAGTTGGAGTTGAAGAGAGGTTTCCTCTGGGTTAGTGAGAGCCACAGTGTTTAGCCATCAGCCCTTACTACTGACTTTGATTAATCCTTCATGGCCCAAGAACTGAAAAGAAAAGCTGGGGGTGCAAGCAGGACCATCTGGAAACCTTCATAAACATGCCTGTCTTTCCACACTCTCCAAAGGATTCTAGGAAAATCGTAAAAATGAAAAGAGAGGTCCCTATTGCACAGTTTTTTCCTCTTGAGGCACCCTGCGCATATGCAGCAAACAGAAAAGGGCTCGCACTGGATCTTAGCCCTGCGCTGCACCTCACAACCCAGCCCCAAATACTGAATTGTGTAATGAAATACATTTTCATTGGCCTGTCTATGGTGCAGAGTTATACACATGTCCTCTTAATTTATGACAAATGTTTATAATTTACTGCAGCCTGGCTTAATCCTTTTCACTTCTGCACTGCAATTGAACAGAGAGCCATCTCAAAACACAAGACAGAACCTGACTCTGTGTGGGGAGGAAGCCAAGGCAGTTATTCAACTGGTGGTGGATCGGTTACATCTGGAGTTTGTTATGCCTTTATGTTTTCACTCTTAAAAGCAATGTTATCAGGATAAAAAGTATAAATTATATACCCTATTTGGGAGTATGTCAGTGAGCGAGAACAGTGTGCAGACGGTGTCCATCTCTGAAAATAATACATTTCTGCAGTGAAGCAAGGAAGCTAAAGGGACACCAAGAGCCAAAAAATTTTCATTCTCATTGAACAATTTATCGGCCATGTAAATGTTTAATTATGTTTAAAATGTACAGGAACTTTTTCTAACATCAGATACATGCGCAACTGTTATATATGACAAAAAAATCCACTTAATAAATATATCACCTAAATAGAGGAGTTAGTTTGGTTGTACTGTATCAACAGGTGGCACCATACTGCAGTACCACACGAGGGCTTTAACTCTTTCTTTTATCAGATCATGTAAATCATCACAATTCAAACAAGGAGACAAATTTAACCCGAGACCATAAAAATCTGGGAAAATGATAAACGTCTTCAGTATAGACCCTTCAGCAGACACATAAAGAGGGTAGTATCTGTAATAGCTCTGCCACCTAGACATGCTTTTCCAAAAGTCAGTTTTATGTACCAGAAAAAAAAGCAGTGAATGCCCCCCTCTCCCCTCCCCTCACCTCCCGACTCTTGGCAGGGAATGTCTGACATGTCTCCTGTTACAGCTGGGACCGAGATCTTTTATCTCTATACTAGAGGCCAATTCATATTGCATGCATTCTTGCTACACTTGTGTGGACTGTGCATTATGCTTGACTACTTTTTTCCCCTTCTGCCATTCTGCAAAACCTGTTTGTTCTAAATGGAATGAATAAATAAGATTAACAGATAAGAATAAAGTACAAACTGCCAGATTGGGAAGTGTGGTTTCGGTGCAATACGATGTTGTTGACAGCCGGGTCTGATGTGGTGAATGAGGATGTTCAGTGAGAGTAAAGATGATGCATGCATGACAGAAGAGGAAAGAAAATGCTTTATATGCGGGTTTCATCTACTTATATTGTAGTATTGAGTAGTTTAGTAGAAACCAGATCCAAAGACATATTACACCAATAACAAAGCAAGATACATGTCGGGACCTTGCTTGCAGACATAAGCTACAAGGAGGATCAGCTTGCTTATGAAAGACGCTGGTGTTTGAATTTCGTTGATTAAATAATAAATGGCACGCATGTTCTCATTTACAGATTTAAAATCACAACACAATTTGAAAGGAGATCAAGTGCTGACAAATGTAGCAACAATGAAAGAAAAAAAAAAACAGAAATAAAGGCCAGAAAAAAGGATGGATAGAGCAGTAATTTAGGAGGAGGGTTGAGAAAAGAAGATTTGTCGACAGGATCTTAAGTTGGAACATATTTCAGCTTGCCAAAGCCAACAAAAAACAAGCACGCACCTACTTCCACACATACAGTATAGGCACACCCAGTCAATGGCAACATCCAGCATCTATGTATTCAAGCATTTTGCACGTAGTTCAAAATGAGCAAGAGAGATTTCATGTCAAACCCAAAGAGGAATTAAATTACTATTTACTGTAGGTAGGTCGCACGAAAGAAGCCATTATGAATGAGAGTGCACTTAAAGCTTTTTTTCAATAGGAAATTATCCACAATTCAAACACCTTCAGTATGAAACAGGAATGTTTAGAAGTGAACAAAATGGAGCCTGCCAGGAACATTAATCTACCACCCACTCTTCTACAAGACTGCCACTACCACAACCAGTGTGTCTTCTTTTATATTCTTGACTCCTATTTCCATTTTTCAGTCACATAGCTGATATGCCTGGTCTTGCCTGCCTCAATCGTCTCAGCACTGAAGTGAAATCAAAGAGCAGCCCAGTGTGTTATTGCACAACAGCTGCTCATGCACTGCAAAGAAGCAAAGTGCACTTAAGCAGGGCAGGGTATGGTGCGGGTGCAGAAACGGGCGCTGGAATGGCCGCTGGTGGACACCAGAATGTGTGCGGTTGGAAACAGTGCGACACATGGCGTTTTCCACGGCACGCTCCCAGACAGGGCTGTTTCCTGATCTCTCTTTTCAGAAGTAGCTCAGGCTCAGGGTGGTTTCCCCACTGCTGTTGCTTCCTTTTTTTGGAGTCTGAGGATGCCTGTTGCTGTCATGTTCTCACCCTGACCTGAGAAACTTATCGTTTCTGCATCCTTGAGCTCGCACCATTTTCCAACTGGTACTATGCAGTAGGTATGGCCACTATAATCACAGATGAGTAGCAAAAAGGTGAGGAGGAGAGAGAGCACACTTCTGCAGAAAGCTTTCAATGACGCTGCCAATTTACTCCTACATGGATGAACATGCTCAGAAAAAAAATAAAGAAATCACAAACAAACCCGATCACTCTAGTAAAAGGGGAATCCCACCACATGTCTCTGGGTGGGACATGTATGGTCATCCAATCAGCCTGGTGCCATCTCTGTTTAACCTGAGCAGTTCAGTGACCACATTATGATATTTTTATATGAACTCGTTTCTGTTTTGTTACTCTTTCTCACCAACTGATATAACAAATTAGTGATGCAACCTGTACCAAATCAAAGTTATAACTAAGTTATATTTGTGTGTTCATATGTATTATTACAGATAAACCAAAACTTGCGTGCCCTCAAAAATTAGTCCTCATTTTGTCTGTGTTTGCTGGTGCTGTTTTGCCACCGTACAGAGATTGATCACAGTGTATATATGCACTTATCAAAGTAAACACATTTATAATCTGGCGACTTGCTTGTATTGAATGATTTAAGTTAAGCGTCATCATTTCTTATCACTGCTTATCACAGACAGCTATTCTGATTTAATTGTAATCACACAAACTCCTAGAATAATAGCTTGAAAGTTTGAAATATTTTGACTGATTATTTAAATTATTTGTTTTCTGGCTTAAACTCAAGCACACACCACCAAGGGGCACTATTTGTTCCAGGATTGCACACCAGCAGCATCAAGACTAGACTGTTTTTGGAAGGAGAGACAGGTTACCAGGCCTTATGTGGGAATAAGCGTTCTCACTTCAACAAGTTAGTTGTTGAATAATTTGTTTTGCAGATCCATTAACAAAAACAGACACTTAAATGTCACAAGTGGCCATATTGCCAAAGATGTCAAAAGTGATTATAAAACTTTATAAACTAGATAATCTCATCACTTTCAAGGACAAAATGTGAAGTTTCCACATGTCTTCATCGTCCTTCATCCTCAACAGCTGGCCCTCATTTCTGAGGAAGGGCAGACTTTGCAACCTTGTACCAGATACAGAAGACATATACCACAGCTCCTTATTTGGGTCTTGTGCTCACAGCTAGTGGCCAGCTGCTAGGACTAAAGGTTTTCCCTCTGCTATTCCCTGAAAGTCTGCTTATACGTGTGTGCTGCAGCCCTCCTTCACTCATATACACACACACCACCTACACTCGATGTACGTCCTGGAAACAGGCGACAGAGCACTGCTGTTTTGTTTGAGGCTGCCAGCGCTCTTGTATACTAAAGGATGAGTTCACTGTGAGTGTACTGGTGATTAAAGCAAGGTCTATTCTGTCCACAGTTCACACCTACACACTCAAAAGGAAATGGCGTCCACGCTGCTGATGGTAACTTCATACCGGCTACTCATACAGAACTTACTCACCCCGACAGGACGTGATGTATACAGTTGCAAAATCACCAACAAAAGGAAGCAGTGTGATGGAGTAATGGGAGGTTTAGGATGAAAGACAGCTGTGGCAACCAAACTACAGTACTGCGCCCCTGAACTTTAAGCAATGGAATGGTAAGTATATGTTCCTCTTGTGCTCAAAGATAACCTTAAAACGTGCGAACACACCCGGGATTGCTCACATCCTATTCTGAAAGATGCAAAGTAATGGGAGGAGCAGGGATTTTGTTTGATGTGAGTGAACAATAGTTTACTCACGAAACCATTTTCAGTGTGCTGGCTCTATTCACTGGATTTCGAAGCAACTGCAAATTATCACTGACACAGTACAAACAAGCCTTTATGACGCAATGAAAGAGTTTCAGGCAATGATTTTTCCCTCTTTCAAAGCATTAGCAAAAAACCTCACTGCTTGCTAGTTATTTGGAAAGTTAAAACGGAATCCTGCACCGTCACCCGCAGTTAGGGTCACCATCAGGCAAAGACCACCAGGACAGCTGGGGGGGAGGAGGCTGAAAGGGAATCTTTTATTATGCTATTAAATTAAGTCACAGATAAGTTTTGTCCCGGGCCCTGTAAGAGTTAACAAAGCCCTGCACACACACAGCAAAACCTCGTGTCACCTCCTGCTCACATCACTCAGCTTTTCAAGTGTAACAGCTGCTTCCTTCCACACACATAGCAATATCCTCACTCATTCACACTGAGGGCTTAACTGTCCCACATAACACAGCGAGATTACTGGATATCCTAAGAAGTGAGATGTGTTTTGATTTGCAATAACTTAGTTGTTTTTGCAACGTTTTCATTGAGGTTGCCCACTTATCACGTTGGATTGATGGGATTAAAGTGTATTAAAAGAGCAAGCAAGACATAATGATACTTTGAGAAACTTCTCTAAGTCATTTCATATCTTTTACTAATTTCTCTCTGATTCAGAGTATTATAATGATACGATTCAGCAGCTGTCTCCTCTGTAACACATTTGCACGTACATAGCAAGGCCAGTAACTCATATTGCGCATAGCTCTTGTCAAAGAGCAATGAATTACTGACATATTAGGGAGATGATTTATGTTTTATGTGTCAACCACCTAACATCACTGGTCTTCAGTAACTTGAGGTTGTTGGAGTTGCTCAATAAAATGTTATGATGCTTTGCAAGAAACCACATATCTAAAAAATGATGTACTCTAATTCTGATTTGAATCACTGTTTAGGAACGTGCCTCATAGTAGCTGCAGAGGTTTTGCTCCGGTGCACATATAAAGTGCAACCAAATATAATAATTACAGGCATAATCAAAACACAAGTGCCCAGGCTTAAAAGCTTATGAAAATATGAACACCTAGATGCCAAAGAGCAGCTGAAATATGGAGATGTTTCTTTTCTTACAGACATTACAAGCACCCAATGACCTGCTAAGCCTCATAGAAATTTCTGTTGAAGTATCCTAAGTTGCTTGATATTCATCCTGAATTAGTATTTCCTTTTGATTTATTATTCCTTTGGATGATATTCAAAGTGTAGAGTTCAAGTCTTCCTCAGTCCTGTGCTGTGTGCGTACACTGAACCCATTTGCAGCATCACAAGCCGTGTCCCGATGGCTCAGCGATGCTGCATGAGTGCATGATGTGTGCTTACGCTGTCGTGGGTGTTCATCCGCTCATGACATAAACTCTCTCCCATTTACTCGGGATCTTCCCACTGTACCGGATGCTGCCCACTAATACAGAAAGGCCCCAACAGTAAACAAAAACAAATTCAGCGTGGGTGAAGTGACGCTTTTTGCGGCCGCCTCAAGCACTAAACATTATTGCGAGTGAACTTCAAAACAGGGTCTGAACTCTGACACGCTCCAGCTGTCATGTGGTAAGACGTGATGTCAGAGGGAATTACAAACAATCTCATGTCAGTTGATGTAATTTTAGCACGCACTGTGAAAATAACGAATTCATTAAATTTTAAAGTGTTCTCTGGTAAGTGTGGCGCCGTTGCTCGGATATTGCTCATTTAAATCTTTGACCTTTTTTGTGTTTGACCTCTTGTTTGTTTGACTGCGAGCGAGAAGTTATTTCCACCTTCTTCATTTACTTGTTTGTGCTGTGGCAAGCTGGCGTACACATACGCAAGCTGTTTAAACACTTGTAAGCTAGAGCAACAAAGATCCAGATTTTTTTTATATCTCTGGGATATTATAAATTAGACTGGAGGTCTGTTATGAATACCATGCAGAAGTGAGGACTTTGCGCTAACAAGGGTGACTGCAACTTGTTAAAACACTTCGTTGTTTTGTTTTCAAAGGCCAAGAACAGGATCAATTCCTTAAATCATTGTTAATTTGAAATGGCACACATTCAGCAGCATTTCAAAACCACAATCTGCTTGCTAACAACAATTTGTTTCGTGCTGTGTGTGTCTTTTAGATTACAACATCCTATTTGCTCCACAGAGCCTGAACTAGATCCTGATTTTATGGTCAAACACGCCAAGTGACAAGACCTGAGATTCTGGTGCAATCAGACGGCCACCTCGGTGGAATGCCTGTCAAGACCCCAGGACTGAAGATAATTTTGAAAAAGTGGGCATGACTAATAGCACGGCGGCTTGATCCACAGAGCCTGACAAGCTGTTCTCCAGTGGCTTGTAAATACACAACACTTGGCAGATGTGAAGGCCTGTTCCTCTCAGACATGGCTGCCGCTGCTGCTTACCCACACCAATCAATAGAATTGACAGGCTTATAGATACTCCACATTCAGCCACGGCCACAAATAACATCCTTTAACGTCAATAGAGGTGAGTTTATCTTGTCGCTTGCGTAGTAAGAGTGAGTACATTTTTAGTAAGCAGACCAAAGAGAGACATAGAAGGAGTGAAGGAAGTTGTTGTTTATACATTTCAAAGTAGTGCTTACTGTTATGTTTCATTTACGTAGAACAGATAATAAGATTTACTGGAAGGAAACAGAAAAAAAGATGTGGGCGTTTTGGTACGATTTATGTTTATTACTATTAGATTATGTTCTCTGTAATATTTAACCTGAAAAACTCATAAAATACTGTAATTGCTTTCTGTGAGTCTACAGTGTTACTGAATCATACTGTATACAACATGAGTCAAAGCGTAACATAACATTTTCTGATTTTCTCTTTCACTACTTGTCTGTGGGATGAACCTGAGTATAAGACATCGGATAGAGAAAGACTTCAAATGTCTACGCTAAAATGTGACAATAGGCCGCAAACAGTCTAGTTTTTCACGGAAATGTTGACAACTAAGAATAACAGTAAAAACCGACTGATTAATCAATATTTTGATGGTTGAAATTATCACAACAATATTGTTTTATTTTACTTACAGTAAAACTTGGGTGCGGGTTTCTTGGAATGGGAAACGTCTGTTTAAATTTCGATTGATGGGTGATTTTACTGCTTACTAAAAATGCAAAAAAGTTGTCGTCTGGTATTCCAACATACTTTAGGTCCCTTGATAGAGTGAGTACCACATAACTACAAATGAGATGCACACTTTTATTCTTTTAGAGTATCAACAAATGTGTTTAAAGTTATCAATCAATATATTCTTTATGGATTCTTCAGCTGAATAATTTGCAGTGCTAAGGAGGTTAACATTGTCCATGATACATGGAAGTTGGCAATGGCCTGAAGTCAGATTCTTCACGTGTGGGATGTGATGGAACAAACTACTGTGCCTATGGGACACCTTATAAATTCTGTATCTCAACAAACTGAGGATACCATGGTATCACTGAGATGCTAAAGCTATAAGGTATTTTTTTTGTTAGTTCAGCATTACTTTGTTGACAGGGGTGACTGTGTTTGGCTTCAGGAGGGGCAGTGAAAACATGTAAAGGTACGTGCATGTGTGGTTGTGTGTGTGTGTGTGTGTGTGTGGTGTGTGTGGGCCTGCATGTGGGCGTGCATGCACGAAATTGTTGCTGGTGGGCCCCAGCATGACTGCTGAGGTTGGAGCAATCATATGTTCAGCTGTGATTTCCATCAACACATTCCTGGACGCTCACACACTCTCTCAGTGGAGCTGTGCACAGCACCCCCCAAGGATGTGACCTGCAGCCTGTAGACACATGGCTGCCTCACAAGCGCTTATCACAACACAGCAGCCTGTAGGATAATGGGAGGCCTTAATCTGAAGCCACGTGGAGCCAAGCAAACTTTGACTAGTGTTGCTCCTTCACACTGGCCTTATAGAAAACAGTCGATGATATACTACACCATTTTGCAGAAGGCCAGCAGGTCTTACCATGCCAGACTGATTACAGGGTAGAGGTCAGACCACATGGACAACAAATGGTCCCTGGTCCTACATTTGGGGGTTGGGCATGAGACTGAAAACACCACTCTAGAAAAGGCAGCAATTGTTACAGAAACTGCTAAAAGGACATAAGATATTAGACCACCAGGAGACACCCATACACACGTGCTGTATACTGGTCCCCACAATGACGAAGTTGGCAAAATGTCAACAATAAAACATGGAGGACAGTCTTGAGGATTCAGAAAAGGCTGTTAAAAATTTTCCACTGATTGGACATGTTTCAAACCTCCAAAGCAGCTAAAATGCAGCCAAAGAGAAGGAGAGATTATTAAATGAGTCTTAAGGCAGAAACAGTGATAACAAGCAACTTAAACATTCAACTCAGCAAAAACATCCAACCATCTGCGATGAATAATTATACAGTAACTGGCACTTAATCAGCTGACAGTGCACGTTTCTCTTCTGCTGGTCAAACAAAGACACATGAGTAAATTCCCCACACACGTCCAATCATTCATTGTTATTGGCAAACCGCAAACTGGCTGACATGAAGCCACAATGTCCTGCATGCTTTAAAATGCATGAGGGGTTCACTTAAAGTTTAGGTTCTGACCTGAACAGGCCAGTTTATTTTTTCCCGCCTAAGGCAGTTTGCAGACCACGCTCCACAACAACGTGGCTCAGAGTTATGAGATTGTCGCATTCGTCTTGCTGCACAAATATTGATATGGGTCGGCTGGACTGGAGTATTGACCAGCTGTTATGTGTAGTATCAATAAAGGTTGATATGTTTTTCCGCTTTTTACAGCAAGTGGCAGTGATCCTTCCTGTCAACATACTGCTTTATATGGCGTATTTTGCATTAAATTGAGCAGTTCTTATTTACGCAATGTTAAAGGAAACTTCTATTTCATCACACCTCCGAGCTGACTGTCAGATTTGTCTGGCACTCCTTATGAAATTGATGGCATGCAACTCAAATTACCTGTGTTTGAACTCGTTCATACAATGTTTTGTTTTGTTTTGTACAGCAAAAAAATTCATGACAGAATTTCTGTATTATTGTTTAAACACATCACAAACCTTGCAAATGCAAAGGAGAATTCAATCAAGTTTTCTGCATTCACACACACACACAGGGTAATAAATGAATAAATAATATTTAAAAATGAATCAAGAGCCACCACTACTCTCCAACTTACACAAACACAATAATGAGTTAAATCAACTGACTGACTGATACAGTGCAGGAGTCTGAGTGAGCTGCCGAGCTGCGTTGTGGTGGCCTGAATTCACCATGTGGTGGAGCTGAGTGATGGTTTCCCAAAGTCTGCCTCCACCAGAACAGACAGCAGGCAGGCAGGCAGGCAGGCACAGCCATGTGCTACATTGTATCTCGTGTTAGAGGGGTTAAGATGATGCTCCTGTGCTGCTGTTGGACTTCATTATCTGTGATCATTAGCTTTCACTTTCCTTCTGTCCAAATAAGGGTGAAAGCCGATATTTCGAATGATTACATTTTCCCCTGAGACTTCACATTGATAAAGAAGGTTCAAGCTTTGTTAGCATGCATACACGCTGATACTGTCAGTAGTACAACACAGGTAGAAAAAGACCCTCCAGCACCTGATTGTAGACATCAGATACAGTAGGAAGGTGCCTCGGACAAAGCTAGGAAGCGCTAACTGCATTCTAAAATGGGTGTGAAAGTCTCCTCTGCAACACAGCAGGCTCTTGTCTTCCTCCTCTTCATACTTTTCTCACTCTCCCCCTGTCTGTCTGTCTCTCTTTCCCCTATCTGTATCCTCTTCTCGCTCTCTACCGTAATGTCTTTGTCTGCTTTCTGTCATGCATTCCCTCATTTTGTCACCCCCCCCCACTCCCCTCCCTCCCCACCACCACTTTATCCACGCTCTCTTCTTCTTTTGCTCTCTCTGTCCATCTACATCTGCACCCCTCCCCTCGTGCTCCCTCCCTAGTAGGCACACATACACAGATAATACTGCGGCTACATGCTGCTTCGGCAACATACTGCAGCAGGCAAGCATACTCCACTGCAGCCCCTTTAACACAATAGCCATTTCTCTTATGACCTTAGGAGGAAAAGCGGTTCTTGTCCTGAAAGAATTACATGTCCTCTGCAGCAACTAGCACATTTGATTCATTATTTTTAAAATCCAACCTTTTTCATAGGCAGAGAAAGCCCATTATTGTCACAAACATTCCCTGCAAACAAAATGTGTCTTGTATACCCAACATCTGCAAATTTCAGCCTTGCATCAGCATATGATAATCCCAGCAATGTGCACTCCTTGCTGCCATTTCCTTTTATTGACATGTGTAGTTCTAGTGAAGCCTTCCCCCTGCCTATGGACATACCACCCCTGATTCGCCCTGTCTTGCCTTCTCCCCTGAAGCATGACGGAACTAGGCGTGCTGTTGTAACACAATGGGACTTTTTTATTGAACGGCGAACAAACACATTCGCACATACACAAACAAAAAACACATGGAAACAGACATCCAGTGATCATGGCACACGATAGGACCTACAGTGATGCCATTGTTTGAATATCCCTTTAAGGAGATGCCTGTGCTGACAGACAGCCACAGAAAGAACACTGTTGCGTTTACACGCACGCATTCACAAAAAATGCGCCAATGTGTATGAGATTAAAAGTAATGAGCAAAAATATACAGTCAAGTGCTTTAACATCAGGTTTGAGTATTAACGCCCTGTTTATCAAAGGTGTCTCATATTTTGCACCAGATGTCGGCATATCATGTTTTACTTGGAAAACAGTGCGTGCTGTAAGTGAAAACACTGTCTAGTGCACCATATCATTGCTCAGTCATGTTTTATCCATTGTGACTACTGTGCGACTCGGCCCACTTGCTCATTGCTTTGTAATATTATATTTTCTTTGATACTGTTGTATTACCAGAACTTTTGTCTGCTAAGATCATTATATAGAGTTTCAAGGGCCACTAGTCACATGTTCATAAGCCTTCATTAAACACTCAGGCAAACAGGTGCTACCACCAGGGATCCCCCTTGACCTTTGCAGGATGTAGAGCACGACTTAACCTATTTTATATAATTGCCAATAAACATGACTGTTTCCCTGCGATTACTAATTAATTTTTCATACATGCGAGCGCTCCATGTCGAGGGCATGGAATCTTGACCCTTTAAATATTACATACTCATGAGTAAAGAGATATATATCATTACACTGGAATAAAGCCAAGTGTCATAACAAGCGTACAGTATAAGTCACACGATCTGGCTATAAAACTCAACTGAAGCTTTTTAGATGTCAGAGAATAAAAAGAGACAATGTGCAGCCCCATTTAAATACAAGATGGATGACTTTCTTTTCTGCACAATTGTTTGTTGGAAATCAAACTTGCATGTTGGAACCACTGACGATCTCTGTGTTTTCAAACACAATGGGCCCTTTCTTTATCTGAAAAGAGCTGCTACTCTAATAATGCTGCTCAGCTTAAGTCTGCCAACCATAAACAATAGCACTAAAAGGTGGCCTTGACGAATGTTAAGAGAGAAGGGGGAGTGATTATTGTGCCTGAATGTGAACACAAGGACACTGAGTGATGGCTAAACTCCGGTACCTCCCTTCTTCCTCACCAGCTACACCTCTCATGCCGGTGTGGGATGTCTACAGGAATCATCCGGCTGTCAAGGTCAGCAATGAGAACGAGAGTATCTCCTCTGTGGGGCGATATGAGGAACATTCTTCGTTATTTTCAACTCACTGATTCTTCAAAAGCAGTGAAAGTAAAGTGAATATATGACTCGGATTGCATCACTAACCCTGCTCATACGCAGCCTATATGTTGAACATACGTTTCACCTGCAATACCACAAATATGTCGTCATACACGTTCAATTAAAAAAACAAACAAACAAACAAAAAAAACACTATCTGCACTGACTCTCTGTTCAACATCACAGCTCCTTGTCTGCACAGTATCAAAAGTCCTGAGACATTATTCAGCAGTCTTCAGATAGAGCAGCCAGGTGAACTCAATGTGCCAGCAGGAAGTTGCAGTTCCTCAAACACATCAAGCTGTTTCTGACTCATGTGTGCCAGACAACCTGCCGTATAGTTCTTTGACAGTCCAACACCAGATAACATCAAGTCCTTGCTTGAAAAGAGGCAAAAGCAAAGCTACATGAATTGTATCTGCTCTGTATGGTCCTTATATATCTCCGTTTTTTTTTTTTTTTTACACTGGCTCCATCCACTCAGACAATATACTACCCACAGCAGCCACACACACACCACCCGCACCGCTTGGAACAAACACAAACTCACCACCCCACCAAATGGAAGCAGCTGTTATCAAAACTCTTTCATCTGCTACAGTACTTTGCAAAAATTCAGCAATGCACACACACACACACCACTACTGAACGAGCCTGTTAGATTCTATCACACACTCTGAAGATGTAGACAACTTTCATATTTTGTTTAGCTATGTTTTAGATTTTATACTCTATATCCTGCTGCTGCTTTTGTTGTGTGCTAGTTACGGTTGAAGCGCTGTGCATCTCTAGTTTTGTGGGATTTCACATTGTCAGCAGAATGCAGTGAATGAAAAACAGAGAGTTTACACAGTACATTGCATTTAAAGTCTGTTCACCTCCAAATACAACACACTGTTCCATTGATAAATGTGCAAGAGTCACATGTGTGGACAGTTGTTCTTCATGCATGTTACCATTGTTACATGGCTGTTTGTGATGGCTCCTTTGGATCTATCAATTGGCAAGAGAACAGTCATAACAACAACAACAAAGCCAGTGCATCTGTGTGACTTCACGTGTTGCTTAGGACTCTGTACTCACTGCTTTGGACGTTAACAGTGCCAGTGGAGTTGTCCTTTCCCAGCGGGTTCTCCACCACACATGTGTAATTCCCAGAATCCTCCAGTTTTGCTCTGCTGATCTGGACTCTGGAGTTTTTCCTGTGGGAGACAACACTCGCACAGCTGAGTCAGGGGAATCAGGGCAGGGAGGAAATAGCATGGAAACGCAACAAGTGGAAACATGGGGGACAGAGAGGCAGACAACAGGGCAAGCAGCAGCATGGCAACAACTCCCTGCTTTGATAGGGATACATAATCGCTTACTCTGGGGCCATATTTGGAGGTGAAAAACTGCTTACAATGAGAAAAGCATAGGACCAAGTCTTACAGCTACCTAGCATATTATTAAAGGGATTCTTGGTTTCATAGCTACACCCTATGTCAATATCCTTACATCAGTGGGAGGGTTTACTTCCATACAGTCTTCTTAAGCTCTTTTTTGCTGTTATGTATTTTCTCCTCAAAAGTGAACATGTGTAACTTTCGCTCAACAGCAGCCACTGTGGCCACAAGGGGTGATTACAGGAGAAAAGCAGGGTGAATTTCTCTACATTTGTTTTACATTTTTCTCTATAAGTTTTTCTTTTAAATTTTTCAGAGATTCTCTTGAGTCAGTTGCTTTAATTTCATCATTATTAGCCAACTTGACCTGAGAGAGAGTGGAAAAGGACCATGCATTATTTAGAGAGCTGGATACAGCCCTGCCAGTTAGCCTTGCTGCCATTTTGCCTCAGTGGTGAACTGCGGTACTACAAAAAAAAAAAAAAAAAATCTCCTGTCAATCAATTTTGTCTTCGGTTCTCTTAATACATGGAATGGGACCAGAAGTAGGAAACAACTATTGTTTGAGGTATTGTGCATGTACTGTATGTCTTATTTTACTCTTTTGATTAAATAACCGAAATGTTTATCTGCAATATGCGAAAATGTAGTGTAGCAGTAGCAAAAGTGAAGTTAGCAACCTAACTCTGTAAGGTCAGTTATACACACAACAATATGTAGCTAAAGTTAGCAGGTATTAGCCACTGATTGTACTTCTTTAAGCAAAACTTGACTAGATTTTGTACAAATCATTATATATCAATGTAATAAGCTATTATAATCCTAAATATAAAATAATTGTTGTAATTTCTACTATATTGATATTAATTTCTAAATTAGGAGTACCTACATATTTCTCTTCTCATCTTACATTGTTTGTGTAGGTTCACAGGACATGGCTGATTTGTACTCACATGCTGTTCTTTATTCTGACTTTTTTGCTTTTCTTCAGCTCGTTGCCATCTTTGAACCATCTGTAGGTCGGGACAGGGCTCCCCGTGGCCTCACACTTAACTGTGAACTTGCTTCCCTCGTCCACTATTAATGGATTCTTCATCGGTTTTAACTTTGGAGCCGAAGCTAGAAAACAGAGAAAGAGAAAAACTGCTTGTTATTAACAAGTACAGACAGAAACTTGATCACAGTTTAGTTTGCACAGTTCATGTATAATAGCATGTTGGGTGTTTTAGGAGATACAGCAGGACAAAGAAGGACAGACAGACAGCAATGGAGCCAGTCATCCCTCTATGGACTGAGCCAACAATTCTCTAATGTGACCACCAGATGTTGTCACCAGATTATCAACTTTGCCTCAGACTAATAAACAGGCTGAATTTCACTCTGGCTTTGCTGCTATAAAAACACCTGAGGCAATATTTAGCAAACATCCACAAGCTGATGAAGAAAATCTGTTCACAAATGCAACCCGACTGCAACACAAACGCTATGTGTGTGCAACCGCAAACCCATGCGCAATTAAAAGCAACTCCTAAACAAGAAAATATTTTGACACTATGATAAGACGTTTGTTGTGATGACAGTATATCAAAAAGAAAGCGCTCTTTTATCTGTTACAGTACTGTGCTAACCTGCAAACCCTGTTCAAGTCTATTGCAAATTCTGGAGATTTTGACACTTTTTACAATTTTTGTGTAATGTTGAGCTGTGTTGCTATAGTCATGACTGGTGATGGAATTGTGTCATTGTGTATCTGTAGTCTTCTATCCTGTAAGCAGACTGCAGTAAATGTGTGACTTTCAAACAGTGTTCCAACTAAATGTTTTAATGTTTACTATACGTGAAGAAACTTTGGCGTGAAATGTTCCATAATTTCTTGCAACTTTTTTTTCTTATTCAATGTGAAAAATGATCTGTGTCCAAACGCACACATACATGCACACACAACAAACACTCACACAAACCTTCCAGCTGACAGCTGCACACATGTTTAGGAGAAGACTCATCTAGGGCGGAGCACGAGAGCAGGGGTGAACAAGGGTCAACCAGGGGCTGGCCAAGATGCCCCCCTCTCACTCACGCTCTCTCTCTCTCTCTCTCTCTCTCTCTCTCTCTCTCCCTTTCACTTACACAAAAACACCCCCTCCCTTCCTCCATGTGTAACATTTACAATTTCATGTATACATTGAACTGAGTAGTCCTCCAAATTACAGCTGTTTGCTGTGCATCACCTCTAAAGGATGACAGCAGAATGAAGACAAACAAAGCATGACAAGCAAAATGAGGTATACATAGGTAATGACTTCAATTAAACATAGAAATAGAGGTGCACCAAATTTATCCCCCGTTGTCCTCTTTTTTGAGAGACTGTCCTACTTCACTGACCTGGTAAAGGCGACATGTCTGCACAGAAAGAAAAACCTTAATGATGCTGCATTTTTCATGTTCTTTGTGGATTTAAGCAGACAGTTGTGATGAATTTGGGGCACAGTTACAAGTTTGCATCAAAAACAGAATTTTGACACTTCAAATTTACCATTGCAACTTCCAATGTGATATACATCTACAACTAACAAAGTTCAGGTAAGAATGTTTGGCCATAAATTGTGCTCATCAAACCCCACCCTCCCATAGCTGATGACTGAAGACTGTAAATATTACCAAGTTCACCTCTCTCAACCCCCACCTGTTGCTAATGCACTCCAGCACTGTATTACATACGATACATATTACATCTGTAATGTAAAATCTTCATACTACTATGTATCAATGTTGTAATAAGTGCCTTGTTCATTGCGCTGTTATACTGCTCTGTTACAGTTTACCTGCCATGCATAAGTGTCTTTTATGTATTATACAATATAGAGATAGAGGACACTACTCCTATGCCCATATGTCTCTGTATTGTTTTTAACTATCTAACTTGTTGTATAATACATTTTTATTATCTCGTTTTCATCTTGTTATCTTATTTTTTATCTTGTTTTCTATTGCTGCTGGTCTCTGAGAGTTACCAAAGAGAGTTACCAAATTTTGTTGTACACCTACAATGACAAATAGCGTCTTATGTTTTATCTATAAAAAATAATTTAAAAACATATAAGTTAGCTATTGTGAAAATGTCACTGTCATAATTTCTGCAATTTGAAGGAGGTATTCAAAACAGTGTTCACAGTATTCACATGCAACCAATCCGGTAGATGTGGATATTAAAGCTCTCTGTTTACTGCAACCAAGTAGGTTGTGAGTATGTTAGTCTGCTGTGCTACCTCTGGTCACTTTGCTCTAATACTCATGACAGGAGCCAGAGGTCACATATCATCAGGTCCAGCCATTTGAGCTCTCTGGAAACGATTTCTCAGGTACACACCCTTGTATCTTTTCATTCTTTGTATCTTTTCATTGTTTCACTTAAAGGGCGATGCCCCTCATTGTTGATGTTGTCTAGATTACTTCTGAAATATGTGCTGTTATGTGTTAGCTTAATTCGTACAGTGATATTAGAGCGATCATTGAAAGAGCTGAAGACCTCTGACGTTTACTGACATTTTTTGCCCACTTAAGTAATGGTGGTAATTGCTTAAATCCAAAAGTTGAGTAACATGAATTTGCCCAGTTAAAGAGCACCAATCACCATTAAAAGTAGGTTTGATTATTCCAGGGTACTGCACAACACATATACTAAGGGAGGTGTGTGTCTGATGTACATTTGATTTCCATTGGAATCACAGATAGTGAAATGTCACATTTAAAATAGACCACATGCAACACAGATCAATGGAAAAGCCTGTATTTTTAGTTCAATAGCAGCTATTTGTTACTAAAATTACTCTGCCGCTGGTTAGACAGTGGACTTTTATCTGTGAACAGCTTCCTGTTGGAAAATGTGACTGATGATATTCATGGAATTTGGAAAATAAAGACAAAGATTCTGAAATGAGGCAGATGTGCCTTTGTACTGTGGTACTTAGTAACCTTAATGAGTTTTTTCTCAAGATGGATCTTTGTGCTGCGATTTCTCGAGCAGTTTGTTCAAGATTTTACTGTCCCAAAAGGGTTTGGGACAATAAAACCCTCATTTATACAGCAAAGCATAAATGTGGTTTTGCTGAAAGTCATAAAATTATACAGGCTGAATTGTATATCGCCATTTAAAATCAACTCTGCAAGCGGTATGGGTTTATCAGTAGCCTCCAGCAAGAGCATGCACTGAACATGAGACTCTTGATGCTCCAGGTGTTCTTCATTAAACATCTTCTGTAATCTAACAAATGTAATGTATTGTATGGGACATGAGGTTTTTAAAAAAAACAGGCTGCATAATGACCTACAGTCCACTGATCTCCCTAATTTTCACATTATGCTGGCTAATGGAAAATTACCAAACATTGTATCCGTTAGTAGTAATGGACAGGAGTTTATTTGTGCAAATGTTCTTGTTCAACTTAGCACAATGTTTTGTAACAACATGGTTTGTTCATGAATACTATAAGATATGTTTGATAAACAGCTTTATCACATTTTCATGAATTGTGCTTTAGTTACAAATATAATTTAGCAGGAAAACTTTTATTTGAATCCAATCCATCACTTGACTGTCAACTTCCATCTTCAATGACAACATTTAAAGAACAGAACTTTCAAAACCCTGCATGAAGATTGTATCTATGCATGTACCATGTTTTAATCAGAGGTCAGTTTAGATGGAGAAAGTGAAATGTGGTTTACTGTATATACTTATCAAAGTCCATGGTCCCAAGCCTGTATAATTGAACTACTGTACATGATTTCCATACACACTCCACTCTGCCAGACTCAGCCCAGCACACCGCCCGAGGAAAGCCTTGTCAGTCAGAGAACAGCAGGAATGAGGTTGCACCATAAAGAAAAATGTTTAGTACTTCGCCTGGACACAGGTCTGTCCTTGCCAAGCAAATTAAACGAGCTTTGTCCTTGCCTGGAAGATTTACAGAAACACAGGACTGCACTTCTCATCAACCCAGTAAGCCAGATGTGTTGAGGGTCCGCTCTGTCTACAGGATACAGTTATAATGAAGACACAGGAGTCCATCAGACACTCTAGCTTCAAAACACAGATGTTTAACATCATTTTCCGTAGAGATTAGTCTTCATGTCAATGTTAAATACTGTCTCTTTTATCTGCATTGCACAAAATAAATTATCAAAACAAATGCCTCTAAACCTTCCAGAAATCATAAGAGACACTACTCTGACAGCGTGGTTAGTGATATACGGTAGTTATTCATCTTTGAAATGACAGATGTGAAAAACAGAGCATCATACAGTAGATAGTTTGACTGACATGACGTACAAGGTCAACTGTACTTGACATGAATCATGTTCATTTTAATTGTGATTAATGTTTTTTTTTTATATAATTGGAAATGAAATAATTTCTTGGACACTAACAGTTGTCTCATTTTCCATTACACCAGTGGAAAAAGTGTCAGACAGAAATGATAAACCCTTGCCTCAACAACAGCCTGATTCTCTCTTTTTGAAGCAGAGGGGCAGCTGCAGACATGGACTATAAAAACCAAATTTGAGAATAGAAGCCTATCCGCCGTGTCAACAGCTCATGCCTTGGGTAACAGTTGGAAAACTCGGCCCAGAAAGAGGTTCAACAACAAAGTCACTTGATGAATTAACAATGCATTGCTCATATTGAGTTAACATTTCTGTTTTACTTCCAGGAGCTTAGAAAAGGAATCTGAGGCATGCCTTTGTATTTTCCCTCCTAGACAAAGTATCCCTGATTACTCTGGTGTTATGTCACTTCACTGCACGTTGTCAAAAGACAAATTACATGGTGAGACAGCTAGAGAAATGGGTTTTGCATGTGGGAATGGTCTTTAGACACTGCACACTAGTCACTGTAACACAACATCTGTTCAAAGAGATCATTTCAACAGCCTCCCACCACAACCAATGTACTTTCACCAAATAATTAGCTGTTGCATTGTTTATATATGACTCAAAACCCTCTACTTCTCTCTCACTAAACTCTACAGAAATGCTACTAATGTGTTACTTTTCCTGATTTGGTCAATCCTTATCTTTTTACCCAGACACCCAGACAAATTTAATTTTATAGAACTTTTCTTTCATTGAAACTAAGGAAAACAGATTTTTCTATAGTACAATTTCACAGAAATTGCAATCTTTTCTGGATTATATGTTGCACAGTGAAGAGTATAACCTGCAACCTTTTGCCACTTCTTCAAAAGTTTGAATTGTGTAGGCTTGCAAAAAGATCAACAAAACTCCATGTCATTTGCAATAAAAGTTCAAAGGACACTGAAGTGAAGTGGAATTTAAACAATTACTGTTTCCAAATAGAGCTGATTGCCAATCCCTCAGGAACCAATGAACACAGCAGAAAAGCCAAAAAGCCATCATAAATGCCACTTCTGTGGGTGAATTAGGCAAAAACATTCATATTTTCTTACAAGCAGAACTGGACTCCATTGACAGTTTGATGACATGAATACTGGAGCCAAATATTTTATCAGCCACGGTCAACATGATTGTCTCCGTCACTACCACAGAAAAGGTTTTCCTCCACAGTGAGGACATTTTTCTTATTGACTGAGCAATCCAGTTCTTCAATGTCAACTGGACTACTTCTCTAGATGTCTGCAGTTCTGTATCAAAAATGGACACACAGCACACAACATACTGCATTAGGGCATGCTGCCAACTAACACAGTGACTTAATTTTGTGATAGAATATAGAGATTTTATATAATATTTTTGGCCATATAGTTTTGCCCGACTTTCAGATCAACCATATTTCAAACTGGTTGTTTTAACAACAGTTAAAACTATGGTGTAAATTAGTGTCAGTCATTGTCTTGTTTTGTACATGAAATAATTGGTTGGTATAACTGGATGACAACAAGTTACTGTAATTTACAAAGTGTGAACATCTTTGCGCACAAGCAGCTCTTACCATGTCCTTGAGTGCTAAAATCACCAACATGGAAAGCCAAAACTGAGTCCAGAGTCATCTCCTCACACTTTACCAGGTGTTTAACTGAGGTCTGCTTCAATTGCCTTTACAAATTCTAGAGAACGATTTTGTGGCTTCAACGTTTCTTTGCTCCTTTGCAATAGTGGTTACAGTAACTTTTTATTAAGTAGAGTTCATTACTGTTATTTAACTGGTACTTACTTTATACTTATTATTTATCTAATTATCAAATGATTCCCCTTTCAATAGTAGTCTTGTGTAAATCTGTAAAAGTAACATGACCATTTTGTACCCTAGTTATGCTACAAAAGGTCTTCATTTAAATCCACAGCATTCACCCACTTCTTAGTAAATGAGCTTTATGTTCAGGTAGTTTTCATAGTATTTTTGAACACTTTAGTCACCACTGTGTTCAATGTCCCAACTGTGCTACAAAAAGCCACATGCAAATACTGAATAAGAATAATTTCCTTGATATTTGCCTGGCAGCCACCAGATGTACAAAAGAAAAGTATGTTACACAAGTGGCCAATTTCGGTAAAACCTTTAGAACTAAAAGTTTGTTCCACTAAGCATTATTTTTACATTTACAGTTAATGAAATGACTTCATGTAATGTGAAAGGGCTGTTAGTACAGTTAGTTCAACTGCTCTTGGCTGTTCGTTTGGGTTCGCCCTTCACCACGGTTGGGTCCTTTTGGCTCTCATTGACTCCCTCTCTTTCATGTGTCATTTAAAATCCCATTAAATGGCCATTGTAGGTTGAATGATTAGCTATGTTTTATGTTGTGACAACATTGTGATTAAGGTCTGGTTAGGTTTAGGCACAAAACCACTTGGTTAGGGTAAGGAGAAGGTCATGGTTTGAGTTAAAAGACCCAGTTTTGTCGCTAGAAAAACAGCTGCAAATGTCCCTACGTCTAACGAAAAATACCCAGTTTTGCCGGTTGAAACAGGAAGCAAGCAGTGGTCTCGCACAGTGGTCCCTGCAACCAACCTTCTACCCAACCACCCAACCTGCCTCTTCCTAACATGAAAGTCAACTCATATAGATGTCATCTGAATGACGTCACTTTCCCTGTGATACATATTATAGAAATGTTGAAACATATTGAAACATAGAGATTCAATTTATGCGTGGTTTGCAGAAATGTACAATGCCAACATTTTATTCTGGCAAATGGGCTGACACCTAGCAAGCCAAAAAGATGTTTCTCATGATTTGGTAGCTCAAACAAGGGAAAATAAGAGTAAATACTGTATTGCACCTCAACAGGTGGGGAGAGAAAGGAGACCAATGGGATGTCTGTGTTACTGCTGATGTATTGTTTCTGCTTGAGGTGTTACACCCTTTCAGATGGACACCGTAATTCGAATTCAGTGTACTTCTCCCAATCTGGGCAACTGACACTGGTCGTCAGCCATTCATATTATGGATGGAAATTTTGCTTTAATATCACTTATGTTATTTATGTACTATCCAACTAATTTACAAAGAGAGAAACATAAACAGAGAGGCACAAGAGAAAGATAGATGAATGGCGAAATCATACACAAGTGGCCAAACGACAGACATCAAATGTTATATTTGATTTAATTTCTTGCAAGGGATGTCAGTTTGTTTTCTGTTGATGTAGTAAAGTAATAAAACATGATACCAAGAAGGGAGCTTGTATAGTAGTTGCCAAACATTGTAACAGTATGGCCACCTAAAGTGCAACATACACTTACAACATATAAACCAGCTATTTTAAAAGTTCAATCTTCGGATTGCTTTCAACTTAATTATTTAAATATGCATTATATTTCTTCGAGAACTAGCCTTCAGAAGACTTATTTTTGATTTGTGGTTTCAATTAGCCATGTTTTGAGACCATCAGTGAACTTTTACACAATATATAGGGTTTCTCTATGCATAGATTAATAGGTGTTTTATAGGCACACTGTATTTACAGGTCAGATGAATGAAGAGTGAGACGGCTTTAGCTGGCTTTCTGATTTGTTTTCCAGTTCCCAGTTGCTGTTTGTATCAGCACACCAAAAAGCTACTTTGTAAGAGCAATTATATGAAGGAAGATCACAGCTGAATTTGAAGCTGAGGTTGTCTGAGGCTTCAACACCTCCTCCTCTGACTACTGAATTCTATTAAACATTTTGTTGCTGAATTATTTAAGTAGCTCTATTTCAATTATAAAGGTGTGGTAGGTGTTAGAACATGATAAAAAGCATCTGGCACAAAATGAAGGAGCCTACTTTTCACTTCCGTAACTAATTATTATCAGACTCACTATGCACGTAAACCCAGCCACAGACAGAAACTTGTTGTGATTTGTCTTGACGTAAGATAAGATGGATGGTAGAGTTGTACGAATTATAATATCATCACCAGCAAAAACATATTTATGTAGGTCAAGCAGGCTGTACAAGGATTTCTACTACTTGAAAAAATGGAGACGTGCATCTATGCTGCATTGTACTGATGACAGATTTGATGAAATGCCTGTAGCTTTTTGCACTCCCTCTCTTATTCATAAAAAAGACAACCAAGTTGCACAGTTTTTCCCTCCCTCAGGTATCTTTTCTTTGCAATAAGGACTAATATTTTGGCACAAATACCTTTGTTAGCATCTGTACAAGTTATGCAACATTTTTTAAAGAGTGTCAACTTTCAGCCACAATGCACATGGCTTTCAAAAAAGAAACCTGTAAGGAAATCACTATGTAACATTGCAGCAGCAGTATGCCCTAAATCAACTTTTTGGTGTGGTCCAAATGCTAAAGACGTCATAGCCCTTGAAAGGGCAATTATAGCTGAGAAATACCTGCTGTGAGGTAATCGCCATAAATAAATGTGGAAAAGTTAATTCTCAGGTGAGGAACACAAGACAATACTGTCTTGTTCCTCTCATGTTGGAGACGGCTGACTGACATGCAAGCATACACTGTCTCAACAGAGCGCTCATGGGCTAGATTACATACAATTATATCTTGACACACCTCACACCAAGCACGTGGATGCACATGCATGCACATGCAGTACAGTATATAACATATTATCCACAATGCAGCATGTTGGTGCATCTATGAAAAAAAGTTGAGCTGAAGCAACAGCTTTAAAAAAAAGTTTTAGAACATTGCGCAATACCGTTCAATAACAGTCATAAAGCACACAAGAAAACTTTAAGAAAAAGAGAAAAAAATGATTAATGAGTCCCTATACAGCTCGACCAGCTGCAATGAAAAATCCGCTAACTCATGTCTAGTGAAGCTCTGAGACCACCTTGGACCCGCAGCAAACTGTTACAGTGCTAACAAGGCGTTTCAGCCACTTAAACTCAAATCTATCCTGACGATATTTTATGCCCCTTTACCTAGACCTTCACATGCCTAAATTTAACTGCCTGGTAACATTTTTGAGTGACAAACAGTAGAATTGTCGATTGGGGCGGCTGTGGCTCAGGATGTAGAGCAGGTCGTCCACTAATCAGAAGATCGGCAGTTCGATTCCCGGCTCCTCCAGTCTGCATGTCAAAGTGTCCTTGGGCAAGATACTGAACCAAAAGTGTATGTGTGAATGGTTAGTTCCCTCTGATGGGCAGGTTGGGACCTTGCAGGGTAGTCCCTGTACCCATTCAGCGTATGAATATGTGTGAATGGTTGACACTTTGAGTGGTCAGAAGACTAGAAAGGAGCTATACAAGTACAGTCCATTTACCATTTGTCACCACTCAGACATACAATAAAAGAGATGCTAATCTACATTTATCTGAGCGCTTTTCACAAAATTTTGTGAGACTGATTTGTTTACTTTGCACACCAGTGAAGCAAGTTAGCTAGCTAAATAATCTTGATCATGATTATCTTTCAATCTAAGCACAGACAACAGAGGTAGTATACAGGAAGCTAACGTACTATTCTGACTTTGTATAAATTTCGACTCTTTTAAAGCCTCTGTAAATTTGGCTTGAAATAGCAAAGATGCAGTGAAAATAGAAAACCTAGTTCAAAAACAGCTCATTTTGCTGTTTAGACCATTTCTCAAGACTGTGTAGATGTGGCACATCACGTTTTGATTGACTACCGCACTGGCTACGGGGGGCTGGCTAACTACAGTAGCTAACGACTGGGTTTCCATGGTGCGGAGCCACGCTTCTAACTCACTGAGCCTTGCCACAACACGGTAAATATACTACATTTATTATAAATACCATTATCACTAAAGGAGGCAGGGGATTAGTTAAACATAAGACGCACTGAGCAAGAGAGAGCATTAGAGCAAGAGAGAGAGCGGGAAGTCATCGCTTACTGCTGAGCTTAAGTAATTAGCAGATCTGAAAAACGCGTGAACAACTGTGTGATTAGCAAGAAAGTCACTAAAAGAAGGAACAAGCTAAGAGTACTGGAGCAGAACTAGTATACGTTTAAATGTACAGCGGGTTATTAGCCACAGTAATGGAGATTATAGCAAGATTAACTGGGCTGAGATGCAGAAATGCTACCGATGAAACAGAAACTCTGCCGGCAACCGGAAATAAGACGTAATATGCTTACCACAGCATGTCACGTTGTTTATGATTGGTTCACGGAATTAATTGCGTAATTCTCATAACAAATGTCCAAGCATAACCACACCCAATTCAAACCCAATATCAGGAAGGTTTACAAAAGCTTAAATGACAATATTTTGAATTTGGATTGAAACTAATTTCTAATATTTTGTAGATGCTTACTATTTTGTACATAAGACCCTAAATTACATAGTTAGAGGGCTATTGTGGATTTCAGTGGCTGTAGTACATTTTCTTATTTTTACAGACATCATGTCACAGTCACACTTCTGGTTGTGCACACTTTTTCAGATTTGTTGTGCTGTAAAACTGCCAAATGATAACTTCTTTTGAACAGATTGTTGTCACTCATAGGTAATTATAAGCTGGCATCATTTATCACAGAGCCAGATCAGACTAAAGTAAAGTCATCTCTAAAAGTGCTATTTGATACCTTTCTTTTTATCTTGGATGACCCAATTTGGACCAACAACACACCTGATGCGGTGCATGAATAGGTTACCATTAGTGTTGACACACCAAGCATCACCCATGAGCATGTCTTCATTTTGACCTACTTTGAAAGCTCCATTTAACAATGGGAAACCAGATAGTTTCACACAGGTTATCCATTTACCCACTTTTGTGACAAATCAATAATAGAACTCATTTTAAGGAAAATGATGATTCAAGATCTGATTATGATGCTCTGGATACATTTTTAACCAACATGAGATGTATATCAATGAGCAACCACACTGACAGTTACAATGTTAAATATATAGAGATAAAATAAAAAAAAATAGACATATATAGTTTATTTTCATTTGTTTCATTTTGTGAAAAGCAGAGAACATAAAACAGAACATACACACAGACGCGCGTTTTCTCTGTTTGTACAGCAGCTGTGCTTGTTGATTCACAAAGATGCCAAAAAGTATTCTGCAAGCACTCTTTGTCCAGCGTATTGTTTATCTTAACGTGTTTATAGATCACAATCAAACTTGGAATTAATAATTAATTCCTATATTAAACAATAATAAAACAAATAAATTAACAACAGATGCAGCACAACTTCAGTAGCATATTTAAGATTAAAAAAGTGCAATTTTAATACCTAGGAGACCTACAAAAAAAAAAAAAAAAAAAAAAAATCACATTACTTAAAAATGTTAAAGCCAGTCTTGAGGGTTATCTATAGGAAACTGACAGGAGTGACAGTAGCAGGTACAAAATGGCTACCAACATGTAAAGATGCTGTCAATAATTCAATATTTGATTAAAACAAGAATGGCACATAGTAAACAGTCAGAATCATAGTATTGTCCTTAAAGTGTCACTGAAACGGGGGTTGGGCTTCCCCATGACCTGAGGTCAAACTACAGTGACATGCTGCAGCTTGTAGGAACCACCACTGAGCAAGCATATTGCTACGTTTGTGACTCTGAAACACAAGCAGCTCCCATGATATCCCTAAGTCAAAGTAGCATCCAGTGAAAGTACAGACTTTCATGTTAGGTGACTCACTCAGACTTGGAATTAAGATAAGCATTGAAAGTCCCCAAGCGACTCTTAAATTATTAACCCTGTCAAAGAGTGCGTAATGAAATATTATACTGCGCTACACAAACAACACTTTTATGATAAAAGAAGCAAAAAGGCTGATTTTTTGTTTTAAAACACTGTGATAATGTGGGACAGTATGTGTGAAAACGTGATCAAATGTGATGAATTAACAAAAACCTTTAAAGCACAGCTATAACCAGCCATCGCTTTTCAGAGAGCTCATAATACAACTGTGCTTTGGCTCTATGACGTCCAGAACTTGTTTTAAATGTTTTTGTTGATTTTCTACGCATGTCATATTACCATTGTGCTGCCAAAACCAGATGTGCCTCTACACGCTGTCCACATTAGGAGACCAATCCATGTGACAACCTGGCGGCAAGCTTTGACAAGCCAAAGGGATACTTTGATCCACACTTCCGTAATACAGTAACACAAACTTAATCTCACTTTTTCTCTCCAAGTCTGTCTCTCTCTGTCTCTCTCAAACACACACATAAATATTTATATATGTATATATACATAAAATGTTACACAGATATCACCATTAATTTCCCTTTACCTGTAGCGGGATCGCTCTCTTTCTCCTTTTGTCCTCTCTTACCCCCCTTCCTTTTCCCTTTCTTTTCTTTCTTCTTGTTCTCCGTCATGCTGTCAGAAGAAAAGTAAATCCTCTCAGGAAAAGACACCGAAAAAAAAAAAAACAGGTAGTCCTATTGGGAACGTGTGGCAAGTGGGCACCACCAAACTCTGAGCCTGTTAGAGCGTCTCTCCTCCTATATACACTCACACCAATCAAGTACAGCAAGGAACCACCTACTCACAGCAGGGCAGAGAGAGGGGGAGAGAGAGAGAGAGAGAGAGAGAGAGAAAGGGAGAGGGAGGGAGGGAGCAGGGAGAAAAATAAGGAGAGAAAGGTACTGCTCAAGAAACTAAGAGGGGAGAAGTGAGAGAATACAGAAGGAGGGAGGGAAGAAAGAGGGAGGGAGGGAGCAGGGAAGGCATTTCCCATTGCTTTAAGGCAATCAACTGTTCCCTTACTGGATCTATCAGATAAGCAGTGGCTCTTCCAGTCCCTGCAGCCATAACCACAGTCCCATGTAGTCCACACAAAAATCTCAAGTTGGCCCAGTCAAGCTCCATGGCCCCCCGCTTGAAGCCAACTCTGTTTCCCCTACCCCCAGAGCATCTTCTCCTTTGTAATGACCCATGCAAAAGTGGAGCGAGTAACCAGTTAAGTTGTCCCCTCTGCACTGCTGACCCCACCCAGATAATTCTGGCGGAGACCTGCCTTTGCCAGGTTGATGTCGGGGTCCCAACGTACTTCACATCTGGTTCGGATTTGCCGAGCACAGATTCTGTAGATACGTGTAAGAGAAAACGGTGTGTGAGGTGCTGGATGTCAGATCACAATCTGTGACAGACTGCTCCTTACAAAATTACTCAAAATCATCTCTGGCTTCCAGGGCTGCTCCCCTTCCTCACCTCTCTTGTCTGTCAGTCCCCCTCTTAGTACTACAGGCAAGTTCCAGCATGTCTGTGGATGTATCTCTCTCTCTCCCTGTCCCTGTTAGCCAGGTGTCGCCGATATCCATGCAGCAAAAAAAAAGGATTTAGAACCATAAAAAAATCTTTTATCTTATAAAAAACAGTTTAATGCAAGTGATACAAGACTCTAGTGTTCTGCAAATGCATTTTTATTTCTGTAAGGTGAGTGAGTATACCTTTGGTAGTATTCAGGCAAAGCATAGAGGAAAGTAGGGCAGGGGAAACTCATGAGATAAAGGTAGGACATGACTGAGTTGAAGGCCAGCAGGGGCACATGTCTGGCTCCAGAAGTGGCAGAATAATAATAATAAAAAAATCTGAGCATGGAACTTTCTTAAAGTGACAACTCTTTCCCTTACTTTAACAGCAAGAACATATTTTACTCACAATATCTCAACTTCAGAAAAGCTTATTTGTTTATCTTCATTTCTTCATGTAGCCCAACCTACATGATGATCTCAGTCTTATTTTTTCTAATTTCATGCTGACTGAACTTCACTGTCCTACTAAGTGGCAGGTAACTAAAATACGTTGAAACAACAAAAGAGTGACTCTCAATGAAACTCGTGCAATGGGAGTAAAAAAAAAACTGTAGATGAGTCATGAGCGGGGCCCTCCCGTGGTTTGTCTCGGTCCAGCCCTTAGAGGATTCATGACGTTTCTATGGAAGAGGCGGCAACAGCATGGACTGGAAGGGGCAGCATAAGGGTCATGTCTTGACAGGTCAGCACACTCAACGGCATGAGCCTCAAATGTGGGCAAGAAGACTGAAGAGGTCAAATTTAGTTCAGGGTTTGACATGCCAATCAGGTCCAATATAGTGCTTCTCCTGCTTCAAAAAATAATTGCTCTTTCCTCTCTCCTCTCCTTTCCTCTCCTTTCCTCTCCTCTCCTCTCCTCTCCTCTCCTCTCCTCTCATCCCAGTGGTCGTTCTTGATGATCTAATCTGTCAGCAGAGGTAACTGAGTACTGGCAGGGACTACAGTGTGTCAGAGAGCTGCCCCTACCGCCCTATCTCCCCCCAATCTCAACACTCACTTCCTCCTCCACTACTCAACAAGATGAGGCTCGTTCTAGGCCTGTGAGTCTGTGGGTGGGCATGCAGTTTATGTATGTGTCAGAAATGTGAGTATTTGTGACGTCAGGACGAAAAGGAGTGAGACTTTCAGAATGATGGGCTCTAGATCTGGAATACGATTTGGCTGTGTGTGTGCCTCACTCAACATCTCTCAACCTGCTCCTCCATGATCCCAGGATTATCTTAAAGCCGATCCACACAAGATGTAAATTAGTGAAATGTAACATTTGCTGACACGAGTTATGAGGGTGTACTGTAGCTGTAGGAGCATTGGGAGCACATTAACCTTCGGGGTGGTGTGAACTTTAAAATGCAGTCATCCTCTGCAACTTTTTGCTTGAACTTGCTGAACTGCTGTTGAACTGGAAAGAAATGCGAAGATTTTGCTGCATATAGCATAGATGCAAAAATGTATGACTACACGCCACTTGCGCCATTACAAAAAACATGGACGTGCAAAAAAAAAATGCATGAAGAAAAGGGAAAAGGGAGGGAGTTGTGGCACACTACAAACTGAGAATCAGCTGAGAAAATTGGGTTATATTTTTGTCCACAAGATTTGAGCCCTGAACAAGGTTGCATTAGTGGAGTACAACGAGATTCTGAAATGAACTCCATTTTTCACACCCAGTCACAAATATGGTCACGGACATGTGCATCTAAATCTCTTTCTCTTTTTTCTACTACTCGAAAGCATCTGCTGTTTTTCAACAGCCGTGGGCTGTCCTTGGATCAGGGTCTGGAGGTGGAGGGGCACAGTGGGCCAGTGTGGGAGGAGTATGACTTGAAGAGCAAATTCAAAAAAAAAAAAAAAAATGGAGCCAACCCCTGAAAGTCCTGACATGGATCCTTTGTATGCCCTGCTCATAAATGCTCCACAGGCCCCATCTCCGCCTGCCTCCTAATCCCTCCTCGCTGCTCCCAGAAAAGGAGAGACAGCTTTCCCGTATGATGGAGCTGAGAAGCTCCCTCCTAACAACAGCATACCTGCACATCATCACACTGATATTGCTCAACAGCACTCCTGCCCTTTCACGGGCACAAGAGTTTATCTTTTTAGACATAATGGCTTTAAACAGCCATTAGGTTATGTTGTTTAGATCTGTCTGCTTTTTTGCCAACAAAGTGCATATGGACGCGGGGTGGGGGTGTGGGTCGGGGGCTTAAAGTAGAGTATAGTGCTTGCTTTTAACACATGTCTGTTGTCTTGAGGGGTGAAGCAAGGGCAGGGAGGGAGAGAGAGAGAGAGAGAGAGGACACAACATTTAAGGGAAACAGGAATGAGAGAGGATAAATGGAGAGGAGAGGAGGGAAGGAGGGAGGGAGGAGTGACAATAATGTCCTCTTCATCAGATGACAGAAAACAGCCCCACCTGCTGATATCCACCTTTTAACAAGGTATCTGCTTCCTCATCTGGTATGTGCCTGATTGCCAAAATAAAAAACCTGCCCATCCAGCTGCAGTATCTGGTAGGAAAAATGCGTAAAGCCCACGTCTTTGTCTTTTTTCACCCTACTCTTGCTGCTTTCCATGTGTTTATACTGTAAGAGTCTGCGCAAGCAGCTTTCTGTATGAATGACAGACAAAAGACGAGAAGCATGTGACGAGACACTGAAGACTTATGTCACTGGGTGGGCTGGTGAAGCCCCCTTAAGGGGAGACACGACTCAAATCAATGTCAGTGACATCTGGAGGCCCGAGGAAGGGGCTATTTTCTCAAGGTCAGCTGTGCCAAGGTCAACTGAGATTCCAAATCTGAGTGTTACTAATGACTCTGCTCAGCAACAGCTGAGATCAGGAACACAGAAGTGAGACAAGAAACTGCATTCACTGCCTCATTTACAACATAGCAAATGGATGGATGATTTCAAATCAAGCATGGTTGTCTGGTATTTACACAGAGCTTCTAAAAATCAAAGAGAAACAGCAAGAAAGAATTTAAGTGTTAAACAAGGAAGTGATCCTGGGTGGATTCAGGCTCTTTGACGTTTCCGCAGCACATAGCTGTCACCATGGTAACCACAGTCTTAAGGGTAGCAACTAGAGTATGTGAGAGAGAGAGAGATGTGGAAGGGCGGAGTGAGGATGAGAGACAGCGAGAGAGAGACAAGAAAGGATGCGAGCGAGAAAGTGGGTGATAATGTGTAAGAAATACAATGGGAGGAAGAGCGAGAGAGGCAGAAATTAAAGGAAGGTAAGAGCGTTGAAGAGAAAGAAGAGGAGAGAGGGAGACGGAGCGAGATGAGAAAAAACAGAGAGCGAAACAAAGAAACACAGAGAGAGGTATCCGCTGAGCAGCTGCAGCCTGGCCACTGTATCGCTCCATAAGAGAGATGTCCATGAGTAAGCTTGTGCCAAGCCTGCTGGGAAGCACTGCAGTAGCATCTCAGAGAGGGGAGATGACAAACATCAGCACTGAGCATGCTCCACTCTCAAGGCCACTGAGAAAATGAGATTTCAGCTCTTTAGCCTCTCAGTTTGTTCAGTTCTCCAGCTCTATTCCAGCCTCCATCTGTCACTACCCATCTTTCATGAGCACATCACACCACCAGTTCCTCTCAGTGCTTCAGATGTGGCTCCATGTTGGATAAAGTCTGACTGATGTGTCTGATTACTGATTGATTTAATGGTAAGAGGCATATTTCCCACTTATGGCCGTGCTGACTCATATTGTGACAGGTTTGATTGGGGGCTGAGAGGAACAAGAGATGAGCATAGCAACTCATCAGCCAATAGGGCATGATACTGCAATAACAGGCCAGCACCACAGCAGCCTCGCACACAGACAGCCCTTTTGCCAGATGTGATCTCTGTGCTTCTGAACTCTTGC
Source organism: Thunnus maccoyii (assembly GCF_910596095.1). Classification (NCBI taxonomy): domain Eukaryota; kingdom Metazoa; phylum Chordata; class Actinopteri; order Scombriformes; family Scombridae; genus Thunnus; species Thunnus maccoyii. The sequence continues at coordinate 19,612,028 of NC_056545.1, forward strand.
TGATCGTCCTCCTTATCTGGACGGCTGCCAGAGCTGCACTGTACATGACATTTGTGTCAGACCTACAATTAAGCTGAGGTTGATTTTCTGCTTTTTTTTTTTTCTAGTTTTTTTTTTTTTTTGCTTGTTCTGCAGGCAGACAGACAGACACACCCACGCCAGGATACGATTGTGTGTTTTTCCCTGTTTCATGACTGAAAATTGATGCTTTGCTCTGGCATCAGTCACGGTTATGTGATGAAGTGTGTGGTTTTGTGTGTGCGAAAGAGACAAAGTGTGTGTGCACTGTATGTATTGTATGTGTGTGTGTGTGTGTGTGTGTGTGTGTTTGAGGCCACAGTCTAGTTGAAAAAGAAGCTGTAGAGGATGTCAATTGCCACTCAACTTCCACTGTGACTAAAGTACCGAACACTGTAAAATCATTTTCTGCTCGCTGATAACATTGGTGATAAAAAATTTGTATCAAAGTTCATTTTCTATATATCTTTCCTCACTGATAACAAAGAGCCTCTCAATTGGACAATAATAGCTTATTGCTATGCTACGGAAATAGCACAAATATTTTTAATGACAGATGCTGTCTGAGCATGACTTTGATGATCCTCTTAAACAAAAATCCGCTCTATCTTCTTAAGGCTGGCTGATTGAATCTCTCTATCTCTCGTTCCCTCTCTGCATTTTTCCTCTTTTTAAACGTATTTATTTTTCAGTCTGTCTCTCTCTGCCTGTCTCCCTCCCTGCTGTCTAAGGGAGAGATAAAGAGGTTTGTGTGACTGTGAGCAGATTGACTTGAAGATAGAGGCTGAAAGCAGATCTCTTCCACCTCCTCATTCTGCTCTTTCTCTCTCTCTGCTCTCACCCAGATGAATAGACAAACAGTCTCCCACATGCTCTCACAGTTTATCAAACACACACCCACATAGAACCAGGTCTTCACGCAAACACATATGTGCGCTCTCACCAGAGAGAACAACACACACTCAATCTAAGTGTCCTCAGGCCGACAAAGTATACACTGTCACACTCAAATACAAACATACCCCCACAAACACGCACATAGGCATACGCATACAAACACACAGGTGCATCCACATGTAAATAGAATAAGCACATGGGTCATTGATGCATTCAAAATGGACCTGTTTTCCACTCATAGTGTACCTAATACAAACCATTTCCCCGTGTAAAGGAATACTTCATTTACAAAATGGACTTTTAAGACACCACATGTGAATCACAACATTACATCAAGCTTGTTGGGTGTTTTTTTCCATTGCGCACACGTTTTTCTCTCTAAAACCAAATGACTAAACTTTGTAGTTTTTTTTCTTACATGGCGTCATTGAATATCATTTTAAATGTGTCAAAGAATATGTCATTAAAGATCTATTTTGAATAAATTCATCTTAAAAAGGAAGACTTTTCAAAGTCATTTTTATTGTCTGTGAATGCACACTTGGATGCGCTGAATTATTCACAATGTCAATCTCAGGAAAGATTTAAATGTAATTCTTCCTGCCAGGTAAGCCCCAACCTTCACAATTTTTTTGTGAGCAAACCCGTGACTGCAAGAGTTAATACTTTTCTAAATTGTGGATAATTGTGTGATAAATGTTACTTAAGTGTATATTAATCTATCATTTAACTTTTCGTGCATGATTGAAATCGACTTTAAACTGGAGAGATGTAAATTTACACGAGGGAAAACACGGGAAGGTTGTGCTCTTATCAGCAACCATCCCCCTTCAAAAACATACGTGCATCCGCTCTCTGCTTTGCATTCTTCGCATCAAATCAAATTCCTTTTGCGCTCTGCACTTGTCCTTTATCTCCAGAATGTGCTTTTAGAGCAGCACAAACATGTCACAATGAGGACACTGTGCGGAGTTTCACACAGAGTGAAACCAGCTTCTGATCAAATCATTTGCATTTCTGTTTTTGCCTCTTGTGGCTGAGCTTGGGCTTATCAAGAGTTTTTCTTATCTCTTTGTTTGTTTTTCACCAATGTAGGCTTTTCCTGGAAAACAGGCCACTACGCATGTGTAAGCTTAGATCATGCTTTGGCGGCATAAGCCCAGATCAAGGCGGTCTCAAATTGAGTGAGCTTGATAAGTGGGCAAGAGAGTGGCCCCTGGTGACGGTGCCAGGATGGCCTCACACTGTGCTTTGGCAAGCCAGACATGGCTAACAGGAAGCCAAGCCTGTGGTTGGGTCATCTCAGAACGACAAGATGACTGCACAGGCCCACAAATCCCTCTCCATCCCACTAGAAGCAGTTAAATCCATCGCCAAGTACACCAGTGACTGACAACAGTACTGAGAAGGAGGTCAAAGCTAGCTAAAGCTGTAATACTTCTAAATAGGCAAGCCACCGCCAGCGTGAGCAGCTTAGTGATGGAGGAGCGGCACCAAAGCTTTAGCCGAAAATCTAATAGTTGAGTCTTAGCCAAGAGAGTATTAATTGTTGCCCAAAAAGCCATGTAGTAATAATACAACACTAAACCATGTTTGCATGGATAAAGATGAGGTGCTAAGACAGGGGAACGGAGGTTAGCGTCAACTCACTGACTGCAGTACAAAACCAAGGTCAAATGGTTGACCAATAGTTTTATCTGAATGGCGTTAAGGAGTTTTTGACAGGATAAAAAGAGAAGCCATCCTTTGTATTATTTTTCATGGTACATTTTGTGTTGTTTTGCAATGCTGGCTTGCCTACAGTGGTTTCCTGGCCCATGGCCATTTGCAGTATGATAACTGCCTGCTTGCAAGCCTAATGTCATGGAGACAACAAGGGAATGAAGAGAAACACGCCTAGACAATCCGTGGCAAAAGTACACATCCCAACAGATGTGATGGAGAAAAAGCGGAAATGGGGCTACAGGGCTCACACTACAGGGACTTTTTGTAACACTGATCTTACTGGCTTTTACAAGTACAACAGACCTCAGTGAGGAATGTTGCTTTCTCATTTAGGGTAAAACACCCCCGGAGTTAAGGGGTATCAATATCACAAGGGAGATACAGTATATTCCTCTTTTGTCTGCATTTGCTGCAGTGAGGTGATGGTTAGTGTGCTGGTCTGTGGGCCAGCTGGGACACATCTCAGTTCACCCGTGCACACACACACACACACACACACGTACACATGCACCCACACACACACACAAACATACACACACACTGAAGCTTGCTCTACGCTGCTCACTATCTTTCAACAACAAGCTGAGCAGGGACCAGACGGAAAGAGGTCCTATTTGTGCAGGAAGATAAATACACTTCTGCACCCAGTCCTGTCCCCTCCAGATTAGAGCAACACAATAATGAGCAGGAGCACTGGTGGAAGGGCAGAAGAAAGCAAGGGTAAAGGATAGAGGAACAGCCTACTACCAAAACACACACCCCCGCACACATGCATGCAGCAGTAATCACATACAGACACGCATCCTTTAATCTTTAATTATCAGAACTTAATACTCAATAATTGTCTAAATTGGCGGCAGTATTTTGTCCCTTGTGCAATATTTCGCAGGTGTCAGGTGTGTTATTTGTGAAGTTTAAGTATGTCCCTTATGTATATGAATGAAATCCCTGTGGGGATTTACTATCTTTTGCTATTTTTCTCTCAAATCATTCACTCTGGAAAAGGTTGTATAAACACAGACAGCACGCAAGAGTCACTGTGAGTGTGGGTGTCAAGTATCTGGTCATCTTATAGTGGGACGATATATCCACGTACATAAATATGTGTCAAGTTGTTTGCAAGTTATTCTTCGGTGAGTCAGCAGTGTCATAATCTTTTATCAGCTCCTCCTCTGTATTACGTTCAGGATGGTAAGACTCAATCACGGACTACAGAATTAGGCAATTCATCTCCACTCTGTCATGAATGCATGTTTTCTCTTAACTCTGCTGAAATAAGCCTCTGCCTCGAAGCAGGAGACCCCTTCAGTGTTGAGGGAAACATTATTTTTCTCTTGGTCCACTTCCAAACACTGCTAACAAGCCATTCCATTCTGTTTAAAGTCTTTTCATGTTAAGACACACATCAATCCACACCTACAACATACCTGAGGAAACAAACCCTCTCTCAGGATATGTACTGTGTGTGTGGGGTGAACATGGCCGGACACGTCCCTTAAACACACCGGGAGGCGCCCAGCGGGAGTGCCGGCAGCCCCTCTTTTCAACACTTCGGCACGCTGCACACAAACACAGTTGCCCTTCCCATGGTCCTTTTGTTTCCTATCGTTTTGTTGAAGTTCCTGTCATGGATGCTGCCAGCTTTCTCTGGACATTTATATATTACACTTTTGGACAAACACTCAATGTATGATTTTTTTTTTCAGGACTACATGGTACTACTCATGCTTGAATCACTGCACAAACACAGGCAAGCTTCTATAACTAACCATCTTACAACTGACGCAGGTAAACATGCATATGCTTGCCGACACAGAATTATAGCAAATGTACCTTTACAAAAATTCTGACGATTACCCAAAGAATAACACACCCAAGCACTGGCAAGCATCTACACAAACCTGGGAAGAAATGTATTTATATTGCTTGCATTCCTTATGGAACCCTCCGAAGTTAAACTCAGACAACTCAATACAGACAAATAGAATTGGAAGAATTAGTTTTTATATGTTTTCGGAGAGGTTGTAAAGGTAAAATTTTGAGAATATGTTGCTGAACATAACTTTGTAACTGTTTATAAGTAGCATGTCTGTCCCAGCTAATGCTCAATTTCCTGCGTTGGAACAACAAACTATGACCATGACATGGCCTAAAAAACAGCCAACAAGACAGTCATTCAGGTCAGTCATGTCCATCATCAAATCATTAAATAAAATCACATGCTCAAATCTACAGTCTAGAAACTGGTGCATGATGGGAGCGAAGCAGTGGCTCGGAAGGATAAGTCCTCCAAATTAAACGACAAAATACGTTGTTGGTCCACCCACACCAGAATGACACATAGAAGCATTTTCTGATCACCGTTGTATTATGATGTGACAACGCTATGGTTAAGGTTTGGTTAGGTTTAGGGAAACATTGTGGTTTGGGTTAAAAATACTATTTCATTCTTCTAAGGTTAGTGGACCTTCATCGTCATGGTTACAATAATAGCCATGTAAGGGTAAAGAATGATCCGGGTCATGACAATGTTGACTCGTGGTTGAAAATGGGAAACGAACTGCAATCTCTTGTGTTAAAGTCCAATGATTTGTTGACCCATTCATCCACCTCTGACCTCTGCTCCTGTCATAATTACTACGGCCACTAGAGGGCTTCATCACCTGAATGTAAACAGATAACATTTGGGGCACTTGGCGAAATGTCGTTTTTCCTTGGAGGACAGTCTCCCTGGAGCCTATAGTGAGTAAATGCCAGAGAGTGAGTCTGCAGTGAAAGGTTATCTCCCGCGCTGTCCTTTAGTGTCATGCTGCATCCTGTGAATCTACCTGACACCTTGGTGAGGAGACACTGCAATGAAGATACACCCAGAGCTACAAATGAATAACTGACGAGCAGGTTTCATGCACAAACTGACTGTGAAAAATCAGTTCTTCAAGCTGCATATTCCAAACAGCACTGATTTACATACATTTTTAAACAGACTCACCTAAGAACTGACATAAAGTTGCACACACAAACACACGCACCTCATCACAAATATACACACACATTACAACACTGCTCAACACCACCTGCTTCTTACTATTTGGAACCCCAATAGTATCAGTAATTAGCTGTGCTAATTCTGCCAGAAATTTTGGCAGCCTATGCTGGTGTTTTAGGATTGCAATTGATTAATCATTCACCTTCCACCTTCCAGCTACATGACTTATTTTTCCGATCATCACATTATTTTACAAGAAAAGTGACAAGCATTGCTTTCACTTAGCTTTTTCCAGGAGTTTCAACAGGACATTGTGTTTCCCAGAATTGACATTACTGACACAAGCATTGTTAAGCACCAACAGTCCCATACTTTGTTTCATTATCAAGTGGAAAAATCAAAGTTTATTTACTTGATACTTTGCAGTTCCTATTTACAGGAAAAATTGTGATATTTCTCAACTTTTGAACAGGTCATTACCTGACATTGGCAACAAAACAATGCATGTAATTTTGAAAACTTAAGGTGACCTTGTGCCATATATAAACTGAAGCTAAGGTTCACATTGACGACCTTAAGCTGTTTATATAAACCTTTGATATGATGCAATTGAGGATCAATATTGTCATCTATAAACCAGTTTATGGAATATTATGGAATGTGTTTTCTGCAGTGTTACGCCCACAGCTAGAAAGATCTACAAGCAAGAGAAATGTGTGCCTGCCAGCTTCGCCCTCCCTCCTTGGACTGAGCAATAATAGGTTACTTCTACAACATGCCAAAACAATGTTGATCCCAGCAGTAATTTGTGTGATCTTGACACTCCTGACAACAAGCCTAATGTTACAGGCAATTATACTGTTCATAAAAAGTATCTATCAAATGTGAAGCTAACCCTGTGTCAGTGTGAGTTTGCACAGACAACAAGCACAAGAAGCGGGTAGAATTGGATTTTACATGCCACTGTAATATTGGAGGGAGCCAAGCAGCTTAATCAGATTTCAGATCATTGAAAAATGAGCTTACCTGGCTTTTTTAGAGTTATGCCATTTACATGCATTGATCCAGAGCTGGATTACCGGACTAAACAGGGTTAATAATGGAGCTGTCAATAGATGTAAACAAAGCCAAAGGCATATAGAACGAGGTTAATGGCCCTGAAACAAATTATTGGCAGCTTATTTCTCCCAAGTATTAGTCAATCTGTTTGGCCATATATAAACCATATATGAAGTGCATGGGATAGGGCATAAAATGCTCTACAAGGTTCATGAAACTACATCATCTTCTGAACTAAGACATTCCATTCTCTATGCCAAAACAGATGGTAATAATATTTTTTAAGTGGTGGTGAAAGATTGATTTTTTTGTTCTGTTGTTGTTTTCTGGTTGCAAAATGGCAAATCAATGGTTGGGTCTTTTTCATGCTAAAATACAGTACAAGACAAAGAGATGTTTCTTCATGCAGGCCTACATATAATTTATGGTCTATAGTATACTTTCAGATTTCACATTTGTCAATTACTAATTTTAAGAGAAGAGCCCCTGATTTATAGTTTAATGCCAATGCTATGTGTGACTTTAAAGGGTTAATTTTGTCGACAACCTTTCATGCTGTGCACAGAAAAAAACGTTTTAAATATTTAATTACATGCACTGGCTGCAGCCTGTGAAGGGAGAGTATTGCAGCCCAAGATAGCTGCAAATTACTGAATGATTCAAAAGGCAGGGTAAACTTGAACTGCCTCCACAAAGGAGTGGGACACAAGTTGTAAAAAAAAAGGCCAATATAAACACATAGAAAGGTGGCATTACGTACAAAAAGGCCATATTATAAAGCAGATTCATGTCCTACAGATAGACCAAGAGAAAATAGGTTTATGTTTTTGTGTTTTGCATTCTCTTTATTTGTCTAGGGATATTTTAATGTTGACATGTGCCTTATATTGTTCAGTGTTGGGAAGAAAACTGTATTCAAGCCATCATTTGTAAAGTTTTAGTCTTATCTAATACTGCTGTATTTAAAGTTACTGATCCTTTGTATTTTGGTAAACACCCACTGCTGGGGAAGCCATGGATGTTTTTATCTACACAACTGAGGGTTCAAAGTTACTACTGGCATCTTTTTGACTGCAGTCCAAAACCGTACATGATTGACTCTCCCTGAGGGACACCATTACAGTTAGTTTAGTCAAAAGAACACATCCGCCTATAGCTGACTGCAGTATTAACAGCATATGTCTAACACTGGAATGATGGCTTCCTTTTGTGAACAAAGTAAACCCCAAATGGCAGTGACTTTCACAGTTGTTATCCTGCACATATCTCCCGGACTGTGCAGTGACTGTGGGCTTTTGAGTGTTTTTGACACAGCTCCAGCCGCAGGGGCAGGGGCAGGCAACAACTGCTGACATTCCCAACGGACTCATCCCTTTCAACTTTTCGGTGTTTCTCCTGCTCCCTGATCCTGATCATATACTGCCTCATTGTGGTGAAGGCAACATTCTTCAGTGGGTTGAAAAATTCTGTCCTAATTGTTGGAAAAGCAGAGAGGCAGGGTGTAAACTGTGATCACAGACACTAAAGCCAAAGTACTGTTTTTTTTGTGACACTATTTAGTAGAACCTTAATTGTAAGTTCTTCTTTTTCATCTCTGAGTTATAGTAAGTATAAATAAGTTTAGTTGTTGTTGCACAAACATCTGTTTGCTGCTGTATAGTAGCCTATATCAATGATACAAAGGCATACAGTCAATATAACTAAATAACATAAAGGATTAAGATTTTTTTCATTGATGTTTAACAGTCATTTTAATTCTGCAACTAGCAATATATCTATCATTATTATTTCACTGCAATTGCAGCTTTAATGCAGGTGAAACTGTGACTATTACTGCAAATTATCTGAGGTTGAGAGTCAAAGAATTACTGCTGGATATAAGAAAAGTTTGTTTCTCAAGGGTTAGGGTTAGGGTTATTCTAGAAATATCATATACACCTCAAGTTATTTAGCAAATATCGTGTCATCCATAATGGAAAGGCTTATTTATAGTGCAGAAATCAAGTGTCCAAACAACTATCCAATATTGCAGTTAAACAGCAATAATTCTACAATTAAATAATTAAATAACATCATAGTAACATGGTAATGGCTTTAAGATGTTAATGACCCCTGTCCTCTTAATCAAAGAGCTCTCATAATCATACCAATGTCATCTCTTGAAGTCCATATAAGTATAACCACTGACTGCACTCCAAATGTACTGGTCTTTACCGTGATATTCTTCATTAGATGTAATGGATGTAGCTGTGAAATCACATAAAAATACCAAATTTTGATCTCTGGGCTTAATACTGATAAAATAAGATAAAAGCAAATGCAATTCCACCACCAAACCTGTAAGATGTATAACCCTGCGTGTCCTGTCACACTGAAAATAGTAAAATTCTGTTCTAAATAGTTTTGCTGTTCCAAAAGCAGCTTTCATCCCATTTTGTGAATTCAAGCCAGAGATTAATGGAGATTATTGGTTGTGACGCTATGTACTAACTATAAGACTAATCTGCATTCACACCACCAACAGCCGACCCAATCCTGCTCTTCTGTCTGATGCCTGATTTCAGCCAGCTGTTTGCAAGCTGCAGTGTTGCAGCAGTACTGTAGGTGACACGTGTATCAATGATTTTAGAAACAAATGGATGTAAAGGGCCTGGCTCTCATGCAGCAGAGCTTGCAGCTGACTCCAAAAAATATCCACCTTGCAATGATGCTAAGTGCATATTCATAGCATGTATCTTTTCCTCTTTTCTCTAATTATTGTACCCACAAAATGACCTTGAAAAATGAAAAGTACATATTGCCAAACTGTTAAACATACATACAAATATTGTTATTATGTATTACTACTTTTACAAAAATGTCAATATTGAAAGAGAATAAATCATGCTCTAAATGCAAAATACATATTCATAAAAGCAACAAAACACCAAATAACAATCTTCTGTCACCACCGCTGCTGACATTTTGCTGGCTGTTACTTCCCAAACCTCCCCACCCTCAACACCAAACAAATGTGTTAAATTCTTTGAAAATCTCACAGAAGTTTGCAGTTATGTGGAGCATATGATTAATTTGATATAAAATTACAAGCTTTAAACTGCATGGCATTGCAGACTTGTTCTCATAGTTCTTATCCAGCTGAACCTAGAGTAAGCCCATTATTCTCCATGAGCCCAGACATAATTCTGTATTACAGCATGGAAATTTATAATCATCCAAAGCATTGCTTTGGTGTGTGTGAAATCAAAGGGCATGTTAAAAAGACATTCAAAACTGTGGAAAATATCTGTCACAGTAGAGTAGTTAAACCACCCATGTAGAACTAAACTGGTAGTACTTTACTTCTGTGGTGCAGCACATTAGAGCAGAATTAGAGAGTGATAACAACTTAGTTTTGTGTCTTGTCCAAAGCTTTCCTTGGATCACTAACAGCAATGTAGCTAATCAAAGGGAATGAGTCTTTTTTCATCACAAGTGGATCTTTTTGTTGTGATAAGAGTATGTGCGGTGTAATCCAAGGTTTTTGGCTTACTTTACGCTATCAAAACACAACTTTGTTTTTGCTTTCTCATTTTTGTAAGTCTTTCAGGAGTGTGATCTTGAAAATCTCCATGATTAAAGTTCCTGTTCCTGTTCTTCGGAGCAATATAATGAAATTAAGTTAACTACGTTAAAGCGAGAATGGAAGGAACTTTAAAAAAAAGAATATATTCAAATTTAAGTGTTTTTCCACATCCAAAAATACATTTAGGATTTTTTTTTCTTTTAACTTTTGCTTAATTTTCTCAAATTTGGACATTGGTTAGATCAGTATGCAGCCTTGTCACCTTCCTGTGCTTATAGTGTGAAATTCAGGACAAGCTGCTTAGACCTCTCTCAAGGCAGACATTTTGTGTAACTAATAACCTTAATAATGGCTGCATTCCATTATTGTTCATGCAGGCTTATAGCTTACTGGAACATCAGAGCAACCATTGTTACACCTGTGCTTGTCCTGGTATGTAAAACTGTACATGTTGAAAAAGGTCTATTGTCACTTTGGCTAACATCAGATGGATATTACAGCAGTTAACGTGAAATTCCGGTGAGTCCTCACACACACACAACACATATGAAGTTAATGCGACTGATAGACATGAAATGCATGCATTTGATTGGCATAGAGTTTGCAAATACGCACGTCAAGAAATGGCAAGTCTGGTTAGTTACATATTAAAGCAGAAACTAGTTCTCATTTGCACCATTTTATTAGTGACAAGAAAAACTATAGCCCACTGCCTTTGTGACGTTTTCTGAATAAATGTTGCAACAATTCTCCAAACCTCTTGGAACTTAAGACAGAGGTCTAGCTACATCAGATTATTTTTTACATCAGTTGCCATAAAGATGACTTGTCTGTCTTAATTAAATATCTTGTTAATGGCCAACAATATATGAACTTCAGAGGGTTTGATGCAAAACCGACTGTACACTACCTACCCAGCACCAAGCGGTAGACAGATAAAGGTAGCAACTAGCCAGCTACTGAAGAACCATCAAGCAAGCTAAAAACTCAAATACTGTATACTTGGTAGAGACCAAAACAGACATACAAGGAGAGTGAAAATTGGACTTATACTAAAGATAGAAACATGGCAACAAATGAATACCAACCTTGATCCACGTCAGCTGGATGGATGAGGTAACTGTCTGCTAACACAGCTCCAAGCTCTGTAGGGTGTGTCCACATCTTGGCTGTGACCAAAATCAATCCCTCGTTCACTCATTCACTACTTTCTATATAACAGACAGGTAGTTTTTCTATAGTGAAAAGTATAAATTGAGATTTTGGACACTTATCGATCATCCTTATTTTGCGTCATCTTTACTATAATGTTTGCATTGATCTACTAACCCTAACCCATTGTGGGATTGTTAGCTCAGTGGTGTACCTAACATGGACACAAATGTTTTTGCTCCAGTGTGGAAATTGCACTAAAATGAGCAGGCAGTACATACAGTATGGTGCACTACATAGCAAACAGGGAGTGATTTTGGATACTCTTGACTAATGTAACTCTAGTGGCTCCCACATGACAGCCATGTGGACTACAACAACCCATATATGACCTTAACTACTCTCAAGGAGTAAACAAATCAACAGAAGTTAAATGCCCAGCTGAGACTCTCCAACAGTCAGTCAGAACTGAGGTAGTGTTCAGACTGACACAGTAACGTGGGTCAAACCTGCATTGGGGGTCTATCTGAACGTGCCAACATGTGCCAACCAATCCTCCTTCACAACCCTCTTGATCAGGGTTGGAAGTGGGTCAGATGGTTCCCTGCAGTGTACTGATGTTGCTACCTGCGTTTTAAAGTAATTTAGCTGACTCATCAAAAAAAAAAAGCAGGTAGAACATGTGTTGAGTAGATCTGTGTCATACATGCATCTGCTGTCTGAAAGGAGTATACACCAAGTCCAGTTGCCTTTGACTTAGCACTTCCAGATATACCCCTGACCTGGATGACTGAGAGTTTTCATACATACTGTTTGCTAACTTGTTAGCTATAAAATTGTTTAAGTAGATATCTGTGTTTGTTAGCTTGTTGTGAAGTTCCTCTGCCCTTAAGTGGCTAAAAAATCAATTTATGAATGATATCGATTGAATTTGTAAATCTAACCCTCTTTTTTACAGTTGTGTTTGCTTTGGTTTGCTGGCTTTTATATTAGCTTAGTGCTAACTCAACCTGTAGCTGAAGAAACACACGTAAGCCAAGCTAAAAGCCTTCATTAATAATGATATGATAATGTAACAAGTTAAGAAATAATTTGCCTCATTTTTGAAGACTTTTATGACAAAGATATCATAAGTTTGTGTTTAACCACATTCAAAAATCAAACGGAGGTGAGATTTTCCGACAGCATTCATCACAAGCCAAACTGATACTGCCACAAGCTTCTAACTAGCTCTACAGTAGACTAGATCCTCTTAACAATACACACCATGTCTATACACCAGCAGTAGATATTGCACACATAGCTAAGCACAATGGGTCTGTATAGCATCTGCACTTGTCTATGCGTTGTTTACATACAAAAAGTACATAAAAACATAAAAAGTACATTAAAAAATCACACTCTAGGGCATACCAAAAACATGCAAAAAGGAAAAACAAATGTAGTTTGTGTTTATACTAAATTTGTCTTATTTCTCTAGAGATGTCAATCAGAATTAGCTTTAGAATTAAATATTTTGACAATCAATGTCAATTATAATATACATCTGTGGGCTTTAAATCCAATTAAGAAAATATAATCTACATTTTTAAATGGAAAATGTGTATGAAGCCCAACTGCTGTATTTTGAAAGGACTGCTTAATTCAAAGTGCAGTAAAGTGCAGAGAAGACCAATATTAGAGCAGAACAGGTATTTAAATTCCTCACTCTTGTATTACTCATCTAACCTCAACAAACATGCATCATTCTAAAAAGCTCATTACAGAATAAATGAATCAACAGACACTGTAGTGAACTACACGAACTACTGACTTACATCATACTACCACCAAACAAATCTGTGGCACACGTTTATGTAAAGAAGGAAGGAATTACTTCTGTTATGAATCTTTTATCTCATATCTGTTCATTCCTGTTGTATGAGACTAATATAGTTTATTACATGCATCTTTGTTGCAAATTCAACACACTGTGAAAAGACAGAGGTTGCATAACACAGTATGGCACTGATCACAAAGGCCACTTAATGATATACTTCTGATTTAAACTTTTTAAGGGGTATTAAAGCCCAGTGAATGAAAGGCTCCAAGCACACCACCTACTGTAAGCTCCCATCACACATCTATTATTCAACAGCTGTGCTCTACAAACAGGTATCAACCATGACCTGAAACAGTAAACCTCAACTCTACCATGAAAACTAGACTGTCGCTGCCGAGTTGTGGCTTTTGTAGAAACAAAAGACAGAAACCCAAGATGCTAATAATAATAATATCTTGTAAAATTCTGCCTTTTGAAGTGGGGAGTACAAGTCTGAGTGATTGTGAGAAAGTGCCTAATAGGACAGGAAAATGAGGGACCAATTACTGAAAATGGCCATGTCCTTTTTTCATACATCTTATAAATATACATCAAGCTATCTTGTCAGAGTGGAGTAGCCAAGATTCAGCAGGCCAGAAAGTCTACATAAATGACCCAAAAACATTCCCCACAAACCTACAGTATAGCCTCAATCAGAACAAATCCACGTTTCTAGCTGGTCAGTCTCATTAGCCTGTACCTCTGCCCTGGACTAGAGACACTGCAGCATTGACAGTTGAAAACACTTCAATCATTCTTATCTTAACAAACACACATCCTGTGCACGACCATAATCTCAGTGGTGAAATGCAGTAAATGAGCACCTTTGTCACAATCAACAACTGTTTGCTAGATTGCCCTTGAGTGTGCAATTAGGGTATAATGACCAACCTGTAGATGCTTGTTGATTCATACTGCCGCCAGACAAACTTGTGAGGTAAGAGCCCAGTAGCCATCAGCAGCTGTCATTCATGTTCTATGTCTAGCTCTTCTAAGGAACTCTCTCAATTCACACAAAGATGCATAGCTCGGGGCAAAATTCTGCCTGTCTACCACCTCAATGCAGCAGCTGCGACCTGCATGCAGTGGGACTTCGCAGTGACAGATTAGTGATAGAGTGTGCATTCGCAACAACATTGTTACATTAATTTACTTCAGAGAAATAAATGGGCGTAATGAGCAATAAATAAACACTCCCACAAGTGAGAATGATTTGTGCAATTGTTAATTACAAGTATGAAGGTGGTTTCGGGGCAATGTGTTACTCTTGGATTCAGATGACCATTTTTTTGTTCCACCGATTTGTCTTGATAGGATGCTCCCACCTCTCTGCATACACCCACGCACATGAACACACAAAATGCAATTATGTAGGTCTCCTCCATGGGGTCTATGGATAGACAAAAAGCTAGAGGCCGCACCTACCACATTAGTTTCATTATGCAGACTTTTGATTTAGGTTGAGCCATGAGGGACAAAAACACTATTGTTACGCTAAATAATATGAGCTAAAAGGCAAAAGTGGCATACTTGAAATTACAGTTTGAAGTACAGCAGTGTCAGACTCCATTTCAAATGAAAACATAATCCACTGTTATTAGGGTAGATGTCATCCTCTGTCATCTCCTCTCATACCCTCAGTTGATTAAAAAAAACTGATCAACAAAGCTTGGTAATATTCAGAAGATAATCATGATATGCTAACTCTGGCAGGATTCTCTGCTTCTGTCATAGAAGAAGACTCAGTGCCTGAGTAGATTTGATATCACTTGTTCGCCTGCTGGTTCACTGAAATATGTATATGCCTGGATTAAATGTAGGCAAACTTCTTCGTAGAGGTGCTAGTGTTTGTCATGATCAGTAACTTGTCACACAGCAACACTGAAAGTCCTACAGTAGTCACAGTCGTATTACAATCTATTCTTTCTTTTCCTTACTAACGTCAGCGACAATTTCAGTCAGTTTCAGTCAGATACAACATGATCTGCTTGAGATGCTGGTGACCAGTATGAGGGACAGATTTGATGGGCTTGGAAGAGCTTTACATAAGCCTGTTTGCATATGTTTGTTGTAATCTATACCAGAAGAACAATATTTCTTGTTGTTTTCTTTTCTTCTTTGGCAGGAACCCAGAGCTTCCAGCTGGCTGAGTCCTTAGGAAGGGGTGCAGGTGGTGGGCACTGTAGGTAGCCTGAGTTTCAGGCAGCCCTTAGGAACCAGAAGACAACAACTGCTGTACAGTGTGTACGCTCAATCCCATGTTTGCACACTGGAGAGCCTGTGTACCTCTGCATGAGAGGGATTCAAGACAAAATTTAGTTGGTGTGCTAAGTGGGCCTGGATGTTTGGGCTCAGACAAAGCTGCATATGCAGCAGGTCAAGGTTCAAGGCCAAGAAAATAATGGCCCATAATGTAAATGCTCTAATAAAATATGAACAGTGAACAGAGCATTGTTTATCTTGAATACCTGATGAATAAAAGGAAAAGTGGATGTCAAGGGACTGACTGTTTATCTGTCTGTGGGGAAATCTGCATCAAAAAATATAATGATTGGGGAGGGGACGGGGTCCAGAAACAACAGTGATGAGATTAATTACACTGAGTAAGAAGCCCCTCAATGACAATAGCCCATCAACGCATCATCAGCTATGTTGCTGGGTACTTTGAACTAATCCACAGGGGCCCAGGAAGCGGGTGTGGCAACTCTCTCAGGTAATACAGTGAGTTTGATCAAGTCACTGACAAGCTCTGCTAAGTGGCAGAAGCATTGGGGGATGTGGGGGGTAGGTGTTATGGCTGTTCAAGGAACTCAAGAGGTTATAAGGAGGTCCATTTTGTGTTACCTCTCTAATGGAGAGATGAGTTTAAAAGCCAGAGTGAGTGTGGCAAAATCAAGAGAGGGAAGCATTTGTGTCTCATGAGTACAGGCTAAGAGGATTTAAGAAGGCGGCAGTACAGGGTACACATTATGTTCTTAAGCAGAAGTGAAAATGTGTGTACAATATGGTGGTTATTTTTTTATTATTTGTGTAACTCAGTACATTAAAATTATGGAAGAAGAGGAGCTGCCTCACATTTTGAAGTTGTGTTGCAGGCTGACCACCATGGGACATTGGTTGTAGACACAAGTGAAGGAGTGGCTCCATGACGAGCACTGAGAGGTGTTTAAGATCCAGTTACAGACACTGACACCACTATATAATTTAGGTAGTAGAGAAGACTCATTTTACCCTGATGAAGAGCATGGAAGACAATGTCTGTGGCATTTGAGCTGTTGACAAGTGGCTCTTGCTGATCTAATGACAGAGCGGCCCATGAATTCTGTCACTAAACAATGCACAATTTTAAAACAATGCACATGAATGGATGTATTTAAGTGCTGCCTACTGCACCAACACCAGTGCAACAGTATGCTGCATTGTACTTAATCAATAAGTTCCATAGAATAAACAAAACAATCAGCCTTGATTTTCTCTTGTGAAATCTTACTGGCCATGAGCAAGAGAGAGAGGGAGGGAGAGAGAAAGAGAGAGGGAGCAACCTCACGGTGCACTGGAACAATACGAACACACTTGAATATCTTCAGCGACATGAATAAATACATAACGCCTAATTAGGCGAATATAATGTGCCTGTTGTGATTTTAAAATGACTCCCTAAGGGCGACATCTACTGACCAAAGTCCATTCCTCACCTACTTGTGCATGAAACTAAAAAAAAGAGAAAGTGTTGGTGGTAAAGTTGAACATTTTGATATTTTCAACAACGACTCCATCGTCAGATTCCAGGTTAGGACTATAACACACACTGCTAGCCCTGCAGCCTGCACTGAAGATGTATGTGTGCATACAGGACCTAGACTTAGATAGGCTATGGCAAAGTGTGGAGTATTAAAGAATTAAAGCAGGATGTGAGCTTAAATAGAGCTTAGGAACCAATTTGCTTAGGGCAGCGTGATTTTCCACACGTGATACCGGTGTACAGGCCGCTGTCCCTGGTCCTGAAATTGTACCGGGTCCATGAAACGCATGTACTCCATGTTCTTATAAGAAGCCGCAACAATAATGCAGAACATAAATCTGTATGTGAAGCATATAGGAAGTTAAAGATGCATTGGAAGGTGTCTAAAACGTTTAAACTATAATGCGGGTTTGCAGGATGCAGATAGTTCGATACACACAAACTGCAATTCCTCACAAGCAACAGTGCGAGGCGTATGTCTGATGCAGTTCAGGGGAGAGAGAATGGGAGAGAGAAAGAGAGAAAGAGAGTTTGATTGATCATGTGGGCTATGGGAGCCTGCGAGAGTTGTCGAAAATTGCTGCATAGACGCCCCTTAGGCACCTATCTGGTACCCACTGACTCCAAACCATCCTGTGGTCATAATAACCACAATTCACCAGAGTGCCTGTTACCAAAAGCCCTAAACGAGGGGCTATTAAGAGACCGCTCATTCTTCCGGGTTGGACTTCACCGGTAATCCACAATACATTAACTTACCGCAGTCCTCACACAAGATCTTCCCAACATCCTTTTTTAGGTTCTTTCCACTCGTGTCCAGGGGCGCAAACGATGCCTTGAAAACCAAGGGCTCGTCAGTGGGGTCCATGAAAAAAATGTACTTATGGTTCTTCTTCACTTTGGTGCACGGAGCCTCAGATCCAAATTCCCCCACGGTGACGAGCTGTTCTCGCTCCAGACCCCCGCTGTTTAGGGGCCAAACATCCAGCACTTTGACATTCACACTGTACGGCTCCGCGGAGACGTTCAGAGGCGTAGACTGCACCTTGCCCTCGATCACCACGGCGGATTTGTAAGCCTGGTCCTGCAGGGAATTCAAACTCGGGGAGTAGCAGGCGAATGAGACCCCGATGACCAGCATGGATAAATGTACTGAATCAAGCCTCATGCCGCCTGCTTTGGCTCGGTGGTCGCTGGTCGCGTTGCGGCAGGGCTCTCTCGGCTGCGGGGCGATGGCGATGGAGCTGGGTTGAATGAAGAGACAGCAAGTAGGCTCCAGTAGCACGGCAGCGCGGCAGACCTTGCATAAGTGTCCATGCCATCGGGATCCGCTGCTTTTCGAGTAATTTTCAATGGTTAAACAGCAGCTTTGAAACGGGGAAACCGCGGGATGATGCTGGGTTTCAAATCCAGTCACTGCTTTCTGCTAATAATAAGGCATCGCAGACAGGCTAAGCAAGGAATTGGCGGATTCTCCCCTCCAGAAGATGCCCCCTATGCTGCCATAGTAGCCTTAACTGCAAGACGACGCCACTCTTATCTTTGCCCAAAAATTGCAGTGGTGGGGTACCGCTATGATGGTTTTCTGTATCATCTGCAGCGGAGGGAAAAGACGCAAAATGCTGCAGTGAACCACAAGTTTGGTAGTCCGGTCGCAAAACATAAGCCACGTTTCATTCCAAAAAATAAAAGAATATTTCTGGTCGGCAGCTAAAACGCTAATACGCCGCCTTCCACCGCGGCTCTCTCTCCGCCTCCCCCACTAGCCACAGACGGAGAGAAAATAATGCCGATTGCCAAGGGGCTCCGTCAACAAAAACGCAGGATTGGAGCACTGAGATACAGGCAACCGATGGACCACAGGGTCGATCTCCTCACTCCCAAACCCAGTTACTGTATGTCAATCACTCCATGGTGTTTTATCAGCGGTGATCTCACGTTATAATGAAACAAACAAAATCCTAAATCCATGACTGTCCCTCCTCAAAATCGCATCTTACTGTAGCCAAGGCATGACTCCAAAAAATGAAAGAGGTTCACATTGAAAAATACAGCCGCATATAGTCCGGTGGGCCCAGAGAAATCATATGGCTGCGATGACTAAGGCTGCGAAAGCATTTCAGATTCTTCAAGAGACTGTTTTGAATGAGTTTTGCGTCTCATCCCATTAAGTCATGCCCTGCATTCAGGTCACATTCGCTGCTCTGCCTCTAAAAAAAACTGATGTTGAAGCACCGCATTAAATCCATACAGCTAAAACAGCTGCAATATTAGAGTTCAAAGCAGAGAAAAAACTACTTTAATCACCACAGGAGGAGAAAATTCAGAGAAGACAGGCTTTTCTGTGTTTTTTACTATTAGAACGTGATGCTTGCACATGATAAATAGCTCTAAGAGAGAAATTATATGACCAAGAAAAATAAAATAAAAGAGGAATATTAACACGTTTGATTTTCATCTGTGGCCATGTTTAGGTCAAGTTATGATGGTGATGGCAATGGTTTGGTTTAGTCTAAATGCCAAATAGAATGCGGATACAGGATGTTGTGCTGACAGTATTCACAAAGAGCGACATCTGCTGACCACAGTATGAACAATTTGACACATAGTTGCTGTAAATCAAACAGCAAAGGAAAAGCAGGGTACCAAATGTTGAATTGTGTCCCAATAAAATATGCTTGGTGTGGACTGCAATAATCGCATTATCAGTGGGATTATACGGGTTAGGATAAAAACTGTGCAGCATATTGAATAAAAAAACAACAAAAAAACAAACAAACAAAAAAAAAAAACAATCATATGAATCATTCAGAACAAATAAATATGTGCTGTAAATTTACAAAATACTTCTACATCTATACATTTACTTATGTTTTCATTTATGTACAAGGTTTGCAAACCTGACACAGACCTCGCTGCTCTCCATGGTGCTGAAACTGTACAAGGCCTAAAAATACATAAAACATAGGCCTATTGAGTGCTGGTGTCACACAGATATGGAATTACATTCATATTTCATGTGTCTTTCCTTTTTTCCTTTCTTTTAACAAGAACTACCACAAAACTCTTGACACAAACATAGAATAGAAGCACTGGATATGTGCACTCTTCTTCCCTAAATGATTCAACCATGCTGTTGCTTCATGCTACCAATGAAAGCAAGATAAAAGTCATGATATCGACCCAAAATTGTACTTGTAATAAGGTGTTGGTAGTATTCTTACTTCTTTACACATTGCCTTCCATCACAGTGCCCAAAATGTTGCTCTACCTGTTACCATCAAATGGCAAAGCTGCAATTCCTTAGCAGCACCGAGGGGAGGCGCAGTGCTTGAGTTCCCACCAAACAGTGCGTGTTGACATCAGAGGTGAAGCGTGCGGCGTTGAACTTATGCGTGTGTCCCTCTCCGTGCCACGACTCGCCGTTTCTTGTCCATCTTGTGAAGCAAGCTGTGCTGTCATTAAGGCCTGCGAGCATATTCACATGTGTCTTTTGCCTTGTCTCGTCTTCTGCTGCACGCCGTCGAGGCTTTAAGGCGCTCCGCCTGCAGACCGAGCAGGGTAAGGTAGGTTACTGGATGTGGCTTGGTGAAAGGAATGACGCTTTATTTACATGTCATTCTGTTATTGTCCTGCAGCATTTAAGTGCCCTAACGTGCAAGCCAAGCATATGTCATTGCTTCGCAGAGTTTACAGAAGCATAACATACTGCATATGCGCCGTGCGTCTGATCTAAAAAATCATAGTGGAGCTGCGTTTGGAGCGGCGCCACAGCATTCCTGTGTTGGGATGTAGGGCAAAACTTTGTGAGGTGATCACAGCGGCTGCCTTTTACAAACTGCGACGACACCTTATTGAGGCGGAATTCTGCGTTGGACGTGGCCTTGGCACCCGAACCGAGCTGCTTTTACTGATTCATATTCATGATTAAAAATGGTCTGAAAAACAGGCCAAGCACTGATTGATAATATACTGATTAAATTGTTAGGTTGTTTGTTGTCTGTCGGAGCTGCTGATTTATCATCTTACGGAGAAAGGGTCTAGATAGCCTATAATAGGTAAGTAAATTAGACAGAACATATCCCGTGGTGAAATTTGGTATTAAAAAGTCGGATGAAACTCTAAATGGTTATTTTTTGGGGCAATAGAGGCCCCAAGAGAAGGGTATTACATTTATGCAGGATACATCCTATGCTGTCATAAAAATACCAGCAAAAATAAATAAATAAATAAAAATTAAGACCTCGCCTGAATGTTAATACAATAAGTTCTGTAGTAATTACTCACCTATCATCATTTAGATCCGTGTTTATCAGGGATCTACCTGGTTGAGGAAGACAAAGAAGAAAGAATGACACAATAAGGTCAGCTTGCCTTCCTATAGAAAAAAAATAAAATAATTATGGATTCAGATAAATTACGAAGAGACTGACAATGAAATAAAGCAGCTGCAGGGACAGCTCAGATCAACCCACCAAACGGTTTACAGGGTTTTCTGCATAAACGGCCTTTGTAGGCCTGCAACATGCGGATCATCAGAAAGATACATACAAGCTATGTAAATTGAATTATTTTATTATTTATTTAGTTCATTTTCATCCCTGCCTCATTACGGGAATGCTGGTTTCTCTTATTAAGCTCCTACACAATTTTCTTACTTTATACTTCTCCAGACATGACTGGATTTTGTGATGGTTGCTGTAGAGCTGATGAGGAGGCCGGACGACCTGGAGGCGACAAAAGCGGCTTATTTTAATGATTTTATAGAGCAAATCTAAACGTTGATCAAGGTTAAATAAGACAGTTAAATAAGAGAAAATCTGCTAAACTATAATAACCAGTAGGCCGGCAGGCTCACCTCAGCAGATAGAAAATGAGAGTTCAGAGAAGTCTGCAGGTTTTGTCCCAATGTTTTCAACAACTGATTTTCAATAAATCAACGTCACTTTTTAAGGTTATAATCGACATATTTATTTGCATGTTTATTAGCTTTTTATGGCTATTGGTCGTTATTTCAATAATTCATTAAAATATTTTACCTCGCGAATACGTCTGAATATATTTATTTATTTTATTTCTTTTACCCCTTTGTCCTCATAATTATGACCATAAAATTGAAATAATTGTTTCACTTTTGCCTTTCTTTAGAATGTTTACTCAATATGACAGTATATACTCATCGGTTTTATCTTATTTTATCGTGTTATGTACTTGTTAACTTCAGGGTAATTTCAGTGAATTGTAGAAAGCTTTATTATTTACAAAAGGTATTTTTGTATTTTGAATTAATTTATGGACAAATACAAAAATATAAATCCTGTTTATATCCGAAGATTTGTCCTAATATTCTCCTAAGAACATTAATATCCACATATAACTTTAAAAAAATAAATAAATTTAAAAAAAAAGAAAAAAAAAGCAACTAATGTTTAAACAGATTTAAAATGTTTTTGTTTCTGGTTAAAATATCATTAGTAAATGATAGGTTAGTAAAAGAGAACTTGACTTTGGCCTTTAAACAAACCCTCATGAAGACTACACTGAAAAAATGTAGGCCTACATGTTAAAAAAGGAAGTCTTATATTTGCTCTGCAGATACTGTCAAAGAGATTTTTCTTTTTTTTTATAAAGAAAAATACAATAACATGCACGTGGAAACAAGGCACAATAAGACCAGAGAGTTGATTATATATACAATTAAAGTATTAGTCAATTAGATTAATCGAGTTGATCTCTACTAAATAATTTTAAGACTCAATATTCGCCCTTTTAATATGAATATTGGTGAAGTGCATAACTTATATTGACTTGAAGAGTTCAGAATGGGCCCAGGTTTAAACAGGATTAAGCCGCAGGCCGTCCTTTTATTCAGCCTATATGTTAAGGAGTCAGTCACATGTCAACATTGCAAGTTCATTAAGACACATAAATAGTCTTCAAGATATGTCGACCTAAAAGGGGAGAAGGCGTGCATGTTTTAAAATGATATTCAGCATCTGCAAAACAATCAAACAAAAAGTGTGGGCTGACATAGAGCTGTTTCACAATGTAGGCTTTAAATATAAATGTGACATTCTAATGTTTTAATGTAGAGATTTAAGCCATTCCCTCATTCGTATTTTAATTCTTTATAAAATAGGGTCAGAGTTTTTCACATGCAAACAAATTACTGGTTTAATGGCTCATAAATTCACTCGCTCAATAAATCCCAAAAGAAAACAAAAGTCGCATTTATCCTTTTCTTAATTTACCAGGAATACCAAACTTGTCCAAGAGAAATATTAAACCGCTCATAAATGATGTGCGGGGATTCATTTGTGTCAATAGCAAATTTGGCACAAATTATTTTCTGGCTCAATTTAAAATACAGGCTGTATGTAGTGTATAGATGTTTCAGATGAAACTTGCGGGCGATCAGATATGATTCCAGTTGGACATGAAGGAAGATTAATTACTGTGGACAAAGTATCGCAAGCAAGGCAACAATATTTGTGCCAAATAACCAGTTAAAGGTCAATGTTGTATTTTTGTATATGTGCTTTATTTGGACTATAAATAATTGCAAAACTAGAATAGAATAATTAAAATGAGAATTTCTCAGAAATGCAGAAGAGAGATGTTTTTTAGCGCCTCATAATCGCCTTGGATCAACAACTAGACCACATCAGACTAAAACGGTCTACTAATAGCCTGTTGATGTGTAGGCCTGCATAATTAAAACATGAAAACATTAAACATGGTCATGCTTTGATCCTTTCATACAATGACAATAGTCTGTGCTGTAGCTTTCAAATGAGAGCACAACAAATCATAGGTAGCTATTAGCTACTTACAGGCCTCCAACACAGGTTTATACACAGTAGCTTATATTCTGCCATGAGGGGGAAAAAACCCAGCTGTGACAGTTACATCACTTTCCTTTAAATGCGACGGCAGCCTGGTTCAATGCGTGGCTTAATAATTAAGAACTACTGCAGAGAGAGGACAGGTTGGACACATTGAAAACAGTGGCTATATCCTGACTGACGTGTTGACTCAATTCATAAATCAGATGACTTTAGAAATAACTAGTCAAAAATAACTTGACTTGATACAAAGGCCAAAGACTAAAAATAATATTTCATTGTGCATCTCGTCAGCGTCTACATGAGCATACAGATGTGCAGCAGAGACGTGGTTTGAAATAAAACGTTTGTCATGGACGCTTTGATTCTCAACTCAAATAACTTCCAGCTGACCACAGTTCACTGAATGAAGAAACCAAACTAACCTCCTCTTTCAAACTTTGGAGCGAGTAGCATAACAAAAAAAAAAGATGGACATTTTGTGTCGCTTTTGATCTAACATGAGGTAAGTGGGCTGACTTTGCTGACATTACATGATTATGTCTTTGCATCCCTGAATATTGTTCCTAAAAATAAAAATAAAAAAGTCGCCTCTTTCACAACATACTTTGTCAATACGAAGGCTTATTGTCATGATAGTAAAATAAATTTGAATTGGAGCTGCGTAAATTAAAATTGTGGAAGTTTAAAAAAACAGCCTTGCGTAATTGACATCACATGTTTTGAAATAAAATGAATAAACTGAAATAAATAATGATGATGTGCCATACCGGTGTATGTTATTTAGCCTTGATAATATTTGGCCTTGTTAACCAGGCTCCTGCCACTGGCTGTGCAGGACTGGTAGCTGGCGAATAAACAATTCACTCAAGATTGTGAGCTTGTTATTAATAGTGTTTTATTATTACTACTAGTGCAATGCTGTTTAATGTAATTCAATGCAGTGCTATGTAAAATATAGGCTATTTAAGTGGACCTAGGTGAGGAGTTTTACAGGACTCGAAACAAGGTTTAGGTTTGGACCTTTAGGGACTTCAGTGGCAGCTTATTTAGAAGTGAGAAGTCTGTCAGATTATCACAATTAATTAATCGTCTGTAAAATCGTTAGAGCATTAAAGCTTGTAGGCTATACGTGCACAGAGACAGATGTGATGTGATGTATGGTACTTTTCTCATTTTCTACTCTCAGCCTACTTTGAAACAGAGGGCAAGCTAGGGTCTTTCCTGGAAGCAAAAGTACCCTCGTTCACAGAGGCTGTAACGCCATATCGAAAGTGAATCAGACTTTTAGGGCGATGCGTTCCCCCGAAGAAGCGTTGGTTTCGTTGTCAGTATAAGTGACAGCATGACATTACACCGTATGGGAGACAACAGCGTCGTCGCTCTGCACTAATGTCTCCCCCCCTCCTCCCCTCGCCTTTTTATGCCTCTCTGTTTAGATCTCGCGAGAGTTCCGGCGTTCGCTGTGACTGGCCGTGGCTTTGCAGCAGACAGAGGGAGAAGGCAGGCAGGCAGCATCATGGCGGACAGAGATAGTGGAAGTGAGCAGGGAGGAGCAGCCACGGGCCCAGGCTTCGGCTCCATGCACCTAGCGACAGGAGGGGCGGGCTCGGCTTCCGGGCTCCAGCACGAGACTCAAGAGCTGGCGTCGAAGCGAGTTGACATCCAAAACAAACGCTTCTACTTGGACGTAAAGCAGAACGCGAAAGGCCGCTTCTTAAAGATAGCAGAAGTCGGGGCCGGTGGAAACAAGAGCCGCCTCACTCTCTCCATGTCCGTGGCGGTCGAGTTCCGTGACTACTTGGGGGACTTCATCGAACATTATGCCCAGCTGGGTCCGAGCAACCCGGGGTTGGTACAAGACGAGCCCAGGCGAGCGCTCAAAAGCGAGTTTCTGGTCCGAGAAAATCGGAAATACTACATGGATCTGAAAGAGAACCAGAGGGGACGGTTTCTGAGGATTCGACAGACCGTTAACCGGGGGCCCGGTTTGGGATCCACACAAGGCCAGACGATTGCTCTGCCTGCCCAGGGACTTATTGAGTTTCGTGACGCTTTGGCTAAACTTATTGACGATTACGGTGTAGAGGACGAACCTGCAGAGTTGCCCGAAGGGTCATCATTGACTGTGGACAACAAACGGTTTTTCTTCGACGTCGGATCCAATAAGTACGGGGTGTTCATGAGGGTAAGCGAAGTGAAGCCAACGTACCGCAACTCAATTACGGTGCCGTTCAAAGTGTGGTCCAAATTTGGGAATACTTTCTGTAAATATGCCGAGGAGATGAAGAAGATCCAGGAGAAACAGCGGGAGAAAAGGGCATGCGAGCTGCAGCAACAAGAGGAGATGCAGGCGGACGATGGAGACGAGGATTGATATAGAGAGCAAAAGAAAAAAGAAAAAAAACATGCAAGAGTAATGAAAATAACAAGAGAAATATAATTAAAAACTCTACTGTATAAAGAAAGAAATCTAAAGATTTAACTGTAATGGTTTAACTCCAAGGGAGCATCACCCACAATATAAGAAACCTCCACAACCTGACAGTTATGACATGTTGTCACTCATCGCTGGATGTTACCCCACTTATCCACCATTAATACAGTAACAGGCTGCTAAACAAAGTAATAACATTATATTTGAACATTGTTTCCTACTTGACAAACAATATTGAACTGAGTGTTTATTTCCCTTATTAACAGAAAACTTTTGTACCAGTTAAAGCTATTGTAAAAAAAAAAAAAAGTGTTTGCAATGTTCAAATGGGATTATTGCCGAGTTCTGAGAAAAAGACAAAAAACGTTCCTTTTCATGTGAGCTAATGACTTCAGCACAAATCAGATATTTTAATTTTTAAACCAAAATTCAAAAAAACTTTATAAAAGTTTGTCACATGTACTTGCCATCCTATTTACCTTTTCCTGTGAGTAGAGATGTGTTTACACATAAATCATATGAGGGCTAGGCCTGCTTTGGAAACTGGTTAGATGTCATGCAGTATAAAAAGGAACATATAGGCATTTTCATGAAATGAAATAAGTGCTCTATCTGTTGTGCAATATGCATTGCATAAGAATCAAATATATTGAACTGGTCAATGGATCTTGATATGATGACATTTGCCAGAGGCATTCAAAGAAATATTAATATTGTAATTTTTGTTTCAGTTGAAATTGTTGCCATGCAGATGGATATATTATAGACTACCTTTGTGTCTCGTTGTTAATGCAATGTGTTCATTTTAAAGGTACTAAATGTGTATTTGATAGAGGAAATGCAGTGACAACATGTAGCAAATGGCCTGAATTGCAGATCAATTAACAAGACAAACACCCTACACATTCTGTGTTGATTGGCATAGTGGACTTTGAAAAAAAAAAGAGGCAAAATTCAGCAGAGCATTATTGGTTTGAACATCTGAAACATTTTGTGAACTTTTTCAGTTATAAAAGTCTAAATGGTGCCAATGATTGCTGTTGCTGCATGTTAATCTGCACTAAGATAGATTTCGTTGGTCTCCCAAAATATTGGCTCAAGGACCCTTCCATATGTATCTTTATCTGCCTATATTGTACGAATCTCAAGTTTGAGTACTGAGTGATTTCCATCCAAAGGCTTGGTGTAATTGTAGTGGAACTTGTTTCAAAGCGTGATTGTAAAAGGAGCGACTTTGCGAACTGTAATCAAAAAAAAAAAATCACCATCACACTATGAGGAGGGCCACTGAGGAGCACACCTGGACAAGCCGAGGTGAAGAGGGTTCAATCCACCTGTTGGTGAAACTCCAGTATTGTGTCAATGGACGTGCCCATCCCTACAAGCCTAAGATCTGAAGGTGTGAAGTTCAGTGGGGCTACCTTGGATACATTCTCATAGCTCCACTTTAGATTTGTAGGTCCAAATATCTACCTGGGGGTGATGAGATTCTGTTTTGGTCTAATTGTAAATATTTGGGCTGCCACACGGAAAACAACTGGTTCTAATCCAGTTCAGTCGCATCTCATAGATGTGTGATAGCAGTTTTATAAACTCTGTCAGTAAACTCCAGAGAAACTGGCAACAATCAGATAATGTCAGATTTACCTCAGCATTGAATTAAATGATTGCTCCCATGTTTAGATTGACTGGAAACCAGCAAACTAGACTGTCCTTGACCACCTATTTTTGGAGCCTCTGGTATAGCCTAAATGACACCTGATTGGGAGCATCCTCTTCAGCATATAAACAACCTGGTGCCTTAAACACTCCGCATGCTTACACGCTGGCCTGGTGCTTTGGATCGCAGTTTGGCTTCTTTTTATTATTGTTTCCTCTTTCTTTCTTTCTTTCCATTTTTGTGTCTCAGCCCCCTTGTGTGCTAGCGCACGACTCGTGGTGCTAAAAGGGTTTGTTACAAACTCTTCAAGAAAAAAATAGAAGCAGAATTCTTAACTTTTTTCTGCTACCTTCCTTTTTCCCCTCTAACTTCAATGCCATCCCCATTCCCCAGCCATCCAGGTATCGGCCTACATGTAAACATGGAAGGGGGTGGTCACCTAGATGCAAGATGATGCAGAAGAGTTGGCTCTTCACTAGCCAAGCACATTAGCAGGAAGAGCAGGGGCTGACTGGGAACATCAGTAGTGGCCTGAAATGATTATAAATTGTTGTTGGCAAGCCCCCCCTTGAAATGCTCGTTCTATGGCTTGGATAGTTATATGTAAGTTGTAAGTCTCGCTCAATTAATGGGGAGTAGCAAGCATGTCTTGTTTTGTTTTTTTTGTTTTACGTAGTTTTACCTTTTCAGCGTTATTCCACATTATTTGTAATTTTGGAATGTTTTCGCCCACAAAAAATATATCTATTTTTTATGTGCAACATTTCATCACTGTGTGCAATATCGTATGTGCCAATGGTGGCAATATATGTATATCAATTAAATATATGATTACTATTTGAAAGCATGTGGCTGAATTCCATGTTTATTTCTCATGAAGGAGTTGTATGCCTTTATTTGCACTCAAAAGCTCCATCCCGGAGGAAAATATAGTAAACCAAGGTCTTAGCAGCCTGTTGGGTGAAGCAGTTCACACGAGTTCTTCAACTTGAAATAGAACAATGTCACTGCTAGTATCCCTCTCTCTCTAGGAAATGGGTAAACTTGGCGTATGGGTTGTTGAAGGTAGATTATAAACGCATAATGGAGTTTTTGTGGTAAGGAAAAACGTAAGAACAGTGGAATCTCCATTTTAGCTTTAAGCTAAGAAAAGGTGCTTCAGTCCAATCCTCATTAAGGTGTATGGTGAACTGTCTTCAGTGGTTGTTGTGTGTAGCACTTTGCTTTCCCAGGTTAATGATATGCCTGACCAATACTTATTTAAAATGATCTCAACAAAGAATGTCATTCTCTCTTATGTTGCCTCTTTTTTTAAAGAGGGTATATGATTTGCTCATTTGGTTTTGATGCATTAAAATATAATTTATGTACATTTGACAAATTTTAAAAATAAATTTAATTTACCCATGAGGGAAAATCTGCATTCAAAATGTATGTGTTTTTTCATGTTTTGTTTCTTGTTGGGGGGAAAAAAACAACAACAAACTTCCGTAAATGTCTACTATTCACTGATGGAAAGTATGTTTAATTTTGATGTAGTGTTGTCTACACTGTCTGACTCTACATTTGCAATGATACTAATTACTAAAGCTTAATTTTACAGCCTTTAAAATGCAAACTTTGCAATGACAAATACCTGATGACTCATGTCTTCTTAGAGATTTCTACATTAGTACTGTATGTGTAATACCGGGCTGTAAAATAAAGCATTACTTTGTTCTCTAATCATTCTGACTATGCAATTTGTGATCATTCGTATTCAAATAGCTGCTCTTTTGTGAGCTTTACAGCTAATATAACACTAAAGAAATGAGAGTTTACTGATCAGAACCCAACAGAACCTGCATATCTTTTTAAGTTTTGTAACTGCTTGCAAATAATAATATTTTTTTTTATACAGGTTTGGTTATTGTGGTATTGCTACAGTGATTAACACAAACAAGCCAAATAAAACCTGTGTCCTGCCTCCAAATGTAAGCAGGTCACAAAATTTTTACTATATTTATGTGTTACTTTAGTTTAAATACTTTCTATTTATAAGTTAGGTAGATTTCTTGTCACAAGTTAGATTCAATGCATGGTAAAACAAAGGGTTTAACTTAGAAGGTGGTAATTATTGTAAATATTGAAAAAAGGCATGGATTTATTATTCAGCACATCACCAGCAGCCTCGGTTGTTTCTGCCTCTAGAAACAAAGTCACGTTGCTATGACACAGGGAGACATGGCCAGGGTCGTTAAAAGTGAAGAGGATTTTTTGTTACTTTAAACAGTCGTGTACCTTCTCCTCGACCACCTACCAGAAGAAAAACATCAATATAAGGATGACTTACGTTCGTTTTTCTCCTCACTACAAACATTCACTCTCCGGGGTCTGTACAAGCTCAAAAGCACTTCTCCAGCACGTTTGTAGGACTGGACTTGAAGTTTATGGTCTCTGAGTCTCTCAGCCCCCCTGCTGGCTAGGAAGAAGGGTGGAGAAACTGAAAGGGGATGTGCTTAATTGAGATGGACTCCAGCCCAGATGCCAACTCAGGCACTGACTTTGCTCTTCATCCAAGAATCTAAACCTTTTTAAAGCACAAGTGCACCAAACAGGTGATGTATTGTATTTAGGGAAACAGCTTTGTGGCAGCAAAATTTAATCTATGTAGACTTTTTTTTTTTTAAAAACAACAAAAACAACAACAACAACAAAAAAAAAAAAACAATTTCCATCATGATAGCTTGTCACTCAGGCTAATTAGCAGCACAATAGCAGTAATTACTTGCAGGAATGCTGCTAGGGAAGATTAACAGGTTTAGTCTGGTGAGATGCTCTTCTGAGAAGACTTCTTGATCAAAGTTGGATTTTATTGCTGCTGCAACATGTTCATCATCACCTAGCACACCCTGACAGCACTGAACATTATCAAAGCCCTGACACAGTTTACCTTTTGTGTACGAGCATGTTCGTGACAGTTTATTTGTGGTGTGGTGCTGCTGAGCTTTACGGAGCCATGAGGTGGCAGCATGTGTTTGGAAATGCGGTTTTTACCGTAATGTTGCCTCCATTACCAGTCAACTTTGTAATTTAGTGCTATATTCTGAAGCAGTTCAGCAGTGGTTTTTGTGGTGACGTAATTCAGTACAGGCTTCTCTGGTTTTCGCCACTAGATGATGCTCTTTATCTATAAATAATAGACTCAGAAACTCAGACTCGGAAGAGTCTCAGAGGAGATATTAACCTTTGAATCAACAACAGACAGGGTAAACAGCTACTTAGATAAATGCCACAAGGCACATGAGCAGTTTAACAGAGCTTCCTGAGCTTCTGCATAACATATGCATATATTCAGGCCTCTATGTTTAATTATTGTAACTTTTACTTGATAGGTTAAAATATAAAGTCTGACAGGATCTGTCATTCAAATTTTTAAAAAAATCTTTTAAAGGAAGGACACACAGTAAGGTGTGTATTTTTACAGTATGTGTAGTAATGTGACATATATCAATTGACTTGTGACAAGGTAGTGGGAGATAACTTTCTTACAATTTGATATTGAGGTAGTAATTAATTTAAGTATATACAGTATATCTAAACTTAGGTGCATTTGAGGAACAACAAGGTTGTGTCTGTTAATTTAGGAAGTTAATGCTGTAAAATCCCCACAACTTTCTTTTTACATTCCTTGTTGATGTAAAACACTTATTTAATGAACTGCTTTCTCATAATTTGATATATAACTAATAATTAACTTAAGTATAACTTAGGAGGGGGTTTTCTGAAGAAAAAAGGCAACTGTAGGTTATATCTATTTATCTATATCTATCTAGTTATGTAGAGTTAGTGCTGTAAAAAATAAAAAAAAACTTTGTTTTTACATGCACTGTTTATTGTTATACTGTGTGTTTAATGTATTTACTTGGCGAAACAGTTTTGCAGGGATGGAAAAAGAGCTTTGAATTTTAGGTTTGGTGTTTTCTGCTCTTTTCTTTACAACTTCTTTAATGTGTGAGGTCAACTTCCTGAATTACTCTCTTCCCCTTTTTTTTTAAATTGTGTGTGTGTGTGTGTGTGTGTGTGTGTGTGTGTGTGTTTGAGAGAGAGAGAGAGAGAGAGAGAGAGAGGGAGGGAGAGGGGGAGAGATTATGGAATGCTGTGATGTCATCAGCCCAGTCATACACACAAAGACGAGGAGGACCCACTGGCGCTCCGACTCTCTCAGCTTAGTTAGCATACTCTGCTGTGGAGCGGCTGTCTGCATCCTACTGTGAGTACTTCAGCAAATTCTACCCTTCTCTTACAACTGCCTTTTTGTTTCATATCACTTCCTTTCTCTCTTCACTTTTCCCCTTTCCCTGGGTTTCCTTCTTCGCACCCCGCAATGTGTTTACTAGACCTTCTGTGTTCCACCAGTGTGATAGTTCTCAGTCTGAGACAAGCTTCCTTTCCCTCCAAGTGCTGCATATGTGGTAGCCATTGTTTAACTACCCACTGTGATTGGAGGACTCCATTTCAGTGCCCTTATTAGAGAAAGTGACTCACGCTGTCCTGGGCTATGACCCCGTTTTTTATCCTCTTACAAGCAGAAACTGACAATGTTAAAATGGAACCGTTATCTCGTATGAGTTTGGGTGAGAGTGTAACATGGTTTGAGAAGGGATGTGTGGTAGGGAGGGGAAGGAGAGGGGGGCACTGATGACAGAAACAGTCCCATTCCTTTAGAATCTCCTCCCATTCTGGGTTAGTCTTTCTGTCAGTTTAAAAACCGGGTTTGGCCTCTTCCGTATTCGTGAAGGGAGGGACAAGATAACCAACTGAAATTAGATTTTCAAAGGAATGACCTCTAGAAAAAAGTTATTGAATGTGACAAAGGGATCAAGAAAGATGTAGGACATTGCAGCTTTGAGAAAAAAGTTGGATCTTTATGGCACAACATAATCTTCCAAATGTTCTCTGTGTTATTTCTTGTAGATTGTCCCAATGATGACATCCAAAGTCAAAGGAAACTGACATCTAAGTAGGGTGGGGAAACTGTCAGCACAACTGGGAAAGGAAACAGGACTGTGTGTGTGTGTGTGTGTGTGTGTGTGTGTGTGTGTGTGTGAGTGAG
The DNA here is from genome assembly GCF_910596095.1 of Thunnus maccoyii. Classification (NCBI taxonomy): domain Eukaryota; kingdom Metazoa; phylum Chordata; class Actinopteri; order Scombriformes; family Scombridae; genus Thunnus; species Thunnus maccoyii. Next base: position 19,645,070 of record NC_056545.1, read on the forward strand.
TGAGTGAGTGAGTGAGTGTGTGTGTGTGTGTGTGTGTGTGTGTGTGAGTGAGTGTATGTATGTGTGTTTTAGCATGAGTGAGATTGTGCAGCAGGTTTGTACAAGACTGTGTGTGAGGATAAGCATGCGCCTTGATTGAGTTCATGAGGGTAAAGCTGTTAAACTCTTCTGACGACATGAGACTATAAACCCACACTGTCCACCTCAAGAAGAAGAAGAAGGACAGCACCTCCTCGCTCTGACCGCTCGGCCAGGTGGAACTTAGTTGACCCACCTCGTCAGCCGCCAACATGCTGCAGCAGATTCTTAAGGACATGTACATCGATCCTGATGTGCTGGACGCTCTGAATGAGGACCAGAAAAAGACTCTCTTCCTGAAAATGCGCCAGGAGCAGGTGCGACGCTGGAAAGAGCGGGAGGAGAAACTAGACAGAGAAGGGGGGGATGCTGAGTGCAAGCGAACAAAGCCAAAAAAAGGTAACCATGCACACCAACCCATCACTGCCAACTCACCTTTGTTAACTTTTCCTCTTCCTGTTTATCTTGTGTGACAGGGTGCAGCTTCAAGTTTTTCAAGCACACTGACTGTCAAACTTTCAAACAAAGCTTTTGACAGAGAACTCTCTGTCCCCCCTTTAAGGACATTCTTAGGACATTCTTAATTTTTAGTTAAGATGTTTGCATAGTTGCCGTGCAGACGCATGTGTGCATTGATTGTGACAGATACCCTTTGCTGCTGGATATAATGTAGCTGCTGTAGCTCATGTTCCCCATCAGCTGAGCAGCTGTTTGCCAAAACAGGCACAGCATTTACCTGAAGTCCATTTGGCAAGTTTAAAGTTCCCTGAAATACAAACTTGGGCTAACAAACACCAGCTGCTCCACATTAATGTGTCTGTGATGTCACAGAGATTGAGACTTAGAAGAGGACGAGGCTCATACGCGGCATGAAGCACAAAGAGCGTCAATACTTCACTAAAATGAAGTTCTGTTTATATCCGAAGTCCTAAACAATTACAGCAGAGTGTTAACATCACACTCAGAGATGATGTTAACATTTACACAAGCAAAGTAAAATAGATGTCATGGCAGAATAATATCCACCTTGAATTGAGTGTACGATAAGTGGCATCAAACGTGTAGAATAATGGTGGTGTATGTGTTCACACGCACGTGTTTTGCTTTCAGGCTCTCACTTAGATCATTTTGTTCCCAGTCATGCCATGCACCGTCAAGCCTGAGACTTGAAAGCAACAGAGAAGAATATTCACTGGGTCAGAGATGTCACTCATGTCTGGAACGTGTGTTTCATGGGGAATGATGGCAGATAAAAACATCAGCGTGACAGGCAGAGATGACAAGAAAAAAAATGCCTGCAAGCAGGAAATGCACGGGCGATGTGTATTGTAAATGGGTTTATCAGGAACTGGCTTCTGTTCAAAAGCAACATTTTAAATCAACAGTATAGATGCAGCAATCAAACACAACAAAACAACCAGAAACTCAGGAGGCTATAAGTCTGTCCTGAAACTGGTTTGACGCATACTACAGAATCTCGCCTGTCTGCATTTTCTCTTTGTTGGTAGCAAGTCCCAGTGTGAGAAATGTGTGGTGTAATGACACTGACATAACAAATTGTTCTATTTTTATATTCCAAAGAAAGACTCCCAGATGACAAAACAGACACCAGAGATTTGGAAGGATACAGCTGTTGCTCGAAACCCTCTCGATTATGAAAGCCAATTAACAGCACATTGCAGTTGGTGCATTAACTCTGATTGACATAGTAATGTGAGCTGTCTCTTCTTGGCTAATAACAAAGCACTCACTATTAACTGTGGTGCAGAGTGAGAGAACAGTGCTCTTTCTATCTCTTAATGACCAATGCAGCTGTCCTTAGGAGGCTGGATGGAGACTGCAGGCTGAGATCACATGGTCACAACTCTTCTCCGCACAGGCTCCTCATCTAGTGCAGAGGAAATGGCGGATAGTTCGTTTTTCGGTGTAAAATAGGAAGTGAGTCAAGACTCAGTCCTTCAAACAATTAGCAGGGGGCAAAACAGGAAGTATGCAGGAAACATATGTGTTTGAAAAACAAAGAGAGAGTTTGATTTTATCTGGATGGCCTTGTGGGAGAGGGGGAAGACACGTACTTAGTTTGTTTTTATGCATAGAATGAAGCTGATTGTCTCTCTCGGCTGCTGGTTACAGCACACTTTTGGCCTTTAGGCTTTTCTGATCATGGGACTTTTGCTGTGCTTAGGCTGACTTAATGGTAATTAGCATTTACGTACTATATGACTATATGCTGGCGTGTTTGTGTGCGTGTGTTTATGTTGTAGGCGGACCGGTTACATTCACATGACGCAGAAAAACAAATTTCATGTTGTATTTCTGTGACTGAACTTTTCTCAGATTAGTAACCTTGATCTTCTTCTTCAGAAGGAAAAATATCTTCTCTAATTCCAGAAACATTATTCTGTTAATTGGGACAACGCAGTGTGCATCATTGCAAGTCACTATCATTTAGCGTAAGACCTGGGACATAATGCCAGCAAATACAATGCGCTGTCTTCTAAATGCCCCTAGTCAGCTGACAGGATTAATCTCACCTGCACCTGACAATGGTGTTGTGGTTGTAGCTGTCAGCTTGGAATGGTAGCTTGTTTATCAAGGTATGTTCTGACTGCTGTGTTTTCGTAGTCATCCTGGTATGCCCAGCTGGAATGCGATCCACAGGGCAGGCTGGCAAAACCAGTTCACTATGAAAGTATGTTATTCTGTTTTCAACCCAGCAAACCTTCACCCTGTGAGCCTGTGTCAGCTGGTTTATCTCTGTAAAGTGACTTCTCTGTGCTCCCAAACACAGTCACAAGGCCGTGTTTGTATGTGAGTCTCACAGAGATAGAGAGATGATTAAAAACTAAATGGGAGCACTTAGTTTTTAATCATCTGTCTATCTCTGTGATGAACACTTGATCTCATTTATCTGAGATGTTTTAATTTCATGATTAGTTCAGATAAGGGAATGAATGCAGTCAATGGAAGGTCCTCACATGTGCGTAAGTGTATTTGTGTGTCAAGGCCAGAAGGACAGAATTTTTCCTCTGTCAGCTGTGTTTATATCTTCTATAGGAAGGTCTTGTCTCATACATTTTATGTGCTGGCCTCACCAGCTGTCGCTCCTTTCTATGAACCCAAACAGCAGCCAGAGCTTATCAGACCCACTGCTGATTAGTCGACAGTTTTACTTCAAAATGGCTTTAAAGAACTGATTCTCACTCAGAGTTCTGAATCAAAATACTTCTCAAACTGATTGTTTCAAAATTATAACCATGCAACAAAACACTGACATATTCAGAGAGAGTAGTATATGTAAGACTTTGGTAAACAGAGCCAGTGACTGAAAATGAACCGTTATATAACTTCCTGCTATAAACTGTGATTTTGTTGTTTTCCCTCATAAAAATCCCCCTTTTTTTTGGTTTCACTTTTCATGTCTTAAGCCGTTTTTAGTAAAGAATCTGTGTAATTCACAGTCACTTTCAAACTTCAAACTTTCAATAGCCGATTAAGTCATAATTTTTTTGTGTCTGTGTTTCCCACAGCCAACAGTAAGAATGTGAGCTGGCTGCTCGGCCGGGACGGGGATGTGGCCGTCATTGTGATCGGGGAAGTGGATGAGCTGAGCTCCAAATTCATCTGCTCAGGATTAGGAGAAAAGAAGGCACCGAGTCTTCAGAACAACACATAGTAATACACTTTTGTGATTTAAAACAGACAGTGTAGACAGACAACATGTAATATGTTAGTAGTTCACGAAGGCTATCAGTTGATTCTGCTATAAAGCAGAGAGAGATATAACATGTCCTGATTATGTTTTACAGCCATCAAACTATCTTGAAGAGCAGAAAAACCACAGAACCTGTCAGAACTGAGAGAGAAAACCTCCCACCTAAAACGCAACCTGGAATCTCACTGAATTTAAAGGTGTGTAACTGTTTGTCTGTGGCCCTAAGAAATGACATCATTTTGTCTGACATAGTGATTTCTGATTTTGAGGATGAAAAACAAGGAGTTGTGTCTCTAATTTCTGCTTCTTTCATTCCAAATATTGAGTTGTCTCTAAGTCACTCCAATATTTGATCCAACTAGACAACCTAAAAAGAGACAATCTTTCTTTGTTTAAAGTGTTCAACGCTTAATATGAAATGTTGAGATTGAGAATCACTGGCCAAATACAGACCCTTCTTTTTTAATCTTTGCTTTTTAACTGATCCACATTTTCTCATCCTCCCAGTGCAACACTTCACCTCTAATCTAACACTTCCCTCACTTCATTTCCACCTCTCTTACCTGCAGTGCAGATTTAAGCTTTGATTTAGGCTTTTTAAGCAAGACTGGTGTAAATCAATCCTCCCCATTAAAATATATCACTATTAATTTAATACAGTGTCAAAATAAGCACGTAATGTGGATGATTTCCAGGGGGGTGATATTTTGGGTGTGTGCAGTTGGCAGTGTGGGAGCTGTTGATTTTGGAGTTGGAGGTGGGAGGGGGGGGAGGCGGGAGGGGGTGCCTCCTATTTCACGCTATCTTAAAAAGAGATTTGCTGCGTAGTCATGGCAACCTTGCACACACTGAACCAGAGCGAGCCGGGGTGGACGGTCTCATCTGGCCTGACCACGATTGCTCCCTGAGCTAAAACTGCATGCTGCTCAGTGGAAATACGAGCATCCCAGCCATTCACTGCAGTCACATCACCATACACCCAAATATTTAGTTCATTTTTATAATTTGTAATATTCTTTAACATCTTTTTGAACTCTTAACCAACTCTTAAACCCTTTTTTCCCCCTGCTCATTCCAAGTACTGAACTGACTCAAAGTTAGAGAGGATGACGTGTCACCTCTGGTATCCTCTAACATGGCACTCTGTCTCCCAGCAGGGCAAATGTGAGGAGACGAGCACATTACTCCCTCTGCCGGTGAGTTGGAGAAACTGCTTGCAACAATAATTGAGCTCTGTGCGCGGGTTGCATCATGGCCTGTAACACTCGTGTAATGTCTTTGTTAAACCCACAGGTGTCAGTGAGTGAGCATTCATCACCTCCAGCAGCAGAGAAGGTATTGGTGAATTGAAGTGACTGTTGAAGATTTTTTTTTCTGTGTAGTTTCTGCATTTCAGTTTGAGAATTTAAAAATATTTTACTGCTTTTAGTATACATTTTAGGTAGTTTATAAAGCATAGAACAGGTTATTTTCTTGTGTCGTCTGCTCTGAACAATGCAATTTAAATCCCAGCCTCGTATATCTCAGCAAGTATAGCTTTAGATCTTTAAAATGTGGCTTTAGAGTGGCTATGTGTCTTTTCATGGCAGTCCCACCCTCTGTGAGTAACAGGAAATGGTGGTTAGGCCAGCTGTCCCCTCACTCCCAGCCTTTCTGCAGATCATCTTTCTCCCAGCATTCTCCCTCTCTGTGATCCAGCTCGTCTGAGCTGCCGCACCCCTCATAGCTCTCTCTGGGGAACAGCTGAACTGAACTGTCCTCCAACTGGCTCCATCATCGCCCCAGCCTTGAGTAGTCTGGGGAGTGTGCTCACCATCTCCCTCACTTTCTTTTTCCTTTCTGTGTTTATGTGCATGCAAATGTGTGTATGTGCATGTGTGTGTGTGTGTGTGTGTGTGTGTGTGTGTGTAAGTGTGTGTGCGTGCAGGTGACACACACTGCGAGAACAGCTGAATCACAGAGGCAAGGCAGGATTTCTGGACTGCCCTAGAACAGATGGTTGATGAACTTGATCAGGGAATTAAAACGCCAGAGATAGAGAATGCGTCAGTCGCAGATGGATGGGATTGTGGGATAGTCTCCTGAGGTTTGGGCGCGTGAGCTCTCCTCTGTTCTCAGTTTTTCCCTCCTCTTTGCCACAGAAGGAAATGTCTCTCCCTCACTTCTTATGTCTACACTAGACTATATTACAGGCCCCAACACATCTCTGGCCAGCCCATGCTGATGTGGCAATGAACATCCACACCTTAGTAGGTTTGGCCGGATCTGACGGCCAAGAATTCACAGCCTAAGCCTCTTCTTACAACGTTCATTTTATTGTTGAATGTCTTGTCTTGATTTGTTCCTGGAAACAGGAAGAGGCTGGTTTGGTACTGCAGATGTAGCAGTGACTGTTGCTGGCTCTGCTGCAAGTTTTCTCCAGCTGATTTAGAGAGGGAAGGAGTCAGTCTGAGAGAGAGGGAGAGAGTGAGATTGTTGATTAAGAAGGCGTAAGATCAGGAAAGAAGATTAGCGAGGCAGCTTGATTTCCAAGTCACCTTATAATTTTCTCTCCACACATCCTTAAACTCTTAATCAGTGGTCATAGTTCTACGTGTTTCATTATGGCATAGCGTAGTCATTGGAGAACTGTAATTTGGCGTATCATTTATCCAATGATTTAATCAAACATGACAGTAATTCCACTGTATGTGAATTAGCTGTCAACACTGATTGCACTCTTCTGTCATCTTTTGTCACTCTTGCCTCCGCAGCCCGAGTTGAAGTCAGCCAGCTCGACTGAGGAGAAGTCAGTTCCCCAGCCCTCCATCTGCTCCAGGCCTCCCATGAGAACTAGTCCTGTCAACGTGAGACCAGCTTCTGCAAATGCGGCACCAGGTTCTGTCAACACGAGACCCGGCTTCGCAAATCTGAAGCAGGCCGCTGCCATGCCATACCCTTCCCCCAGCAGCACGGTCAAAATAGACTCGGGAACAACATCAACTGCCAAAGGTGGCGTGCACTTACAGGAACCTCAGAAGCCCCAGCAATCACAGGGTGTGAAAGGTGAGTGAGCAAAGCATCATGGGTAAGGGTATAAACCTCTTCATATATAGGATGTCCTAACATCCTTAACTCTTATCAACAAATATAATCTAAAAAGTATTCAGGTTGTTAAGATGACTCAGTTAAATCAATTAAATCATAAAACATCTGCCATCTTACATAGAAAGAAATGAACAGCAATAAAGTTTTCTTCTATGTCCCTTAAATGGTCTAATCATTTTTCAGTTTTGACAGTCTGTGCTTGCTGGCTAATTAAGAGAGACACACAAACTACAGTAATGACGATGGCTGATGTCATTGGGGATGAAACACAAAGACTGACCACAAGTCATTAAAAAACATCCCTGAAATAGGATCTTGGATATCCTTTTCTTTCTTTTGTTATAGTATAGTTTTATTACATTTCCTATTAGATGTTTCATAGTGAAGAAATATGGAGAAAATTGGGCTCAAAACTAGCTTACATGACAGTCACCACAGGCCGCTGAGCCAACAAGAGAACCCTTTTCCACTGCTTCTTCTCAGAGAGCAATAATGGCTGTGAAGAGCTGCGCAGAAGCAGTCTGAACAAAGTTCATACTAGATAGGTTTCTCAGTGCTGCAGCTAGAAAGTAGGATTTATTTCCCCAACCTAATGTGCTTGCCAAATAGTGCCTCAGCCCGCTGGAATCTTTATGGACTGGCAGAGTAAAAAGAGGCCAGCCTAGAGGGGAAAAAAAGCTTATATGACTAGGATTTGTGTCGTGGTACTACATCGCCCCCGCACACCTGCTCGTTCGGTAGCTCCTCCATTGTCATGGGTGCCTGTTAGCAGTGAAATGTTTAATAAGCACGCTAGAGCTGCCTGTCAAGTGTGATGATACAGAACATACTGACATAAGAAGGAGCAGTGGTCTTAAAGAGCAATATTATATTATCTCCTAGGAAACCCCAAAAAATACTTAGTCTCCAGCAGTCATCTTTTTTAGTGAATGGTAATATTTAACTCAATTAAAATCTTCAAATTTTCTGTGCTGTTCAGTTACTTGATATAACTGGTATGCACCTGATTCCAAAGCCATAGTATAACATATCCCTGAATGTATTCTTTATTAAATAGTTAGTTTATTATCAGATACTTTTACAGAAATCAAATGTTTTGATAACACTGCTTCATTTTTTGCAATATTTTATTTTCAAGTTTTAGATCCAACGATATATAAAAAAGTATAAACACAAACACACACAAACATGGCTCCAAAGCTCCTCCCTGTCCCACCCACATACAAACTGAAAAAGAACATTACTCAAAAAGAGTACATAGTAGTCAATTAAAATTAAAAAAGAAAGAAAGGAGGAAATAAATAAAAATTAAATGAATAGATAAGACTTATTCATAGACAACTAATGTATCATTTATGATAATATTTGTATATCAAATCTTATACAGACATTGGCAAAGTGTCCATATAGGTCAAATAGGACTGCCAAATCTTCAGAGAATGTAGTGTATATTTGAGTGTATATTTGATCTTTTTAAGCAGAATGCAACTGTTCATTTCCAAAATCCATCGATCTATGCGGAAATGGGAATCTGACTTCCATGTCATTGCTATACACTTCCTAACAATGTATAAAGCTATTTCTAAAAGCTTTTTTTTTTTAAAGTTCCTTAAATGTGTACTAATGGTTGTAAGATTCCCCAGTAAGCAAATTTGCGAAACTTGATGGGAAGGTCAATCCTGTAAGTTTTGTCATGATGTCATGATGATATCATGAATTTCGTGCATGACCAGTTGCAATGCAAAAACAAGCCCACATCTAAAACACATACTTGTTACCACAGGTTTGCATTCATGCAGTCTCTGTGGTGTGAAATACAGTTGGTGAAGAAACTTGTAATGGATCGACCTGTATCTAGCATTTATAGTGACTGATATACTGTAACACTACTTCTTTGAGTAAAATATATGGTTTGATGGATTGTACACACTATATAATACTATCAGTTTAAGCCCTTTGAACCATTTGATTTATATTGGAGTTTTTGTTGCCCTAACACAGTGTTGCCTGTTATTAAACCAAGAACGGGTCACTCTGTAATGAAAAAAGGCATAAGGGGAGAATGGTGGCAAATGTAGCCAATTAACTGCATCCCTTACAAGAGCTACATTTAAACTCACATTTCATTCAGTTTTCACAAAGCAGTGTGATGCTGTATCAGTATTTTTGTTTCATTGTGAAGATAATATGGAAGGGATTTTCTTCGGTCTTTAAGATTTTTCTCATTAGCAGATATCTTGTTGTGCTGATTACTTCTTTGCATTATCACTGTGATTCCCAGACTTCCTGTCTGAATTCATCACCCAATTTCATGAATTGACTAAACACTCATTCACTATACAGTGACCCAGTTATGAAGAAAAAATATTCAGTGAAAGGGTGAAGTTAGCACCATCCAGTGGAAAACAATGATACTGTAGAGAAAAAAGTCCATTTGAACAGAAAACATCATCTCCATAAGGTCCCTCTGCTGGAAAAATTCTCATCCTACATCACATTCACACTGCAAACACGCTACAACATTTCCTCAAAGTTAACTCGTTCTGAGAATTTGTACGTGAGTTTTCTTGGAAATAACAGAGAAGCTTAAAATCACACATAAGTAAGATTGCCATTCCAGTATTTTAACATTTTGGGGGACAGATGAATAGCATAACTCTAAAAATAAAAACCACAGTATACCCAGACACACACACAATGAAACATACAACACAAAAATTAACAAGTGTAATTTAAAATCTGTGCAGAATTGTCAGCCTAACATTATCTGATTGATTTTTTTCTATTTAAATTATTTACTTACCAAAAAACACCATAGTGTTTCAAAATGATGGCACAGTGACAGACAATTCCTCAAGGCTGAATATCCGTGTATTCTCTTGCCTGCGTCTTATAGCACTTGTTAAAGACAGTTGAATGGGTAAAAAAAAATCAATCCTAAAACTATTTATGTTCTCTCTCTCTCTCTCTCTCTCTCTCTCTCTCTCTCTCTCTCTCTCTCTCTCTCTCTCTCTCTCTCTCTCCAGTCTGTGGTTCAGGCTGAACATTCCTGGCAGTTCATTCTGGATTTTGGCAAATCTGTTCAAAAGCCATACACAAGAGAGCTAACAAACTCTTAACAGTGTCATCAAGAGACAAATGCTGGAAATATTTATGAAACCATGTTCGCAGATATTGATTGAACGAGACCGGACTGAGCATAGAATATCATAATTGAATCATGTTTTAAAGGTGCAGTGTGTAAAATTTAGTGGCATTTAGTGGAATGGAATTGGCAGAAATTGAATATAATATTCATTAGAGTGTTTTAATTAGTGTATAATCACCTGAAAATAGGTATCATTGTGTTTTCATTACTTTAGAATGAGCCCTTTACAACTACATGGGGAGTGGGTCCTCTTCCACGGAGGCCGCCATGTTTGTACAGTACACTGGCTCTAGAGATGACCTTTTGTGTTTTGAGTTTCGTCGTGAGTTTCGCAGCCACTGTACGTTCTCCTACACGCTTGGGGGGGGGGGGGGGGGGGGGGTATTCAGTTGGTTGCAATCTACAACCTCACCAGTTGATGCCACGAAATCTTACACACTGGTCCTTTAAGGGAATTTATGCTCTAACACTGTTGTGAAAGAATGTTGACGCATGAACAGTGAACTCAGAGTTTTTATGGTGATTTATGAATTGGATTTGCCAAAAACAACATTTCTTTAAACAAAGAACACAAATAACTGAAAACAGAAGACGATAAAATAACATAAAGATATCATTGTAAGAAATCTGACTAGCAAGGGCGTGTATGTGTGTGTATGTGTGTGTGTGCCTGTGTTCACATTAGCGGCTGGATATGAGATCAGTGGGCAATGCCAGGGCAGTGAATAACAGACGAAGAGGGAAGAGGAACGGAAAGGGAAAGGAACAGCTGGTGTGGAGGGAGTTGAGTTGGGCTGGACACGGCGCTGAATAAATGTGTCTTGACTCTGGACAGAAACTACTGACAGAGTGTATGTCCTTGACAATGGCAGGAAGCTTGTTCCAAGGGGAGGAGGAGGCCGACTAAAGCTCATGCCTCAGCTGTTTTCTTTTGAATGTCGGTAATGACAAGGATTCCTGCATCCTGTGAGCAGGGACTGTGGCCCACGCAACAATTGTGGAAGATGAACTGAATAATCTGCTGTGGTGCATTTAGCCATTGGAGACTACACCTGTTGTGAACTCCTGAGTACAGCACTGGAGAATTTAAGAAGTTGCATATGAGATTGTACAACAAAATGCTTTTGTTAAACTAGCAAAGACAGGATAAACTCTAGTACCAAATTGAAAATATCAAGTTTGATTGGATATTGTCAGAATGTAGGATCTAAAGTTCTATAACAGTTATTTCCTTAAATAATGAAAATGATCTGCTAAATATGAGTCCCTCTTTCTCACTTTTTCTGTCTTCAGTTTCTATTTCCTGAAGCATTTTATGAAGGAAACAGGAGACATAACTTCTGGGAACAAAGGAATATAAAATCTGGGTGAAAATTAGTTTAAACCAATCTACTCCTTCTCGAAAAATCTAGGTATTTTTCAATGAAAATCAGTAAAAACAAAAAAATGTTAAGCCTTACTGATAAATAAACTGACACCATGGTTGCTACGTTAAAGTTGAGTGTCATCGGCATAAAAATGAAAGTGAACATTATAGACGATATTTCAGATAATAGGGGGAGTGTATGGAGTCAGTGAAAAAGTGAGTCTAGAACTGAACTTAAATGTGCAGAAATATGTTAGCATGTGTTGTACGATTTGAGCATATGTGCATGAAAGTGTATCGGTCTCCAGCAGCTAGCGTTTCTTCATATAGTGTGTGTGTGTTTGTGTGTGTTCATGTTTATAAACCCTTCTCTGTCTGTCGGTCGGCTTTCCTCTCCTCTCTCTTCACCTTCAGAGGGAAGGACACACATTCCAGTGCTGCTTCCCGACTCTAGCCCTGGGCGACGCTCAGCCAGAGCTGATAAGTGACAGGGGCCCCAGCCCCCACACAGGAGGCCCCCCCCCAATGCCTCCACACACACACACACACACACACTCGCACACACACACACACACACACACACCTCCTCTCCTCCCTGCCCTTCAGTCCACAGACGTGCTGCTCGGGAATTCTGCCCTCTGCCCCACTTCTGCCCCCCCCCACCTCCCCACCCAGACCCCCCCTTTTCTTTCTGCTAGAGACGAGGAGGTCTTTAAAGAGATAGATTGGTCTTTAATTTTTGTGCTAGCCTGGTCAGTGACACTGCTTCCCGCCCCCTCCTCTTTGTCTTCCCTGTACATTTACGAGCTGGACTGAGATGTGAGGAGTGGCGTCCGAAAGCTCGAATGGGAGATTAATCAATCTTGACGAGTGATTTAATGCAGATATTCTCTTTCATTTTAATAGGTGTTTTCACAGGTAGATGTAATGACCGTTTCTGCTGACGGGGCTAAGAGTGCAGCTGCTGAGGAGAGTTTCAGGCAGAAGGATGTGGGGTTTTAGCATTTTTTTTGGGTGTGTTAAGACATTTTAATCAGGTTACTTGTGGTAAGGTATAGAGAAATTCTCTCAGAAGACATACAGCATATATTTTTTTCAGAATTTCTTTACCACCATCCATGTCCATAGCACAAATTTTCTCTTTCCTTCTCTTTCTATCTCTCTGTCTCTCTATTAAGCATTCCACTCAGACCTGCACCAAGGCTCTGAGCTCAAAAAACACACTCTGACCGTGAGTGTGTATGTGCCTGTGTGTGCGTATCTGTGTGTGTGCACGGTGCGTGCCTGAATGTGTGTCAGCCTCAATTGCTGGAGCCTATCCAAGGTTTCCGTGGTGACCACACAACACAACGAGACAATCAGAGGCAAGCCCACGCAGCGCGGCGAGAGGACATTAACACAGGAACTGCGGGTCAGGGGGCAGGGGAAGACAGGGCAAGTCAGGGGGAGAGGAAGATGAAGAGGAAGGTGGAGGGAGGTGTCAGAGCCACAGCAAGAGGGTTGAGAGAGAGTGTGAGGACGAGGATGGAAAGGAGAGTAAACAACAATAAACAATAACACAACCTTAAAGGCTACTTTAGGTCTCTCTCTTTCATGCCTGCAAGACATCAAGAGCTTTAAAGGTTTCCTGGCCCCAGGAGTGCTTGTGTGGTTTTGGCTGCACCCCACCTGTGTGTGTGTGTGTGCGTGTGTATGTGTGTGTGTGTGTGTGACTGTGACTGTGCTATGCTGTGGTGTTAGTCAGAGATGGTTGCATGCGTGACTGAATCCGTGAGCAGCAGGGCTGTGTGAGGGTGCATGTTTGTGTTTGTGTGTGTGTGTGTGTGTGTGTGTGTGTGTGTGTGTGTGAGCATGCAAGCATGCACACGCCCCGAACGTAACGTGAGAACGTGTGTGTGTCTTTTGAAATTCAACTGTTAGAAACTGTGTGTGCGCTTGTGCATGTTTTCACTTTATTTTGTGTGTGTGTGCGTGTGTGAGCTTGTGTGCGGCTATAGACGTGCACGCGGGCGCTCTCACATATCTCTGTCCCCCGGGATGACGCTAAAAATATGTGGCTCCTCAAGCCTTCTGGTGTCTGAGCAGCGTCTGTCTGCTCTCCATTGCCGTCCCTGTGGCCCTCCCTCCCCTCCGTTACTCCTGTTCCCTCCATTCCTCCCTCAATTACACCCTCTTCCAAACACAGTACCTCAGCAAGCACACACACACACACACCAACTACACCCAGCTGTGTCCCTACTTCCACTGAGGATGACCTCTGCTCAGTCAGAGTGGGATAAAGGGAAGCGAGTGAAAAGAAGAATAAAAAGGTAGAGAGGGGTGAAGAAAGATGTAGGCACGCTATTTGGAGAAGGGAAATGATCGAGTATTGCAGGAAGGCTAGATTCCTGCTTTAACAACAACAGTGTACAGTATGTGTCGCATGTGTAACTCTTGGTGATTGTGTTTTTACCAGTTTTCACCAAAAAATATCAGTGTAAACTGATTTTTACCTGGGTTTTTTGGTCGTCATGCTCCCAAGGGGTGTTGTGTTTCCTGCTGCAATAAGACACTGGCCACTGTGGTTTACAATAAACAAAGTCCCCTTGTGACGGGCACAGCCTAGAAAATAGTCTTATGATACAGTGAAGAGAAAAGTTGAGAGAAAATGCAAATGAGCTGGTGATATGTACCAAAATCCCTCTAAGACAATGGAGAATAAAGTTAATTTTAAGATTGTAATACAGTTTATGGCAGATAAGTGCAAATAATGAACATCAATAGCAACAAAGTTACAAATAAAAAATATATATATTAGGTAATAAATATGCTGCAAATAGTATTTTTAAATCTGGAATTTTGTTTATTTATTATCCAATTCTCACTCAATTTTGAAATGTTCACTCCAACACTGCAAATTTAAAGATATGTCTTTCAAAAATAAAAATCTAAAAATAAAAAAATCTAAATTAATGACGCCTCTGGATATGGCAGGCAGGTTGTTATCCATATGTTAAAGCACCACCATCTCTTTTTTTTTTACAGATATTGGCGCATCAGAGGCGTCTCGAAGGGCTGCCTCAGAGGATGCTGGGTCATCGGGGAGCGCACCAACCTGCGCAGGGCGTGGCCGGGTGGCTCAGCTGATGAAAACCTTCAGCGCTGAAAGCTCTACAACCACACAGACCCCCTCCCGCAGCATCAAGCCTCCTCTCCCCTCCAAGCCCAACCACTTGCGTCTAACGACCACACCTTCTGTCAGGTAATCTACGCACGCTGATGCACGGACGCCCATCCAGCTTCACGCATCCCCGTGATTCAGATAAAGCCACACTGGACAATGTCGGACACACAAATGTGGAGCCTCAGCCAGTGGGCTAATGGGATAGAGAACTCCAAAGGTGGCTCTCACAAATGCTCACAATGTTGCTATCACTCCCAAGGCACAGCGATGGAAATGCTTGAATGTAATGGTTTTCTTTTACTGTTGGATGCTGCAGTACTGTAAACAATCTTTGTGGGAAAGTAATTCCAAAGTGATTGAATTTTCTTTTTGTATAACTTACATTCATTCTACCTTTTATCTACTTGCCAGGGAATTGATGACTATCACATGTATTCACTCGCTGTTGATGCTTTCCACTTTGCGCAACATGTGGAAAAATACACTCTCATCCTCACACACAAAGACTTTACACAGTATATTGTTTACTCTCCATTAGCATTATTTTCATCGCTTATGAGACCGTTTGCATTAGCTCATGTGCAGACACACACATGGTTCAGTGTTCTTTCTTTTAATTTTTGTCTTTTTGAACAAAAGAATGGGCATGGATAGGCAGAACGGGTGAAATAAGGTACTATAGGGTCCTCCTTCATCTTGCTGTCTCCTCTCTGGGAATAGTGTGGGTTGTTTATTTGTCACAATGCGATGTATGTCTCCCTCTGCCACCTGGCAGTAGCCTCATTGCGACCTGTTGTGGACCAGTGACAGTGCCAAATGCCTCGTCTGTCTCTCCCAGTGGATCAAATCCTGGGAAGTTTGACAGTCACCACCAAATAATCCAGCTCAGTTCTGTGTTAATCCTCTCTGTTTTCTCAATACTAATTTACAGATGTGTGGTTGTATGTTGTGTTTTTTTTTTTTTTTTTACATTTTCTATGGGGAGAAAGATGTTTTGTAATGGGATATTTAACACTACTACAATGCTCACATGTAAAACTGAGAGACATCTAGTGTCTTTGATGTCAAGCTTCTATTGTGCAATCAAAGAAACAATAAAATTGGTGTCTAAAAATCCAAAAATCCATCCAATCTAATTCTTTCAACTACTCTTCACAATTACACATATATACTGGGAAACTGTGATTAGCAGAATACAACCCACAAGGCCAACATGTTACACAGTTTTCAGCTACTTCACTGAGAGTATAAGTAATTTTTAAAATTTCCAGCCTCAGCAAATAGACTTGCATGCTTCTTCAGGGCCAGTGTAAAATTTTAATTTTAATTTCAGCACAGCTACACATCCACCCCCACACTTATAACTGTGCTCACACATTTCTTGCTTAATTTCCAGTAAGATTCTCCCCAAGCTTGCAAATGAAATTTAAAATGTTCGCCAGTGCTAAAATTGTGAGCTATATTTCCACTTCTGTGTCTGCAATTTCCATTGCAGATTGTGGTTACCTCAGCTAATGTTTGGCAGCGGGCTAATGTGTAGAAAATCTGCACTGTAACAAATCTTCTCACTGGGGGTGAATAAAAGCAGCACTCCCAACATTGTATAAGATGTCAGATGAAAGTAGGGTAGCATGGCAGTTTGAGATGAGACAGTTTTTATGAAACTCCAAAATTAAACATTTCCTACCTGTGGCTGCATTTTCAAAGGAGATAGCTTGAAGAGCAAGATACACACATACACACACGTACATGCACACGTGTACACATAGACATATAAAAAGACAGTGAGTATGCTTGTGTTTCATTGCACTACAATGGCAACAGTAGACCTGTAATACAATACACTGATACAGCACAGCGGTCACTGTATTCTCTACAGGGGGCACTGTGTGTTTGTGTGTGTGTGTGTGTGTGTGTGTGTAATATCGGACTACTGTTGCAATAGTCAATTGTGTAGTAATTTCTGAGAAGTTCAGAGAACAGTGATTCATCAAGACTCTTTCTTTTCTAGACAGACTGCATTCACAAACACTCCCTATATTACCATCATCACTGTATGTTTCTGTATCATTAAACAATACTCATCAAGGCAGCAGCTTGTGTGTGTGTAAGGTGCTTTAAATGTCTTTTTGAAAAAACAACAGTAGCCAAGAAGGAATCTTTTTAGGGTTTAACCTGAGGGTCGAGTGTAGGCACATCTGGAGGCACATCCAGATGCAGAATCTATGAGGTTCTGCTCGACCAAAACAATAACTGTTAAAATAGCATGTGTATTACAGCTTTTCATAACTTAAATTCAGAAAGTCGCAATAATTGAAGATGTAAGAAAATTAGTTTCATTTTGCCTTAAAGTCCCCCTCCACTCCACATCTTTTTCTTCTTGTTCCTTCAGTTGGATGTTTGAGCTTCACTATGCAGAATGATGTTTCTGCAGAGTTTGACACCAGAAGGCTGTTTTCACATTCATCTGTTGGAAGTGAAAATTTTCTCTGTGCTCATTAAACATCTGATTTTAATAGGTGGGCCTATGAGCATGACTTGTGACATCACAACTAGTTTGGAAGCCAATCCTGGTCAAACATTCAACTTACGCAAGTGTGATGTGGAAACTTGAAGCCTCCAGTGCATAAAACCCTGAGAATAGACTTAACAGTAAAGTGGGAGACATTTTGTGTCCAAAAGTTAAACTTTTGAAATGAAATATATTTTCATATTCATACATTCTGGAATTTTTAATGAGGGAGAAGGAGTAGATGTTTATTGTTCCAAGCAGAGTATTTTTATATGTCTTAATACATGTCTGGAGGGAATATTTAAGTTTTATTTTGCCTCTTCACGGCCAGCAGAAAAATGGAACAGTAGAGAAAAAAAATAGTAGACCCATTCAATGTAATAATTAGTTGAAGTTAGGAAAATATCAAAGCACATGCTTCACATGTCACGCTCATGTGGGGTTGTGTCTTGTTCACTTCTCCAGTACATATTTCCCGGCTGGGGAAACATATTTCAAAGTCAGGCTGGTGACTCTTGTACAACCATTACACTGCTGTCTCCTGGTAGAGAACAGCTAAAACCCAATTTTAACCTAATTAACCAAGTTTTTTAAAAAAAATTGTCATAACATACAGTATGCAAAAACATTTTTTGAGTGAAATACTTATGTACCCATATGCTAAGACAGTGTGTGATTCCTTCAAAAAAAGTGTCAAAAGGCCCCCTAGAAAAAGTAGGAAAAGGTTAGCAAAGCTACATTTAGGTTCTGTGTCATTTCACAGCCAAAGTGATAAGATGCTGAAGGTGAACCATACGTTGAAAACAACACACTGCTGTACAAATACACAAAGATCTTGTATCTGTGTAGGCCCACATAGAGGTAGGCACCAATGTCACTACTAGACTGATGTTCACTTGAGCAAAGTACATCAGGCAACAGTCCCCAGGGGGGCGAAGCCCACATGTCCCAGCGCACATATACCTATACAGAACTGTTTACAATCAAATTTACAGTAGACTGCTCATCTTTAAGACCCACAACATAGCATATCATGGAACATATGAGGTTCTGCTTCACACACACTGTAGATATTCGTGCGGCACCACTGAAAATTTGTTGAAGCACGCAACTGTGAGTTGCCGCCTAGATCTCTGTCTCCCAATGAGCCCAACAATGGCCGTGGCTGTTCTCTGATGCGCAGAGACATCGTCGAGCAGTTTCCAGGAGATATCTGTGGCGAGTCCCTTGGTATGCCCACCCCTCACTCCCCCCCCCACATCCCCTCCACCCTGCACACTTCTCCTCTTCATCCACCGAGCCTGGCCACTGCTGTCGTCAGGGCCCTCCGAGATAAAAAAGAGGCTGTTGTTGTCTCCTCGCAGGAGAGATGGACGTCTGTTTCTCTCTCTCTTTTTTTTTTCTGCCTCACTCGCTTCACACCGACAGAAGGGGAAGTGAAGGGGGAAGAGAGAGAGAGAGAAAAAAAAAACAACAGTGTGGAGGAAAGAAAGACAGCTATACTGCGTGCTGTGGCGTTCCACCACACCACCAATAACCCCTCCACCCCCCCCCCCCCCCCCTCACGTCCCCCCCCCTACCCCTTCCTCCTCCACCACCACCAGCCCCATCCACAGCACCCCCAGTAGAGAGAGAAAGAGAGAGAGAGGAGAGAAGAGAGGGGGGCCAGGGCCATGTGATACGGAGAGCATGCGGGCACAGCTTCACCCCCAGGCAGAATGAACGGGGGCCTGCTGTGTCTCTCCTGCATGATTAATCTGGCTGAGGGGCAGGAGGACTGCCACAGCCCTGCCTGCATTAACTCCCTACTCTCCAGGTCCGCATGAACACACACACACAAACTCACACACCGACAGTAGACCAATGGTCAGACACAGGTTTACATACACATACTAGAGCTGTGTGTGCACAGCTAGTAAAGAATAGTGACTGGAACTGAAGTGGATTCCTATTGAGGTATCAGATTCTGGCCCCATTAAGTTTAACTGTATACTTGTCTTTTGCCAAGGGCACCGTCTCACTGTCATTTATGCACTGACACGACACTAATCCTTCTGCATGTCGTTAAACTGTAAAGAGCACCACGATGTGAGGCCGTTCAACAGTGTTGGTTTCTAGGTAGTTCTGGGTTTCTGTGACTCATCCTCTCATGTGACCTCTGTCTCCCAGGCAACATTGTGGATGTTTGCTGGTGCCGGTCTTTTGTGTAATTCATATGAGGCAGATGGTCCAGGAAATGTGGCTTACTCTTCAAAAATCTCCCAGACAAAGAGTATCTGGCATGTGATGGTCAAATTTTCAAATCACCATGACAGCTTCTCAGGATTGCACAGCAGGCCTGTCATATTGTCTCACAGTATTACACTCAGCTAATGTAGACATGATACCGGAAAATAATGTACACTGTAACAGTCCCTCCCACGGCTGGCAGGACTGATTTCTTCCATAGACTGTCCTGGAATGTTTTAGCCATGAACCGCTGAAAAGCAGGAAGTGTTGTGAGGACTGGGTGTTGTGCAACAGCGGAGACCGAGCATCAAAAGGCAGGCAGAGGGTTAACATCCTGCAGTCCGCTCCACATTAACTGGAAAGGAATGAAGTGTCAAGCATGTTTTCACCACAGCAAGACGGTCAAAACTCTACCCCCTCCTCCTCCCACCAACCAGTCACCCCTCAAACCTTCTCCCCCACATCACCCACATGCCTCCCACTCCCAACAACCTCCCACAGCCATGACCAAATTATTTTCCAGCCTCCCGAGATTTGCCTCGCCAGACAAAAATCTGCAGCGCAGTCCTGATTCAGTGCACAAGCACACTCAGCCTCCCTCGTCTTTCGATGCCTCTCTGCCACCCCCAAGAAAATAGGTCTTCTTTTTTACCAACTTGGCCTCTGTTGAGATGGTTCTTTGTGTTTTTACTTTACAGATGTAAATTGCTACCCGCTGAATACTTTGAACAATAACTTGTTAAAATGCCACATTGTGTAAGGATTAAATGAATGTACAGTATCTATAGGCAGGTACGGTGCTAATACAGGTGTTCTGGTTTGAGCGGGTGAATGAAAGTACTGAATGAGCAGAGACAAGGAGAGGGAGGAGGCACAAGACAGAGAAAGAGGACGGACACTCAATGATTGAGAGAATAAGTGAAATGGGGAGTAGAATGAGAGTGAAGAGAGACAGAACGAGGGAGGGAGAGAGAAAATAAGCCCCACCAGTGAGCAGGCCACACAGCCCTGCCAAACTGCTTGAAAAAAAGCCCCCTCTGTTTTATTTATAGTGCGCAGTATCCATGGCAACCAGAGAGGTCAGGCAAGCTGGGCCTGCGCTTCACCCTGCTCTGGGGATTAGGATTTCACAGAGGTTCTCAGATGTGAGGAAGGTGGGCTAGAGCAGCTCACTGCTCGCCAACGCAGCCCTCCTGCCTTTTGGTGAAGTCTGGGCCCTGCGAGGGAAGAGAGGGGGAGCAGCAGAGAGTCATGGGAATACTGTGGGAACGGTGGTTTGTGGTGAAGGGGCTGGGAAGAAGGGGACTAGCATGGAGGGGAAACATACACGCATGTTAGCAGTTGCATGCAGAGGCTGTTTTGATTAGGTGCCTTCTGTCACACAAAGGCTCATTAGAGTTTTTTCGGAAGGGTTTCTTACTTAGCGTGAAATTCAAAAAGGTCAACAAGTTCGTAGTAAATGTTCCCTTTTGACAAGATACATTTGTCAAGAAACAAATCTGGCAACATAAAAATTTTGGCTTAAGTTGTATTAAAGATTGCTTTGTCCTGTCCTCACTGATACTCTCAAGTTTGCCAAACGTTTTCTAAGAATTGAGTCTAATTTACTTTTTTCCCCTTTTCTAAATTTTGTGGGCTTGTTATTTTCATCCCATGAAAGACTCCTTCCAAAACAGCTAAGCCAGTTGGAATGAAGTGTTGGGAAGAGAGAGGTAGGGCGAGAGAGTTAGACAAGAGATGAGGAAAAAGCTGATTGCCCTCCAGGAAATGCATGGTGTGACTACAGCAGAGACCTCCAGATTCCTCCTGGGGCAGAGGACGTGCGTTGCTAGGAGATGGTTCTTGGGCTGGTGTTGCCATGCGTGGATGCTGTTGCCTGCCATGCTCCGATGTGCAGAAGGACAGGGATTCGATACTCTTTTAAGGGAGCATGTGTGAAAGGACCTAAAGAGCCATGGAGAAAAAAAAGTGCTCAATCTTCATCATGAGGGACTAGTAATGACTTCCCCTATCTCTAGGGGGCACCCTCAGCACCTGAGTCACAGGACCAACAGAGCCAGCTTTTCCCCCTTGGAGCTGTGACCAATCCAACATTTGTGGTTGCCAGGAATAGATGTCACAGGCACATGATCATTGTAGCTGCCTCAGAGGTGGTCAGTTTGCCCTCCTTGGGTTCATGAGGGGGATGGAAGACATGTCGAGGTGCAAAGGCAGGAAAGCATTCAAGATGCTTTAAACTTGCTTTAATAAACTGCCTAATGGCTACGGGCTTGGTTGCTAGAGAGTGGAGGGCTGATCCATTCTAGAGGAGAAACAAGTCAAGTTTATGCAGCAATATTGACACACAGTTGGGATTGGAGTAAACTATAGATGAGCACAATGGTCTGCAAGGTGTGAACATTTTGAAGCTTAAACAGTTGGAGTAATAGACAACCTTGTTTCTAATCTACGTCAGCTCAATACCAAGCATTTCGTTCCAGCGACTCATAAAGACACAGTTCAGAGATCAAAGAACAGTGTTTGCAGTTACTGGGAAAACAGAAAAATCTTCCCACACATACCTGAGCATAAATGCACACACAGAGTGAGAGATAACACACAGTGACAGCTAAGGTGGTTGTTTCATTCAATAAAATAATCATTCAGGTGAGTGAAGACCTTGATATGTGAATCTGAACCTCTATAGATTTGTGCAATTTTTCCCACCACTTGAAGAGGAAATGAAATTACTTTTAAATTATGTGTATTGCACAGATTTTTATTGTTAATCTATGAATTCTGAGTTTTGAGCTTTTTAAACCCATGGATCAAGGAAAATTCGCTCCTGTAAAGTCATTAAATTACATTTTTATGTCCCATTACATTTCTGCAACTTAAATGAAAATGAGTCTTGAACCTTTTTTTTCCACTCTCTCTCTCGCTCTCTCTCTCTCTCTCTCTCTCTCTCTCTCTCTCTCTCTCTCTCTCTCTCTCTCTCTCTCTCTCTTTCTCTCTCTCTCTCTCTCTCTCTCTCTCTCAACCATCCCAGAGTGTGCAAGTTCGCAATTTGGTGTCATTGGGCCCCATTTCCTTTTCTTTTTCCCGGATAACAGAACATTCAACACATATAAAAACAGCTTACATTCTTTAACAGTATAACAACCTAAATTTAGTGGAAACTGTGAGGGCATTTGAGAAATCTGAAATAGGGGAAGTAGCACAGTGGAGGGAATGATGAATATTTAAATACTTTTGGGACTGAGAGAAATCACTATTACCCTCTATTTGTGTTTGGGTCTTATCAGTGATGTCATGCTCTATATAAAATGATATTTAGGTGGCAACAGAATTACTACAAGGCCCATATAAGGGTTATATTGACACATAAGGCTTCTATAAGGTGTAAAGTTATCTTCATCTTGCATGAGGGAGCCTTACAGTGTACTAATCTGTCTCTAACACTGCACCAAACTGTAGCACTGCAGATACAATATACAGTGTCTCTCTGAGCATTATATACTATAGGGTGTAATGATATTTACACTCACTCAGGTTCACAGGAGCTGAATTATATTGTGCATTACTGCAAATAGGTTTTCAGGGGAGTCAGTATGCCGGAGTAAGTAGCGAGACAAGTCCTTCAATCAGAGCAACCAGGTTCAAGCCCCTCCATTGACTCATAGCCCATCTGCCCCGGGCTGCTGTTCTGCTGCTGACCCTGTAGACTGACCTCCCTGTGGAAGAAAACTTTACTCTGCAATCCTCTAAATTCATTTATTTATTTAAGATGATGGTAAAGAAAAGAAAATTCCATACATACAAATGCCACATAGAGTTAAAAGAAATAATCTAACATGCATTTCTGTTTTGCAGCCCTCAATGGATCGTTACTTTAACACAAAAACAGTAAGCTCTGGGAAGCTCTAACAAGTGTTGCTTTTGTTGTTCTGAACAGCTGGTAGCAGGTATAGATGTTTATTCCTGGGAATAATCCTCTGCAGTGCACAGGAACTGATATGTTACCAGGAGCAACAGCAGCAGTTTGTTTGAAATCAATACAAGAAGACTTAAGTAGTTCATAACCAGTTTGGCTAAACAAATGAAAAAACTGGTTACCCACAGAAACTTGAGCTTTATTAACCAAAAACACAACAAAAGAATGTCTCAGTACAGGTTAAGAAAAAACACAGCAATGATCACTTATCACCTAAGATTTCATTTAAAACTAACATATTTGCATTTTCTGAAGAAAATGTGTGTTAGAGGTGGAAGCTGTTCTTCTGCTGCAACTGTCACTGCTGCCAGCTGCAGCTACTGCTGTTGCTGCTGCCAGCTGCAGCTACTGCTACTGCTGCTGCTGCTCCAACAGCAATAATTTAAATCTTTTAGCGCAACCTACAGGTGAAATTATATCAAATGCTACACACTTGTTCAGCATCCCCATCAGTACAACTTTGCTGAATTTGGTTACCTTGGAATATTACATTAAAAGAGATATGGCGGTGGTGTTTTACTAATGACCACAAGGTGGGGCTGTTGGTATCATGATTCAGAATGTCGTGCACATTCTCACAGAGAACTTGTGTACCTACCGAGTTTCATTTTATTGAAGACAACAGAATTGCAGAAATATCATGTGATAATGTTACTTTAGCACCCCCTCTGAGTAGCATTGTAGGAGAAGTTACACACTTGTGGAGTGTGGCTGTATGTACAACATTCTCAAATTTGGTTGCAATCCAATTTAGCATTGAAGAGTTGTGGCACGTACATCAGGCCACGCCCTCAAAAGTTTGATAACCAATTACAGACAAACAGTAAGTGATACCCAAAAATGAACTCATGAGTTTTGTTCGGGGTCATCTAAATATGGTATGTACCACGTTTGGTAAAGATTAGATGAAATATGTGCCAAAAGAAGCAAAAAATGTGTTTACCAAAAAATCCAAAATGGCAGAAAATATTTCGAGGCACAAATGGGCGTGACCTATTTCATTCAAGTCAGCTTCATCCAAGGAACACATTGTGCAAATATTGTTTTGCCACTCCTCATTGTTCATGAGTTATTAGCCAAAATTATAAAACACGTAATAACTGACCACATGGTGGCACTATTGGTACCATGTTTTAATATGTTGAGCATTTCCACATGGGGCACCTGTCCATGAAGTATGATTACTTTCGCATTTTTAATTTTTGAGATATCAGCTTTCAAACATTCCTCCCATAGACTGTCCATTATAAATTTTAATACTTTAAATAATTATATTAAAAAAGTATAAAAGTCATAAATTTAAAAAAAAATCTGAATGACAGCAGTATTGTCCTGAAAAAGCTGAACATTTTAATATTTGAAAGCGACTGAAAAATGCACAGAAGAAAAAAGAAGGAATAAAGAGTGAAGATAACATAGTGTGAGAACTGCACAGCTCTCAGTAAGTAAAGTAAACAAGAATTTCATTGTACATCACTATAAAAGTGTCAGATATTCCTACAAAAATCAATCAGCAGCAAGAAACTTGAAAAACTTTTGAAAGGACAAAGAACTAGGACACTGTAGCATCATGTTTGTCCAAAACTTTTATTGAGTACTTGTTCCTACTCAGTCAGCTGATGAGCCAAGACTCTGAAATAATGTGGCAAGGCAGGATGACAGCATTTCCATGTGTGAATGCTCAAATAGGTGGGAGGAAGCAGTGGGGTTAGGGTCCGAGGGGCAACAAGGTGACGCAGATCCAGTTACTGTAACACACACAAGGTCTTTTGTGCATCCAGCCTCTTTGATAAGTAAAGCCCCTCATATCTGCTTTTACTGAACTCCACTGAAGCAACCTGATACTGATACTGCAGCAGCGGTGGACAGATTCTCCAACATCTATATCATTTCACTGGATTCAACACCCAACCGAAGAGTTTTCTTCACCTCTCTATCACTTATTTATTCTCTCTTCAACTCAGACCGACTACACTCAACTACAAAGTCTCCTCCAACTTAAAATATTTGAATATTAGTGATTTCTATAGTAAGAGTTCTCTTTTTAATTATCTCTTTCTCTCTGTCTTTATCTCTTTTTATTATTAATTTCATGAATACATTTAAAGGGGACTAATATCCAAAATGAGTAAATGAGAGTACAGAGGAGGAGTAATGTTGCAATATACACATCGCTGGCTTTTTTAGTATCGTTTAGTTTTGTTTTAATTGGGCTGTTATTTCTCCAGTCTCTTTCTTGTTTTAATGCTGTTCATTAAAACAGACTACACTGCTGCAATATGTTTACATATTAACATTTATATCTTCATATCTGTTACATATTTATAGTTTCATACTTAACTTGCACTAGAATGCCCAATCTGGTTGTGTATGTTATTCGATTGTTCACGTAAGGTTAAACAACGTACAAACACTTGCTGATCAAACTGTTAAACTATTCAAATTTGGTTTGAATAGTTGGTTTCGTACATTTTCTGCATGCAACGTAAAAAAAAAATGTTGATTTTAATCAGTACTGTTGTCTACAGAGGCTGCATACTTGCTCCCTTTTCACAACTACAACCAAAAGTGTTGCTTTGAGTGTTGCGAAAATGTGGGTTACCTGCACAGCAGTAGGTGGCTGAACGCTACCTGTGTAGACACTGATGAAGAACTAAAACTGCTGCTGCACTGCTGACATGCAGTTTTCATTACACAGTCTTACTCAAATTTGAGGACTTACTCAAGTATTTTCTTAGTTTCTGATATCTACTCCTTGGCAAATTCATCTGTGGATTGAATGAGGAAAATTGACACAATCATTTCCTCCATTGTTCACTTGGACACAAAGACATCTTGTGGCCGCATGACTTAGTGAGAAGTCCCCTTTTTCTGTTGTAGTTTTGGCCAAAGCTCCTCTGTGGTTTTCCTTCTGTTCATCGCTCTTGCTGGTGTTGTCCAGCCATTCTGTTGATGTCTCTCTCTGTTTTGCTCATTTTACTTTTTCCTTTCCCAGCTCAGGGTGACTGGGGACTTGTGTTGGTCTGTGGAGGCAGGCTGTAGCCAACGCTGTGAGGGGCTCAACTTGGTTCTGCTCTGGTTCTGGTGCTGGCTGACCAGCAGGCCCCGCGGCTCATGCCCAACTCCAGGACGGGCAGTAGTGGAACGGACAAAGGACTTCATTCTCTACGGGGGGAGGAGGGGGAGGGTGGTAGGATGAAGGGGGCGTTAGGAGAGATGAGGAAAGCGAGAGAGGAAAGGGGGGCTGGCGAACTCAGCGCAAGGGGTCTTATCCTCCCGGCTCAAACACATGCCACCAGCTGCTGCCCCCTTCCTGTGCTTTCATTAAAAAGCCTCCCTGTGCTCCGCTGGGTAATCCACGTGCTTTACTGAATAAGTGTGAGGTAAATACAGTATGTCTATCCATTTCTCTGCCTCTACAGTGTCTGTTTTGCCATGTCTTTCTCTTCGTTGCTCCCTGTCTCTGTTGGGCAGTGGAGAGCAGTCCATTCTCTGCATATATGTGTGTGTTTGTGTGTGTGTGTGTACCTGTACGTGCGCCCATGGAGTCTGTCAGACTCTCAGTGTTTCCAGCTCTCAGCCCAGAGCCAAGGCAAGCATTGCCAGAGGGAGTGCCTGCAATGTAGGGCGCCCAGCAAGCTGGACGCAGGCAGAATATCAACGCCACACGGCAGACACTCCTCCCAGCAGCCCACCTGCTGACTTACGTGATCCAAATGTGAGGAGGGAGGGGGGGTTCGGTGGAGAGAAGGTAGTGGGGGAGGACAGGCTGCAGGAAATTGCCAGGTAGTTTCCAGACCCACTTCCCTGTGTTGCGCCCAATTAATCAGGGCTACATCTGTGTTGGATGGACCTCTACCCCAAGGGGAGGGGGTGGAGCAGAGACGTTTGTGTTTTTGTCTGTATGTGCACATTTGTCACACGTTTTGTGTTTCCGTGCATGTGCGCATGAGTGTGTGTGTGTGTGTGTATGTGCTACCTGGGAGAATGCACGGTGAGAGTGTTTGATGGTAGAGGAGGGAGTGAAGGGGGTTTTGTGTGTTTTGCGCGTATTTGTCGGCAAAGACGGCAGGAGGTTGTTGATGCTGGGCTTATTCCAGCCTTGCAGTCAAAACTACAGTCATGGACAACCTTGTCTGGTCCACTGTCCTCCTGCTTGTACACATTATTCTCCTGGTTCCCCCCCAATCCCCCTATCCCCCTAACGCATGCACACATACACACACACACTGTTCTCTCCTTTGCCTGGCCTCACTAGGAAAAGGATCATTTTTCAGCACCTGTGTAGCTCAGTGCCTGTAT
The DNA here is from genome assembly GCF_910596095.1 of Thunnus maccoyii. Lineage (NCBI taxonomy): Eukaryota > Metazoa > Chordata > Actinopteri > Scombriformes > Scombridae > Thunnus > Thunnus maccoyii. The sequence continues at coordinate 19,672,643 of NC_056545.1, forward strand.
GTTTACTTCCTGAAGCTTCTGGCACACCTGGACCTGAGCTACCCCTCCTTCTTTCATCTCTGCTCTCCAGTTTTTTTTTCTTCTCCCTTGTTTGGCTGTTATGTCTCCAGTCTCTTTCCAGGTCTATTCATATGAATAACAAATGAAATTGAATAATATGAGGCCAGTGAGTGTCTAAGTTTCCACAGAGAGAACAGCAGCTTCTACTTGTTATGCTTGTTACAAGAGTCTGACTGGCTGCACAAATAACTTTTAATTTTACATTTTTATTTACATTTTCTTATCAAAACTTATCAAAGCCCCTTCAATAATAGATTATGATTAATGTAGTCCAGTAAGACATAAGAATGCATTTAAGAAAATGACAAAAGTGTGTGTCAATTCAACGGGATGTTCTGTAAGTATGAGCACATCTTACTATCACTGGCGGCTGTTTATATGATAAAAAAAACCTCCAGACATATATGAGTAAAATTTAACAAGCCCTTGATCATGTGTTTAATTTGACTTAAGTCTTTTGTGAGACCATGTCTGCAGTTTGGGTAATTCACTGCTCAATTGATTAAATCTGGCTTGTCAATTTGAAAAAAAAAACATTTGACTTCACACAATAAAACTATGAGAACAGGCCTATCGTGTCTTGGTGCGCATTAATGTAAGCGTGTGTGTAGCTCAAAATCCTGTGTGGAGCCCTGGCATAGTGTGGTGCAGTGCAGAGTGGAGAGGAGAGACAGCTGCCCTGACAGATGCCGGGAGGCAGGACCCCACTGGGAAGCAGAGGGAGGGAGCTGGCACTGTCTCACCCCAGCGGAAACACCATAGGCTGCAGAGGAAGTGGGCAGGGGGACAAACCAGGGGCTCAGTGTGTGTGTGTGTGTGTGTGTGTGTGTGTGTGTGTGTGTGTGTGTGTGTGTGTGTGTGTGTTTTGGATCTACTTTAAGAGGACCTTGGCAGTTGGTCATGTACGTATATATTTATATCTGATGCACACACACACACACACACACACACACACACACACACACACACACACACACACAGTATATACAATATATACAGTCCAACCAAATAGGCAGGCCACGCACTCAATGCTGTGCCCATATCAATCTATAATATGTGGGAATAAGAGATTTTTTTTCAAATTTGAAATAGTAAGTAATTCATGTCTGTTTTATTAGCTACTAGCTTCTATTAGCTTATAAAATAGTGCACTGTCCATATACCGTACTTAGTTTATAGCATTCCCATCACAATGCGTTTAGAGTGCATTTGAGCCTTGCATTAATGTGTGTTTTCCTTTACCCAGATAGGGTATCCACATACAGATTGTATGTTAATGCCAGGTGTAAATGAGGTCATACTGTATGAGAATTCTCATTCAAAAGTGTAAACCTTTCTCTCTCTAATGGATATACTCAGTAAGAGAAATACTGTAAATTTAACTGGAGGAGCAGAGTATTGTTTTTGTTGTTGTTTGTTTGTTTGTTTGTTTCAAAATTGGAAGTTGTTAACCATTATGTCAAATGGTCAGTGTGAGTGGAGAGTAGTAAATGGATAAAGCCTGGTATGTTCCAATAATGTCACATATAAAATAAGGCTCCAATAAAGCTTGTTTTCAACCAATATAAATAATATCAAATTAATTAAATAATCTCAAAAAATCTTTGAGCAATAATCAAAAGCATCCTCATAGTGCTCATCCATGAATGAGTGCAAAAGTGGCACTTTGACACTCACTATATGTGGCACACTGCCAGCCTGAGATTTTAAGGCAGCAGAAGAAGAATTTACATTTTACCACTGTGATGGGTGACGTTAGATCATACCTTCTTTGGAGCGACATAAAAAATGCACCATGGCCTGATCTGTAGTCTGTGTACAACAGCACAGTGTTCGTATTTGGTCCATATAGCAGTGGTACATATTTGTAATCCTTGCATCACCTTATGTATGCAACATTATTTAATGCATTCAAACATTATTCTTTTGACTTTTTTAGTGGTTTATTGTGTTGCAGACTGCATTCAAATGGACTGAATTGCTTTTGATTAATTTACTGCACATAATGTACGCCATAATGACTAAGACATCATTTATAGATTTTTGCAAATTGAGTGAAATACAGAAATATCTCTTTTAAAGAATTATTTAACCCAGTGAATTAACACATTGTCGAAGCACCTGGCAGAGATTACAGCTTTGGCTCTTGACCAATATATTTGCAAATTAGCAATGAAATGTTCAAAACAAACACAGAATTTTGAGGATTTTTAAGATTTAAGTATTGGCCCTACAATTCTCCAGTTTATGTCCAATGACTTCCTGGATTGTTTGCAAGTATAAAATAATTTGGTTGAATAAACTTAAACAATTCTTGTCATAAAACAGTACATGAAATCTCGTTGAGCCATAAAAGCGAAGATCAGAAAGCCGTGAATTTAAATTTATAGGATTCCACTGCAGCTGCTGATAGTCAGCTGATGTAAAGGATCCACACTGACGCAGTAGTATAACTCAGATGATACTCAGCAGATGATACTAAATTGAGCAGTAACGATGGAGAATCGAGATAAAGTGTTACACTTTTTAACTAATCAGATTGCAGAATTATTTCTCTTCATGCTCACTTGTTAGCGATGGATAAGACTGAGTCTTTTACCCAAGTCCAATCATTGCATTTATCTCACATTAGTGAACCAGTTCCAGTCACTTGCAGAAAATGGATTTGTCTTTAGAAATGTACCTTGCAGCTATATTCTCTGCACTCTTGCCTCAAAAATGATGAATGAATGAACAGAAAACCATAAAAACAGCACATGGAGCATAGTGTAACTTGAATTATGTAATTATAGTGCAACTATGACTATGTGTCTGAGATGTAAGCTCCTCTTCATTTTTTACAATTCCTTTAATCATAATTATATACACATCAGTTCAACAACAGCTCTCTGACATAAATATCTAATCCCAAGTCCCAAGTACAAAAAGCATATTCTATATTTTTTGCAAAATGGCTTATACTTAATACTTAAATATACTTTTTATATGTAAAGAAGTGGTATACTAAAGTATAGTTGTACACATAGAGTTTCTCATACAAATATAGTAAAAATGATGATGATTTTCATGTATTTTTTGATACTTTTGGTGACCAAACAAATACCCCATTTTTAGGTCAACAGAAGTGTTCTGCAAAAATACAAAACATATGTAAAAAACACAATATTGTTGTAATATTTTTTTAGATGTATAATTAACATTACATTAATTATAGGCAATCATTAAGATTAATAAAAATTCTGAAATTTCTCAGAATAAACTAACACACATTTTAGCTTTATATTATCCAAAGAAGGTACACTCTCAACATTGCTTCACACCCATACTGGTGCACACACTGACGTGCAAAATATAGAAATGAACTCTTTCAATGTCTTCCTCCTTAGTTATATGACTGTGATGTGGTCCTGCCTGTGTGATTGTCTCTTGTTATGGCTCCCTGACTACATGCACCAGCACCCCGTACCACTTTTCCGAGTGGTGCATCTTTCTCAGGAGAGCCATCTTTGAATAGGTGATATTATTATTTTGGGTGATAAAAAGAAGCCTCATCTTGTGTTCAACAACTCCACTGGTGGTACTTGTATACATGTATATAGACATATTCTGGCGAAAATGGAAACCGCTTGAAACATCTTGAGGATACAGGTGGACAGAAGAGAGTGTATGATGCAGGAGTGCTTTGAAAAGTTTCTGTAGACATTTTTTTTACATTTTCCTCACTGACAACACTCGTCATGATTGAAATTCATTGTAACTGACTGATTCCATGCCATTAAATGAAATAAAGCTAACATGTTGCTGTGCTCTACTGTGTCTAATACTAAAGAAATATTTCAAAAAAAGTTTCAATATAATTGTCAAGATTCACTATAATACTACATGAAATACTGAAAAACCCTACGGCATAATGAGTCTTGAAATACAATGGATAAAAATTTACAGTATAGGTCTTATCAGTTTTTTATGAATATACTCAAGTATATTTGGAAGTGTACTGACATGTAGCACACTTTTTGCATCTTTTAAGTGTGACCTATGTCAGCTAAACATGACATTTTTTATATAAATATACACTTAAAACACATAATTGACATTCAAACCTTTACACTTTTTTAATTCACTGAAAATATTCCGTTGTATATCAATATATACTTTTTTTTTTCTTACAATTTTACATCAAAATATATTTGCAGAATGGAAAATATACTGTGTCATAATTTTTCACTTTCACTAACATGTCTCACTCGCAAACATGGGTCAAATTTCTTTGATACAAATTGTACACTTTCAAACCTTTCAGTCAGGAACACTCACACTGTGAGCCGTTCACAAAAGGTTACACAGTTTACATGTGGGTGCAACGTGCTCTGCTCTCCAGGAAGTTCTCCATATGAATCATCTGAAGAGTGTTTGGGAACACCAATAACACCGCAAAGATGTATTGGACACTTTTCATGAAGACATTGAAATTCAGCTATTAAGCACATAAACATATGCATGTTATCATATTCTTTGTTATTAATAAGGAAAAATGGGGTGGCAGACAGTGTAAACAACACAACCATTAACAGATATTTGTAGCAGATAGGTCAGCATGGATGAATAAAGAGAATGTTTAAAAGTGTTTGGTTTTCGTTTGAGTTACATGTACTAAGTGGTTTAGTAGTTTAGCATCATTAATATTCTGAATGATCCTCTGAAGAATATGAATTTAATAGTTTTTTACAGACATATTTCATGATTCATTTCATATTTGAAGGTAGTTTTGAATTGTAAACACTCCAGTAGCCTAGCGCTGGTGAAAACAAAAGCTGCACTTTTCAGTATTTCACACTCATGTCAAATTTCTTAGCATGACTTGTTTAGAGAATCTTGTGACAATACAGTAATATACAGTATGTTACAGTACACAACGAGAAAAGATGGAGAGGACGAGTGTGACTGTGTGAAGCTACTGCACACACAGATCAGAATAGGCACAGTTGATGTGGTAAAGTCTCATCTTTAGCATAGTGACATAGCATAGCAGGTCAAAATGATAAGTGTAACCATGGCAAAGTACTTCAGGTGTGCCCACGCTGTTCATCAAGTTGTTAAAAAAGGCCTAAAGAGTAGACAGATTTAATGATTTTGTAGCGAGTAGCAGCAGGTGGCCCCTCTGGTCTGAGCTGTACAGGCAATAGCACGGCTTGTCGGCAGCTGCTTGCTCAGTGTCACTAACCAAAGACCCCGAGCACTTTGAACAAAGTACAAAGCATTGATTGAACTTTTATCCTTCATCTTTGATAAAATACAGTCGGGAGATCGAAAACACCGGGAAAACAAAACGGCATTTAAATTTACGCACTCAAGAAATGCTGCAGCTTTTACATTGCTGATTGTTTTTCATCTGATATGAAATGATTTCACAGTTAGCCACTATACATAATAACAACTGAGCAGCAGTAAGCATGGAGTTCTCTTCTTTGCAAGAACTGAAAGTTACTACAAGTCATCCAAATTAAACGACCACATAGGTCGTTTGACCATGCGCTCCAGAACAACGCATACTGCCTCTATCGGCTGTACTGGGCAGTACAACATCATCTGTCTGTGCTTTCCAAAACCATTACACATCACTGATAAAAAATAGTGATGTTTTATGATTTGACAATGCTGTGGTTAAGGTCTGTTAGGTTTAGGCACAAAAACCACCTGGTTAGTGTTAGGGGAAGATCTCTGATCACTTGAAACGTGGTGTGGGTTAAAGTTGCTACTTCCTTAAAGTTAGGCAACCTTCGACACCATGACAATTGTAGTCACAATTTTTAAAAAAAACTGTCCCACCTCGTGGATGACCTCAGAAATGTGACACTCACAGTCAGAAGCGGGAGGCAAACTGCGGCCTCCTGCAGCAAGGTCCACAAAGTCCACTTTTTGCAAGTTAGGATCTAACCTGCCACCCAACCCGTCACCTCTTTTCAGTGTTTTTGCACTGGAGGCATCATGTTTCCACATCACATTTGTGTAAGTTGAATACTGGAACAGGACTGGCTCCAAACTAGTTGTGATGTCACGAATCTTGCTTACAGATACATGCCTTTAACACAGATTTTCGATGAGCACAAAGAAACTTTTCACTTTCAGCAGATAAATGTGAAAACAGTCCTGTTGTGTCAAACTCTGCACAAAATGGTCATTCTGACCAGTGAAGCTCAAACATCCAACTAAAGGAACTAAAGAAAAACACATTTTTGAGTAGAGGGGGACTTTAACACACTATTGTTCACAGTACAATAAAAATAACAGAATTTAGGGGACAGCAGGCAGGCATCTCACTAAAACTCCACTTCCAAATTCATTGCTGTGCCTGTAACTGGTCTTTGTTGGTGTCCTTTGTCTGAAAGGCCCCTGACACCCACATCCTTGCAGCAGAGTAAGAGCTGTGGCGATAATCCACAAACTCAATGGTTCCCTCAAACTGTGCTTCCTCCTTCCCCCTTTTCCTCAGGCACAGCAGCTGACAGTATAAGACGTCCTCAGAGATCCAGTCCACAGGGACCAGTACCACGGAGGCAGAGCCCACAGAGAGTCACAGTGACAATGTCCAAGTACAATGTGTCTGTTATATTCATCCGTGTGTGTGTGCGGAGCTAAGGAAGAGGGATCTTATGAGGTGTTTGTTTCTAAAAAGAGGCATCAAAGAAGGCAGGGTGCCGAGCAAATATGTGCAAATACATTTTTGACATTTTGACATTTTGGGAAATATGCTTATTCACTTTTTTTTTTTGAGAAGATGTGTGTCTTTACAGTGTGGGTGCATGAGGATTGAATAAATCACAAACTGTATACTGGTGAACAGCAATGATGTCCTGTGTATCAGACTTTTTCACAATTTCAGGTGTGATCCTGGCAGGATTTAAAACATGACTCATGCTGACTCATTCTCTTGCTCTTCATTCTGTCATGGTCTGTAGAGGGAAAGAGACAGAGCGTAGATATCGCGTTGCATCAGCCTCATGAGCTAACAGTCACTCATAGATGAAGTACAGCAAAAATGTAGCGTCTGGCCGCCGGTTCACATTTCACATTTGGCAGGACCAGTCAGGTTCAAACACGGGTATGGGTCTCTACTGAGAAATGGAAACTTGTCTTTAAAGATTTTTTTTATTTATTTTTGCAGGTTTGTCAGAAATTGAAGTTGCCTAATGTGTTGCCAAAGACACAGTCAGTCAAAGTAAATGTAAGCAGCTCAGTGTTGAGGATAGCCATTACCCAAAAATTAAAACTGATCAGAAAACATTACTGATATGATTAATTAGTTCCAAAAGTCACACACACAGATGATAGGCAAATTAAATTTGTCTTTTAACCACAACTTTTTTTTTTTTGGCAGTTTATTTTATTCAGAGCACAACAGACTTTACCTCATGTCAGAGGAATTTGTTCCTTGAGTTTCCTGTCTCAGTCGTTTCTTCCTCCCAGTCTGCGTTTAATCCCGATCAAACGCCATCAATCAAATCTTCTCAGTTATATATAAATAGTGACTGTGAGGTTTGGCTTATGGGTCATGGATTGCCAAGAGGTGATTTGTACACAGCACATCTGACCTCAGGGGAAATTAATACATATTTGAACGACAATAAAAGGCATGTTTTCATCACGACAGATAATTACAGAATGTGTGAGCTCAACCATGGTGGTTTTTCACGTTTAAATATATATTTTTTTAAAAACACGTTTGTTACCAGGGTAACCTTGGCTCTCTGAGAACATGAATATTTAAAAATTGACTAACCTTAACAATATGTGTGTGGTTTAAATTTGGATGCTATTCTTAACATAATCTTAACAATAATAAAAATATGAACATGCTGTGACAGAAAATTAACTGTTTTTGCAAGATATATATAAACTAGATTTAATAGCCACAATGCGGAGAGGACGACTGTGGTCCTGAGTGACAGCAGACAGCATGTTGGAGAAAGGAAGAGAAGAGAGCAGGAACCTTGTTTATCTATTTATACAGCCACACACCTCTCTGTCTACCCAGAATCATGGTAACCTTACTGTGACTGAGAGCACAACTGTGTGAACATCTCTGTGGTTTTTCAGCAAGAACTATTGATCATACTTTGCTCTGAAATACAACTTCCCACAGTGATATTTTTGGTGACCATGAGCTGCCCCTTATGTGACCACTGCCCACTCAGGATGCTGCATCTGCTTATCCATTTGGCTGTGACACTTGAAAGGATGTGATGCTCTGAGGTGATGTGAAGTGCCTGAGCAACTGGCTAGCACCCAAGTCTGAGGTTTTCTCATGCGTAAAAGTCAACATGGCATTACTGCTACCACTGGCAAAACTGCACAGTGCGATGCAGTTGGACCGGGAACAGGTAATGGCTGAAGGCACTTCTTCACTGAAAGACATATCTCAGTGGGTCACATAACAGAAACATAGGAAATATAAAGACTAGCAGGTTTTTTAGTATATGAAAATATAGGTGTATGACTTCCCAGGTGGGACATATTCTAATATATAGTATTAATGCTTTCCAGAGGAACTCCCATCATAGAATATGATCATGGTCAAGTGGTCACGCTGAGTACACTGACTGACTGAGCTTTGATGGCAGCTCGAGCTGTGTCTGCACTTTTTGTGAACATATATGGATCAACCTTTCACTCAAAACGAAGCTCTCTACAGCAAAGTAGAGATATTTCCTGTCTGATGAGCTCAGGCACATGAAAATCTGCATCCTACCAGTCTTGTGTCGCCATTTATTTCTCATGTTTGTGGTGGCCTTTAAGGTATATGTGGCATGCACTTTTTAAATACTATAAAATTCTTATTAGATGTCTTGTGTAGGGTGAGCAGAGATGCTTGATTTGTCACAGAACTGATGACATGAGTGAAACAGGAAGCAGCGCATAGCTTAAGATTCAAAATATGCATTGCACTCCATGTGGTCCAGTAGTAATTTAGTGTCACAGTAACAGTTTTTATGCTAATCCGGATTGGAAACAAAGGAGATTTGTCCCCCCTTGAAATCACAGAAATGTCATACACCCTGCTGTAAGCATAAAGGTAGCCAGGTTTCCATTGTGATGTTAAGTTTTTTCATTGTGACATAAAGCTGTATACTGTGATGTATGGTCATTTGTTTGTGCATTAGCATATCGGATATTTTATGAGAACAAGCGCATTCCTTTGTTTTTGTCTTTGGACAGAATGAAACATAAGCGTCACGAGCCTGCACAAATGAATAATACAAATACAACTAATACTAATGAATTCTGGAGAAATATTTACTTCCACAAGATTTGTTTTTCTGATATTCAAGAAGCCTATTTATTCACCTCGACTCAGCGATGGGATGAAATCACTGATTACACATTTCATTTTCTCAACGTTTCCAATAAAGTCACTCACTAGGATGAAAGACGGCTATGAAAATGCAACAGTTTACAACATGACAGACATTCATTCTCCTAAATATGGCCATTCATGTTTATCACTGCTGTCGTGGGGAAAAGAGAGGAGCTACAGTGTTACATTATTATCATATTAAGGGAAAAGTTCCCAAATGATTGGCTAATGGATTCAAGTTTATTAAAATAGGATTGATCCTACACAAATGGCAGTATGTGCGGCTGTTGATAACGTTTTTGAATATAAACGATTTATGGATCTTATTACATGTCATCATTAAAAATTTTAGAACAATGTCACTGACAAGTTAATCTTATGAGGAAATTCACACACACCCTGTAATCCAATTGATGATTTTTTTTTTTTTTATTGGACAATTTTGGTTGTTTTCATTCTTCAGAATTGTCTGTCCATATCTCGGCCTCTCTTTGGGATGTTACGTACACTCATGGAAACTGAAAACCTGACTGTTGTGTGAGAGGACAGACTGCAGCAAAAGTATTGTAGGGACATTCACACACATACATCTCCTCCCTGCACTCCTGGGGGAGGATCCATTCCCTTCCAAACATACACCATCGCCTGAGGGGCAGAGTGACCGCTCAAGCAGCGCCTGCCTCAACACACACACACACACACACACACACACACACACACACACACACACACACACACACACACACACACACACACACACACACACACACTAGTGGGGCACGTTCATGTTATGTAGCTGCAACATTCTCACCAATTGATTAGAGAATACTGAATGCCAAATGGACTGACCACCTATTAATAATTAGCGGCAAACTGAGCTGTGTGGAAGATACGCTGCTCTCCAAACAAAGGGTGAATGTAGCTCAACTGCTGTAAATGTTTACATGTAATTTTTTTTGGACATTTTAACACAAACATTCTTATTCAGCCATAATTTGTCCATTTCAAAGTCAAACCACATGTTTCTACTGTCTATATTTGTTTGGTGAACAGAAATAGTCGTCTCATTAGCTCTTAAAAACAAAGATACACATCTATTGTAAGATGCGACACATGCGCAAGGACTCTCTTTACTCTCCTTCCGCACGATCTCTCTCATTGCTCTGCTGTTTATATCTTCCTCTCACTTCGTAGGTCTACTCTCTCTTTCCTCTGCCACTCTCTTCTTCTTTCTTTGCCTCACGTCATCCTCACTGGCTTCTTCCCTCTGGTCTCCCACTCTTTGCAGGCCCTGTGCCTGACACCTTCCCCAACCCTTTGACATGCTCCACTTCATGTTACGAGCATCACATGCCACCTCGCTGGCTTTTGTGTGCGTGTGTGTGTGTGTGTGTTTTATGTGTGAACACATCTTGAGTGCATGTGACCGTTTTGCGCAGGAGGTGAGTGTGAAGAAAGGAGAAGAGAGAATGAACAAGGAGGGCGAGTTTACGCATTTAGCCCAAGTTTGTTAATAATTAATGTGTCACAGGTTTGCAAAATTGCCTCTCGCTCTTCTCTTCTCAATCCTCCCTTCTTCCTCTCTCCCTCTGGCTTTCCTTTCTCTTGTTCACTCTGTCTTCTCTGCACCTCCCTCGTGGTGTGGGCTACCTCACCCTCTCCATCTCAATCTTTCCCCAAACGCAACGCTCAGTCTGTTGTTGCTGTGCGCTTTAAGGGAAGACGAAAATGCTAATATACTCGCGGGGACACAGGCAACAAGCGCCCAGCCAAGATGCCCACCATGGCTCCATCTTCTTGACCAACAGTGTGGGCAGTCCTGGCGACAGTGTGCTGCCATAACAACAGGGGGGATGTCAAGCTCACAGTGAAATTTGGTACCACTGTCAGTGAAAATTTAGGTGCTTCCACTGGCTCACATATCTGCGTTGTAGACCCTGCTGATGAGCTGCTTGTGGTCGTCCATTTGAATTTACACGTGAGATAAACCACCAATTTGTGTAAATGTTAAAAGCCTACCAAACACAACTAAATGAGAGACATTGTGGTCTTGTCTCTACCTCTCTCTCTCTCTCTCTCTCTCGCTCTCTCTTTCTCCTCTCACTGCAGTGCCCGTCACTATGCCAGCCGTCTAATGCTTCAGGGTGCTGGACTGCGCAGGCGGCAGGTGACACGGATTTCAATAAAAGGGATTATAGATGTGGGGACTGCAGTGAGGAAAAACAACACAGGCATGTACACATTTGGGGCAAAAACATGCCTGGGAATACGTAGTATGCACATAAAAATTAGTATTGGTGTATGGTATTAAATTCTATATTTTTCATGTAATTGTACATAAAACTGATTTAGTTTTACACAGCAGATGCCAGTAACAGAGGGATGATGCAGAATCTGTGAATGTAGAAGATACAACACCTGCCGTTATCTTAATTTTATAAGCAATTGTTACCTGGAAAAATAATGTGGTTTAAAAGTGTAGAGGTAGAGCTATATGAGATGGTAAAACTGAAAGATAATTTCTCTAATCACCTGTTGTTTGTGAGTGTGTGAATTAGTAAAGCTTTCTCAGTAGAACCAATTCTCACACCTTTCTGTGAACCATGTAAATGCTTGCACTGGAGGAATCAATTAAAAGGCAGGTGATAAAATGTGAAACAAAACAGTATGTTTAAAACCGTAATTTTCTTGCGCACACAGTGGTTAAACAGGTCTGTATGTTTAATTAAGGTTTAATTATTTTTAATTATAGTTCTCAATCAGTGGAGAAACAGAAAAAGTGGGTATTTTCTAGCTAAGGGTCAAGCTACTTAATTATATTTGAATGTACTTGTGGTCAAAACATAAGAATTACACCTTTAAATGACTGACTGCATTAGGTCATTATTTAGTTTTATGCTGCAGTTATGCTTTGACACACAGGGGCCAAATGACAGCAATTTAAAACAAGAGCCTCTCGAGTTTTCCTCATACTTGAAACCCTTTACAGTCAGCCCATTGTCAGGTGCCGGACTTATGGGTCTCAGTAGGTGGACAGAGGACCACGGTTTGACCTGCTTAGGACAGCTGCTGACATAATGAGGCCAGTAAACAAGCATCTGCCTCCCCCACTGAAAACCAGAACAGGACATTTCTCTTGCCTTCTCCCTGGGATAAGCATGCTGCAAATGGTCAAACTGGTGACCATAAAAATTAGGAAAACTCTGCTAAGATTATGAACATACAGCAAATGTCTTTGCACCTCTCTCTATATATGGTTAGGGCTCTTATAGTTAATGCAGATGTTGATGATGAGATATTTTTAATAACTACTTATACAGGGAATAACACACATTTATTCTTTTTCAGCACAGATCTACTTCAAATTCGTAGTTCATTTCCACATGGGATCTGCCATGTATCACCATGGTGATGGAGCTGATAATATGTTTGACATGAGAAAAAAAAAAAAACAGAAAATATCTGATAATTCTTTTAGATTTATAAGTTTGAAGACTATCTGAAGAAGAAACATCTTCAAAAGATTCAACCATTTTCATCCTCCAGGGCAGACGATGTAAAACATTCAATAAAATAAGAAACATTTACTTCAACAATTTCAACTCTAAAATTTCAGATTTCAAAGAGCTTAATGACCTCTCAGTATTAAAAATAGCCCCTAGAAGAAGGAGACAGGGCATATCATGCTGCCCAATATGTAGGGACATTGAATGACCTATACACACACACACACACACACACACACACACACACACACACACACAGATACATAGATACATAGATAAACTATATATAATCAATATATGTCAATCTTGATGTTATGTTATTGCTATTTTGTTTCATTGACTCTTGATGCTTTGGTTATATTGTTGTTGTGACATTCATGCCAATAAAGTGAATTTGAATTTGAAAAAAAAATTGAATTTGACAACAGAAGATAATTTTCTTATACTCACTAGTCTCAGGCAGTAGATGTGAAATCTAAGATCATGCTGGAGATTTGTGTCACTTATGTGTTTTTAAATGCTTTCAATGGATTATAGATAACATTTTTACAAAGTTGGGTTTGATGATCGCAAAGGAACAACACATACAAATACGTGTTGTTAAACTAAATACAATGCTATAATATGTGTTGTTATAATAAATAGTCCTTCTCCATTCATTGTGTGTTTTATTTGTTCCAATACATATTGAGTCAAGTGAGCCAGCTGGCTTCTTCTATCATGGCAAATTGTCATTATGATTACAGTATCTGTTTTTTATATTGGTGAACACACTCTTGGGTTTACATTTTTATGCTGATAGTAGTATTAGCTGTAAAAATCTTCTTTCTAATAAGAAGACTATTAAACTTCAAGATCAACCAGATAGAACAAATCACATTTTTTTAAAGTTGATATAATAATTCACCACATTAATTACTGACTATTGTTTTTGTGGTTTCTGCTGTTCTGAATGATCATGACTATTTTTGAACCTCATTAAGGAGTTGGAAACACTTTGTCTCTGAAACACTTTGTCTCTGAAATTAAAATTACAACCAAACATAGAATAAACCATACAGTCCTCCAAGCTGAAGGTTCTAGTGTGAAAAACTTCATCACAGTTTTTGTTTGCCTGTGTACTGTAGACGTCCATCATTTTAAAAAAAAAGAAACCATAAAGACAGCGATATACATAACAATGTGTTATATTCTCTGCTATATTGTTGGCAGATGTTGTCAATGCCACAGGAAGCATCCCACGGTGCAAACCGCACAGCTGTTTGTTTTTCTTTAAAAGGATCATTTTACCTGCTCTTCTCAGCAGAAGTGAATCGATCAGTGGGAAGGAGAGGTGACATGTTTAAAAATTCAACATATAATTCTGAAACAAGGTAAAATGGTTTGATTTGCATATGATTTATCATATTTCTAAATGCTGCTGCAGATGACACAAATGACATCTCCAGTGGTAAAATAGAGAAGTGCTGTTTCCTGTTGGGGGTGAGGGGGAGGAGTGTCTGAGTGGGGGAGATTTATTGCTCTATGAGACAATAAAGGGGGTTGAGGTTGTTGGCGAGTGTGGGAAGGGAGAGTCTTTTTTGTTGAGTCTTTTCCTGTAGCATGAGTCATTGTTGGCAACCTGACTCTCCAGTCTGATTGCCTTGTTGAGCTGGCTTTTGGCTTGGTGGCGTTCTCTTTATATCCTCTCCTGAGCGCCTGCTCCGTGATATTCATGAGGTTTCTGAGCTCCCCGCTAATCCTTGATGCAGCGGTGGCGAAATTCACATTTCCCTTCTTTAGAAAGTCATCTTATCATGTATGATTTCCATATTTGAGGTTATAACAAACAATCTTGGCTCACTAACAGTCAAAGACAACTTGGCTTGCTGTTTTTGGCCTGAAGATGTTTCGTCCAACGTGCTCCTTTAATTCAGAGCTGAATGTCTTTAGTTCCCTAAAGTCCTGTTGCCTTTGATATCTGGATATCCACTATGCAACATTTTATATTTAAGATATTCAGCCGATACTTTTATCTTGAAAGAGACACGATGGGCACAAAATTTTCTTAAATTTCTACACATCGAATGAGTTTAATCATCAGTCAAGGGTAAGGAGTGCAAAGACCAGATTTATAATGTTCAACAGTATGTGTAACATCATAATGATGTGACTTTATGATGATATTGCAACACAAAGAAGAGCTATGATGAAGCAGGTGAAACAAGAGCTTTGGAGATCATGAAAAAAACAAACTTTTAGACATGTTTTAATGAGAAAATGTTCAGTAAGAAGAATTCAGGGGTTGCAAGGTGAATTAGCAGAATGTGGGGTGTTCTGCTAATATCCAGAGATTGGTCGTGACTGGCTGTATAGAGAAGGTCATTCTGCTGTTTGGGAGGCAGGGGAGAAGAGTTGGGGACTGCTGGGTGGAGTGCTGACCAGAGAAGTAAGGGCCAAGCAAGAGTGGGAAGCAGAGCATAGAGTACGAGCTGTATGCAAGGCTGGAGCATCGCCTGGAGGTATGGGGGTGCGGCTCTCTCGGCAGGGTTGTATGCCTGCACTGGGGTTTACAATCCATTACGGACAACCGCAGGCAGCCAGTGGATGGAGCGATGCACAGACACCAACAACACAGCAAGCAGCAAGGTCTGTCGGTCTGTGTTTTAACCAAAATGTGGTTGTAGTTTTGCTGTGTAGATCATAAACTTGATGCCTTCTTAACACGCAGTGTAGTTATTGTAACATTATTTGCCATCGCTGGCAAATATCACACTGACTTTTTTTAGTTTTTACCTTTTCATAAAATGTAATCTTCATGAATAAATCTGGTGGTAATCACTGAGCCTTTGTTTAGGGTACAAGCTTTAAACTGCATGACGCCCACACTCCAGCAAATGAATGAGCAACTCCTCACAAAATCACCTGCACCTTGCTCTTTTTTTTCCACAGTACTCCACTTCCTAATAAATAAGACAGTAAGAAGTGTGTGATTTTGTAAGGAACTCCAGCTGGAGTGCCGGCCTCATGCAGTCACACACAGTTTTGAGCACAGAATTTAATGAATTTGAACAGTTCTGAAATTCCACGACCACTTCTGCATTCACACAGGGATGGATAAATAGTCTGGTAAAATATGATCTCTATTCAGGGACCAAAACCTTAATCAGGACTGTATTTTGTCTATAATGCCTATAAAACCTTATATCATATACATGTAGTTAAAGATTGCATTTATTAGAGTGGTTTGTAAAAGTTGTTGTTTCACAAATGAAAGACTTATTAAAGATATACTTGCTATAGTCTTACCTTACGCCATAAAACATCTTCTCTCTGTTTGACAAGAAAGATGCTTCAACATGAAAAAAAACGCCTGATATATCTTATACCTCTGTGCTATTGACCAACATTGTTGTCCAAAAACACATCAGTGAGTCACATCATTTCATTTGGTGACATATTCCTTCATTGCAATAAAAATGGGCACTTTGAGTCCCACATGCAGCCACAAATACTCACTGGCATATATTAATCTGCAGCTGAAAATAGACCCCAACACACGCACTATGCACTCCTTTTTGAATAATGTTTGCTAAAAAAAACCAAAACAAACTACAGTGGTCAGCTGCTTTATGAAATTAGGATTTATTTTAGTGATAATAACTCTTTTGTTTAAGTATTTATATCTTATAGGAACCAAAGGACATATTGTTGAGAGCCATAGACAGACTGGTGAAGTCAGAAATTATTGAGACACATAAAATGCATTGTTGGTTTGGTTGTCATGGGACTTTTCAACAATGACAAAAAATATAGAATATCACCAACCTGATCCTTTAAGACTATAACTGAAGTTTAGTTGGCCTGGAAGCACAAATAGTAGGATACAAATTTCAATGGTGAGTGACAACGCACTTTGATAATCATGCATCATACATAGGCTTTGAATAAAATCTTTGATCAAAAGCAATACACAGGTATCCATTGACAAAATTGACCTATTAAGATTAACAAGAAGTAAAAGAAAACAAACATGTCTGTGTGTATGAGTGACTGCTTAGAGTTAGGTTAAAAAAGCTTGGGAAACAGCTCTGCCAGCTTGGACCACCACCCCAACAAAATCCTATATCTAGTAGGATTGTCACTGTTTAATCAAAAATCAAACTACCAAAGAAAGAAGTGAATAATTGATCTATAATGATTTTACATTGTTCATAGTGTACAGTATAATTACAACAGGTCACGCCTTATACTTCATCACTCTGACCGTGCATTCCCTGTTCCCATATTTTAGATAACACAGTAAGACCCGATGCAACATTTGCATGTTTAATGCAAAATTAAGCCATGCTGAATGGATAACCAATACACCAAACCATTTTTGAATTTGACATCATAAATGGCAAAATTGTGGATAAAGGTGAGACTGTTTGCTGGCTTTTAAAAATGCAGCTGCTTTATTGTAACATCACAGCAAACCTGACATCAAGAACAAGAAAAAACATGACTTGCGGTCAAATTATTATTCCGTTCAGGTGAGGGGACCTTGGTCATAATATTTACAATAAACCATGTGGTTAAGATCAGGGAACAATCATGGTCATGATTAAAAGAAACCAACCAACATTAAATTAACGGTTGGCTTGAAACAGGAATCAAACAGCAAGCTCCCGTGTTAAAGTCTAATGTTTTGTTGACCTATCCATCTATCTATCCATCCATCCATCCATCCATCCATCCATCTTGGCCCTCTGCCTAAAAGGTCTTTTATGCCCTATAATAATGACACCTGACTTCCTTCTTTGCTCCCCACAGATGAGACAAAACGACTGATATGTCATGTTTCTAGGGAGGACAGTCTCCAATCCTACTACTCTCTTATTTCGTTGATTTTCACTTTCAGTCATCATTGTGTTTACTTTTACGTGAACTGAATTTTTTGCCAATGAAGGAGCCTGAATCATAAAATGTTGTGAAGTAAGTTATGTGAACTGCAGTAACAAAACTAAAAGTCTACAGCCATGCCAGTGGCTCTATTTTGCTCTATTTCGGCACTGCAATGCTTTGAGCTAAATGCTAATGTAAGTATGCTATCATGCTGACAGTGACAATGCTAATATGCTGATGTTTAGCTGGTATAATCACTATGTTAGTTTGGTGTGTTAGCATGCTAATATTTCATATTGAGATAATAGTCACCAAAGTCTGTAGGATTCATGCTCTTGGGAACATGAATGTCTGTACAAAATTTCATGATCTGGCCCAAAGTGGTGGACTGACTGACCAACAGACAAAGACATCCCGAGAGTCATGCTGCTAAAAATCATGGACACCATGTCCCTCCTGATCTTGTTCTTCTCATCAAAATGACACAAGTTTGATCTTAGCAAACAAGACACAAAAAGCCACAATAGCCATGGGATGCTAGTTTTACACCTCAGCTACAATTACAGCTGCTATTGCCAAACAAAAAACCTTTATAGGCCTCAAATCATTCTTCAGAGGGCTGAGTGAGAGTTACACATACACCAACAGATGGCCAGAGATGCAACACAGTGTTTTCCCATCTGACCGTAACCTGGAAAAATAAGTCAGACAGAGCAAAAAAGGAGTGGAAGCAAGATAAAGAAGAGTAAAGACTGAAAACCTGGGTGAGGACAAGAAAGGGACAGGGTGGCATCTCATCTGGGCATAATTGGCAGTCTTAGTCGAAGGGGGTCCTTGATTTAATAGGCGCGGCTGGTGACTAAACCACTGGAGTGCAAACAGTGAGGAAAGAGCTGGCGGAGTTGGAGTCCTCTGGTCGGCCACCCCTCCCCCTCCGTCTCTGTAGACAACTGGCTTACAGCCTGTCTGCCTGACTGCTTGCCCCCAAGCCACACCGCATACCTCACACCACTATGGACAGAGCACACTGCTACACACTCACAACACAGAGCCATTATCAATTTCTTAGCATATTAAGAGTTCATCTAGCCAGATAAAATGAGGAAAAACTGCAGAATAAAAGTTCTCCTGATATTTTTATTGACAAACCCTGGGACGATTGTGACGATTATTACTATTAGTATTATTATTATTATTATCATTATTATTATTATTATTATTATTGGCTGTTGCTGTCCTATTAAACCACCTTTCCAGGTTAGTTCTCCTGACTATTGTTTATAGCTTAAATTAAAGCAGCCTGCTCCAAGTTCACATTGTGAATACTTGTGTTCTGACAACTAAGGTGCACAGAATTTATATTTGGTACCTACGCCTGACTGACTTAGACACAGAGCCTACAGGTTAATGTTGGTGTGCAGTTGGTACTGAAATGGTACAGGAGCAGCAGTAGAATTTGCAATAACCCCAGTTTGTGCCTCTCGTGTATTAGCATTAACAAGACATTTGAGTCATCTGAGAGAGGTGAGGTATTTTCAGAATCCAGGTCGCCTCTGTCTACCATATTTGAATAGGAAACAGAACCACACCTTGGAAAACGAGTTAAAAATCTTTTTGATCTTTGCAGCGAATGGAACATCTGGATGGTTAGAAGAGTATTTGAGGAGTCTGGAAATACAGCAATAAGTGCTGTTTAACAAACTTCTGGATTTTTTCTCTTGTAGTCTTCATCTTCATTGTCTTTACTGCCACATTGGTGCATTTCCTGGTGCATTTCAGCCACCTGTAGATCAGTGGAATAAAGTGATGGTGCATGCGTATGCGTGACAAACAAAACAGGAACCCACTCATAACAAAATGCTCCATAGCGCTACTAGAGGCCAGAAAATCTGCAAGGTACATTAAAGGTGTCACTGCTATGTTGTGCTGCATGTTAAATCTGTTATTCAGCACATAACACTCATACTTACATAAGTGTTTCATGTTTCACCACTTCTAGAATCAACAGCATAAAATCATAATGGACATGCCGATCTACACAAGAAAAATAAGCTCAGCCACCCTTAGAAATAAATTCACAATTAATATTGATGCAAATACTTCACATTCATAAAAAGCAGCATGAGAGCAATAACGGAAACTAGCTGCAAGCAGATATTAACTTGCTTTGTATTTGCTTACTAACATAACAAAACACACAAACCCTGCTAGAATTGACCTAAGACATCCACTCACAGTACTCATATTAGCACAAACAAATAATCCTTACCTCGGTGAAATGAAGCAGTGATCCTCAATTAATCCTGGAGATTTTTTGGGACATGTCGATTAGGTCCCAAGCAGTCTACACAGCCGGATAGGGAAACTCCACTTTAGCTTGAAGAGCACCTTATGGTCGACAGCTGATATTATGAAAAGGCTGATGAACACAGTTATACACCAGCGACAGAGATTGTAGGCACATTTATCACTCCACAATGTCTGTTTACAAGTTGCTCTGCAATAACAGCACAAAAGAGCAGACAGGGCACTGACAGTTGAAATAGGCCACCTTACTGCAAAGGATATATTTTACAGCTGTTCCTGCATGTCATGTGTAGTGCAAATGGAGTCATCTCCCTGTCTGAAGTAGCTTGCAGGCTTTGCATTAGTTAAAGTATTATCTCCTGACTAAACTCAGATAACAGTCAATTTTTTTTCAGTGTGTTTCCTCAACTTTTGCACATATATGTAGCATCAAAATGACAGAACTGACACTGTCAGAAGTACAGATCATGACTGGTAAAAACATCAGATTTTACTATTTTCAAGATATAAGGTACACGGTGCAGCTGAAATCTGCTACCTGGTCATGTCAAAGTCCAGAAAAAAGAAGATTATGTTTTTGTCAATATAGTCTGATATCTTGATTCACAATGTTTAAAACATCCAACAAGCAAAAAGTAAATATGCAACAGTTGAAGACATATGGTGCACAATGATCAGCTTGTACTTTCGGACAGATATATTGGTCAATGCTGGAGAAGAGATTTAAAAATAAACACAATCCACACAGATGTCCTCTCACAGTAAGCCAAGGCCCACTTACTGTATGATATAAAAAAGAGTGACGTATCTCTTATAATAAGTCTAGACAGCATCTAGGGGGTTTGAGAAAGGATGTCTATAGATTACATCACCTCACCATCTTAGACAGAGAAAGACGTTCTCCAAAATCTTATGCTTTACTGACTGTTTTTTTTTTTTCATATCAGTGCAGCTTGTGTTCAAAACTGTTGATCATACATCATTCACAACTGCACCCTGAGATTTATCTGAGAGGAGGTTTTGAAACCATCCAGAGGTTATAGGGCCTAGGCCAATAAATGGAAGCCTCTGCAATAGGAGGAAATGATGGGCTACACCTGAACTGAACCTGTAGTTACAGAAACTGAGATTTCAGCTCAAACTGTACATTTACTCAACTTTATGCAACATAATGCAGTGTGTCAGCAATTTTCATCACACATGTACCTGTATTTAATTATGTGTTTGAGGTTAATTGCAAATATGTTTAACTTACAGTGCTATAAAAAAAAGAGCTTAACACAAGAATACAAGTCCTGCTGGTGTTTTGCACTATAAAAAACTTTATATATTCTCCCTGCATGCATAACTATGTGTTTCAGACAATCTTGCCATTCAGTGTTGGAGTGAAAAGGTGCTGCTGCTCTGGTAATAAGGGAGCTAAAAGGTGGAACAGAAGAAGAGCGGTGGAGATGTGTGGTGATGGGGGGTAGCAGGGCGTGAGGCTGCGTCAAAGCTATGATTAGCGCCGACCAAGCTACACTCTTATTGATTGGCACAGTGGAGACACTGGGCTGCCTTCCACCACACTCTAATGAGAAGCCCTGACCTCCACTAGTCAGCAAGGTCACCAAAGCCTACTGTAATTGCACTTTCTCTAATGGCGTCAGTCACGCACGCACTCCAACCCCAGTAATGACAATTACCATAATGTCACTGGGCTCCACAGGGGCCCTCCATTCATCCATCACATTGGGAGAGGGGATGTTAGTCAACTGCTGCCAGAGATTCAAAGGGTGCAACGTAGAATTTGATTATGATACCTTCTCGGACTGAAACTGGTTTCTTACCTGACACCAGATTTTATTACAACTACCATTACTGAAGTGTCCTCTACATGTTTAATATGGAATATTCATCAACAATTAGCCTAATCAAGGATGTCACATCAACTTTATTTACTCATATTCATTTTGATTGCTTTCTGTCAGAAACACAATGTGAAAGACTCTACTTGGTGGTCCATTTTCATACTGGGTTTGTTTTTTTGAGTCAAAACCTGAATTTGGGTGGTCTGATTGAATGTCTCTGCCCACACATTAGTGATGCACTTCTTTTCCATTTTCTCACAACAACCTTCTGCTGACTAATAAGATTCCCACTAATAGTGTCCAAAAAGAAGCTTAGTCATCCGGGGCATATGATACATAAAAGTACAACGTCAAAGGCAACTGGATTTACTGTTTGACTCCATTGCTCATCCATCACTGACTAGTGGGGAAGTCACAGGCATTCAAACCTTTTTGTTTATTACATGTTAATATCACATAAGAGTCATTAAAATCACATGAACATCAAAATTCAGTCCAAAACAAATTTCATCTCAAACCCTTTTGGTCACAAGTACAGACATGAGGTGAGGATGGATGGATGGAAGTCAGAAGATGATAATTGTGGCACTAACACTGACTGAAAGTGTTAACTATTGTGTGCAATTTGATGCTCTTTTGGCAAGTGAGAGACTCGAAACAGCAGCAGCAGCTGCAGCTTTGACACCTGCATGTTACCACCGTGATGAGTAAAGTTGCAGCATCTGTGGTTAAGGTGAGGTCAAGAGTGGGTCAGGAAATGGAGAGATTAGTTGGGAGGGGATGTGATGTGATAATGAGTGATTCGCTTTAATGGGTCAGTGTCTGCCGGCTGTTAAGAAGACAGAGAAGACAAGGAGAAAGACACTATAGACTGTGTGAGCTATATTTCTGCACTACCCCAGCTAAATTTCTGAAAGGGCCATAAGAGTAGTATTGCATGTTTTAGCCCATTTACTACAAATAATTTGAATTTTAAATGTCTTCTGACCAAATCCAAAGCATATTATTTACTTTCCAAACAGTTATGGATTTCCTTATATTTCAGTACACTAAGTAAATCAACTTCCAGAGATTGGAAGATTGTTACTTTTTTTTCTTATTGTTAGAGCTACATAATGAGGATGAAAGCAGGAGAAGACGGGCCTACGAGCATGATTTGTGACATCACAACTAGTTTGGAGCCAATCGTTGTCCAGTATACAACTTACAGAAGTGTGATGTGGAAACTTGACACTTCTAGTGTACAAACACTGAGAATTGACTTTGCAGTGAAGTAGGAGACATCTTGTATCCAACAGTTAAACTTTTGAAATGAAACATATTTGCATATTCATAGATTCTGGATTTTTAATGAATTAATGCCATTTAAGCATTTTTAACATGATAACTGAACATTTTTGGGGAAAAACATGTCAGACACAATTTAGTATTCCAAGCAGAGGATTTTTTGATGTTCTAAAACATGTCTGCAGGGGATCTTTAAATATCACCAAGTACATGGTTCTTGTTTGAAGCTGATATTGTGAAGATGCTTTAATCCACCAGTTGAAATGTCATTTATTGACAGTATATAACGCCATACACACCAATACATATTGTATGTGATGATGACAGTGATCTGTTTCCATGGTCTGTCCAGATCTGAGGGAGTTGCACAACAACCGACAGTTTACGGATCTGAGAGGACATCATTTCAACGTATTTACAGTATAAACGTTTTTTCTCTGCAACTCAGTATGTGTCAGACAGCGAGGTGATTGGCCCAAAGAGTGTGACTGTCACACACATTTTTAGAATAACCTGATAGACCCCACACATTATTTCAAACAGCATGGAACCTCTGCTGTTCATGTACAGTTGAATCTTGTCTTGTTTTGTTTTATTACGTTTCATATTGTTCTGCTGTTCAAAGCCTAAAAATGACTTTTGGAGCTAAAGATAGTTCATTTCAGTTGAGATAATCATGGAAGGGGCACCATTTGGTCAAAATATAGTTTTTAATACAGTTTGTTTGTTTGTTTATTCCCACTTGATTTTTTTAGTAAAGAATATTGGGCTTCCTGTTGAACAATGCCAAATGGCTCTGTGGGTGTTTTTAATGGCCCACTGTGTTTGGCTTGTGTTTGCTATTCAGTCAGTGTTGAAAAATCAATGTTTCTTTTCCTTTTTTTTTTTCTAATGTGTCTTAGCAATGTATCATGCCAATTTAGTTCGTTTTAATGAGGAATGAAAAAAACATTAGGGTTTTAACTAAAATGCAGTCAGATTTAGATTTCTTTCACTTACTTGTACATACATAATACTGATGTGTTTATCTTTGTCTTTGTTCAAGTTTGTTGTCTGTTTTTAGTGGTTTGTCAATGTGCATCTTCTTGAGCGTACAATGAGACCTTGAAACAGAAGTCAAATTCCTTGTATTAAATTACTTGGCCAAAAAAGCTGATTCTGCTTCACTTCATTATTATGTTACACCAACAGTCTTTGTATGCCATTACATTTGATGCAGTTGCTGGAGATCAGCCTGTTGGTTTTTGGTGCATATCACATTTTTTTGATGTCCTTTTCTTATATATATATGTTATAATATTTATGTGTTTCCTGGATGCGTCCAAAGCTTTTGGTGGCAAGCTGACAAGGTGGAATGTTGTCATCTGTCCTCCTCAATCTGTAAATGGATGATCTTTCTAAAAAGTTAAAAGAGTGTAAAACTGGATGTATGATGGGGGATAGTCTTATTAACCATCTGATGTACACCGATGACTTAGTCGTCATGTCTCCTTATAGTGCTGGCTTACAGCAACTACTCAGAGTCTGCTCAAGTTATGGTGTGCGGTATGACATTAAATTTAACTCTAAAAAGAGTGTTGTCATGATAGCTAAAAGCCAGAAGGATCAGAAACTAAATTTAAACCAAGCGCTAAATGAGGTGAAAAAACAAAGATATTTGGGTCACATCATCAGGAATGATCTATGTGCAGTGCCAGTGTTGCAAACTGTATGTACAAGCCAATATGCTGGCACGCAAATTTCATATGTGTTCAGAGGATGTTAAAACAGCCCTTTTTAGAGCCTAATGTACTCCACTCTATACAGCCCACTTGTGGTGCAGTTATAGTAAAGCAAAATGAAAAAGCTTCAGGTGGCATTTATTGATGCATTCAGAATTTGGCTAAAACTCCCAAGATTGGCAATTGCAAGTCATATGTTTGTGACTAGTTCCCACTATTCATGCTGTGATGAGGAATTTTATGTACAAATTTATGTATCAATTAATTGATTAAAAAACGTAATCAGTCTGAGCCTACACGAAGAGACACAAAGTACTCCTCTTGTTTTTGGAAACATTGGAAGAAATGTCTGTATGTGTTCACTGCGGATTTGTGAACTGCAATGATTATATCTCTGTGTTGTTGTCTTTATATTGTATTTTATTAGCTTTATACTGATATGGACCTACGTGTCTGAAATAAAGTTAAATTGAAATTAAATTATGTTTCTTTTGGCACAAAGAGAGTGAGTTGTTTTGCTGAGCTGTGGGAGAAACTGGTACGCTAATAATGGAATAACAACAGATGTCACACTGTCATTATTCTGCAGCGATTTCCGTCTCATAACGTCTTCAGCAGTGCTAATGATTTCTTTCAAGAAATTCTCTGACAAATTTCTTTAAATAACGTGACCAAAGTATTAAAACCGTAGCAAGGAATTCATATTTGTAGGACAGTCAAGTAAACACCTTGTCCTCTGCTAATTCTGGTCCCTTTATGGTGATATGAATCCTCCTTTAATATGTTGTTATACAGAATTATTTGATAGTTTTATGTACTGAAGCAATTACTCACATTTAATTTTAAAAACACAAAATTAATACTGACATAAGACAACACCATGATGACAATTTATTGTCAGGGTCATCTGCCTATTTTTTTATTTTTATTCTTTTATCTTTAGACCTTGGTGACCAGTTGTACATAAAGTTTTTAAGGATTTGTAACATTGTTGGACTGCCAGACTGCACTGAAGGCAGGGAGGCATCATGTTTTCAAGGCTCCAATTCCAATTTTTAAGGTTTCTATTGGAAAATGACATCAATGACCAAAAAACTCTAAAATCTAATCTATCGATACATACTGTATAATACATGCTCGGGGCAGTCTGTGAAAGTTACAAAATGCTTCCATCCCACAGGCAGAACAGTAGGTAGTAAGAGCCTATTAACTTCTTTTTGTGAAGTGTATTAGCTTAGCTTAGGAGCACCTTTCTAATGAAAACATAGTCATATAATGTAACTAGTGCTAATACAGTCATGTTTGGCATTAAAAGCTCTGTTTCTCAAGTTTCACTGAAGCAAAATTAAAGTAAGTGTTCATAAAAAATGGAAAGGGGCCTCAACCAAAATCTTACACAGAATTATGTGGTATATCATATCATATAAAGTATGGAGATTTAACTGGTGGCATAATATCAACATAATTGGCCCAATAGTGACTGGACATATCCACCACGACATCTTATGAAAAGACCGTCTCTGTGCACTGAAAGTAGAATTAATGAGACAGAGGGAGGAGTGGTGTAGGAAAGCTTCACAAACACCAATCATCAGCAACAGCAGCAGCTGTGTGAATGTGCTGCTGCAAAATGAGTGTGAGCCACTTTGGCTTAAACAGACAGACCTATTGTCAGTCTGATTGTAACTAGCATGCTCATGGGTCACCTGATAGCATGCATGACTGAGTGTCCTGTATGAACTGCTGCAAGCTCAGTTATATCACAGTTTGGACTTTTTAGACTTAATCTAGCCCCATCTACAGGTGAATCAGACTGATGTAGTCAGCCTGGCAAACCATTAATTCAAATAATGTTATCAATTAGGCACTACAGTGTTTAGTTGATATGTACTTCACACTACTGCGATTCTTCTTTCTGAGATGAAAGGACTTTTTTTTCTCTTTCAGCTAATGAAAACGTGAGGAAACATTTCTGCAGACAATAGGCCACATTTCAGCAGAAACAGCCAAACTACGGTCGTGTGCATACCTGATGAGGGACTGTGGTTTATACCGTTTGGCAGAAAAAAAGGCGCTCTGCCCATCAGATTTACTGCTGTGTCTCTAATTTCAGCAGGTTCACATATTTAAGTGAGAACTAGGGTCATAAAAAAACAGGGAGAGAGAAAGAAAAAGTAAAAAAAAAAGATTGCCTGGGTAGGTGGTAGCTAAATCAGTGAGAGCACAAAGAGGCAGGCGTCTGAGAGGTATTGACCCTCCATTGATCGTCAGAAGCTGCGTGGTGGTATTGACCAGATAGAGGAGAGACCCTGGGAGGCATCACACAGCTCCACCGCTGAGAGAGAGAAAAAACAGAGAAAAACAACCATATACACTGCCTACTCTGACCTTGTGGGCCGTCGCTGTCCTACAGCCCACACCACTCTACCCCCACCTCACACACAGAGATATACGTAAGTGTGTGTGTGTGAGAGAGAGAGAGACCCCTGCAGAGAACCATGCAGAAAGCTTAGCTTTATCTTATTGAGGCCATTTCCTATCGAGTCTCTTACGAAGCTCCACTGTAGCGCCGGTAAACACTGCGGCAGTTAACTGTCCAAGAGGGCCTTCTGCTGACTGGAGCTTCTGCTGCACACACACACACACACACACACACACACACACACACACACCCAAACCACAAAGTCCCAAACACTTCCATATGTAGAGCTGGATCTCTAAAATCATCATGATAGGTTTATACATTTGTTATGATCCTTTCTGTGTTTTCACACTGTAAAGAAACAAAAAGCTTAAGATTTTCATCTTTTCAAAAACAAAAAAAAAACATTTTTACAGCATAGTCGAATTCAAAGATCCCTCAGCTTGACAACAGGTGTAGCAACCATTTTCCGAGAGAGAAAAGGTGGTGCTCATGCAGTAATTGGCAAGCAAACACAGATTGGTGGCAGAGTTGGATCATTGATGGCAGCGATGGTTGATTGTGGAGATGGAGGTGGGGGGAGGCAGGAAGCACAGGAAAAGGAATAGAGGATGAGACAGAAGGTACATGCAGTATTTTGTCACTAATGGCCTTCATCCTATTCAATAAACAAGCATTATTTATTTCAATACATTCATAAATAAGAGGTGTATCAGCACCATGCTGCCATACGAAAGTGAGCCTTGCAGTTCCAAACCCAGGAAAGTCATGGGGTAAAAAGCAGGGGAAGAGGAGAGGGGTCATTAAAGTGAAAACCAGGAGCCACATGGGAGGCAGAATTTTAAATGACTCCCCTTGTAGCAAGACCAGCCCAACAGAAGGACTAAACCTTTCTCCCTCTCTCTCTATCCATCTCGCTCTCTCCCTCGCAGAGATGCAATTAATTCGGATAGAGCGTGCCAAGTGTGCAGAGATAGAGCAAGCGGGATGCGCCCTCGCACATGCCGGAGGGAGGACAGTTTCGCATTCCCCAGAACAAATACAGATTTGGGGCTTTTGGTCTAGCATGTCGTGACCAAACTTCATCTCATCATTTCCACCTTGTGTCTCAGAGTTTTTCAGCCAGGGCTCAATCCTTCAGCAGCCCTGACAAGAAAAAAAAAAAAAAAAACTCCCTTCCTCCTGCACTGCTGCAGTAGCAACACCCAAACTTTTTACACCTACCACACTCAAAAGGCAATCAGTAAAAAAAATACTGCATTAGTGCAGATTTTAAACTGACTTTGAGAACATGGAGGCGGAAACATTTGTGTTTTTCGAACGCTGGTTTATATCCCTCCTCCAACACACAGTTACCCAGCTGTTGATATTTCTCAAGGCCACGATCGGGGGGACTGCAGGTGGGAGAGCCAGGGGTTGGGGAAGGTGTGGTGGAGTGTGAGTCATGTCATGGTACACAAAGCACGTACCATGCAAAGAGCAGGAGGGAGTGTAGCTCAGGGCCAGGGAGGCCATCGATACCAGGGAAATTGATCGTAATCAACCAAGTTACAGAGACTGAGCAGGGATTGGCCGACGACCATCTTTCCCCTCTTCTCCTCCTACTCCCCCCTCCTCTCCCTCGTCTTCTTCCTCCATCTTACACCATGTTTCCTGATGCAGTTTTCATCCAAACTGAAGAACAAATTCTAGGAAGCAATTAAAAACAGACCTTGTGAGGTGTAAATACCTCAAAACATGTACTCACAGGTGTGTATAATTTGCTCATCCAGACATACAATCAGTATTTCATAAGTTGTTTTTTTAAGCTTTGTTACTTAATTTTGTGGAATACAAGTATTTTGCTATCTTACAACTTGTCTGAGAGAATTATCTTTTGTCATATCCTCTATGTATAAGTCTGTTTGATCAAAAAGCAACCACAGGAAGAAAACTGTTCTTGAAAATCGGTCGCATCTTCTCTGCTGTGGCTGCACTATAATTTCTCATTTGAAGACAGTGGCATACCTGGCAGTGCAGCTGCACCGTTAAAAACGCTGGCCCAATTATAGCATAACACCTAGCCTTATGGTTTCCATGGCTGCACGATGCATTTTCCCGCGGGACGCACCGTGGAGAAACGAGCGTCTTATCAACCATCACCCTGGTAATAACACTCCCTGGAGCCTTTGCCGCATGTGTCAGACCTTAA
Organism: Thunnus maccoyii; assembly: GCF_910596095.1. Taxonomy (NCBI): domain Eukaryota; kingdom Metazoa; phylum Chordata; class Actinopteri; order Scombriformes; family Scombridae; genus Thunnus; species Thunnus maccoyii. Next base: position 19,702,208 of record NC_056545.1, read on the forward strand.
CGAGAACCCTGGGTGAAATCTCTCTCCCAGTCCAGCCACAGCCATTGATTTGGACTTAATCTGTTCCTCCGTGTCCTCGTGACTCTGTGTGTGTGTGTGTGTGTGTGTGTGTGTGTGTGTGTGTGTGTGTGTGAGAGAGAGAGAGAGAGAGAAAGAAAGAAAAAAGGAAGAAAGAAAGAAAGAGAGAAAGAGAGAGAGTAGGCATGTCTTTGTGTCTGTTAGGAAGTGTATGTGTTTATGTTTGTATATGATTTAGTGCATGAGTGAATTTCAGACCTGGTTTCTTGCTCTATTCATGATGTGTGTGTGTGAGTGTGTGTGTGAGTGTGTATGTGTGTGTGTATGTGTGTGCATGCATGTGCATTCATTTTGGTTTTGCTATACTTAAACAATTTCCCTCTGCATACTCAAGGAACATCCACATACAATACACCGTACCTTTGCTTTGTAATTGAAGCATGGTTAAATAAAATAATTGTATGTTATATTGTCAGTGTTTAATTTACAAATTGTAATGGGTCATGTATTAACTAAAATTATGATATAGTTACCAATTCAGATCTCTGTCACTGTTACTCATAGCAGTTGTACATGTTAGAATCCAGTTATTGTCCAACATGACTAAGACTAATTGGTTTAAATTATCATGATGAAGGTGTCAAGTCCTGACAATATGACAAACAGTCTCTCACTGGACAGACAAACACTAGGGCTGGCTATCAGTACTCGATACCTTTATGGTATCGACTGAAATAACCCAGCACTAAGTGGTATCAAAGCCTCTCCCGTCAAACGATACCTGCATTCGATCCTTTTTGTACCCAGATGTAGAAAACAATGAATATTTGCAGCCAATCACTGCAAGTGTTCTTCAATTTAATGCAACGTATGATTGACCCACTACCGCAGGGGCTACAAGCCATAGTCTATGGTGATAATACTTCATTGTACAGTTTTGTACAGTTATTTAATAAATATATTTCTATAATTTGAACACTTTTAAAATGTATTTGTATAAACACTATTTGGATGGGGAGGAGGGGTGACATTTTACACAACTAAATGCTTCCATTCACATGATGAGTATCAAATGAAGTAGAAAAAAAAGGTATTGAATCAAGTACTCTGTTGTCAGACCATTTCTAAGGCTCTTTGGTCTCCTGATGCTCTCTATTAACTTTCCTAATAAACACACAAATTGGTCATTTCTTGAGTAAGTTTCAGTGTTAATTGTTTTATTATTTAATTAACAATGTTGTAATGTTGTAATGTTGTAACCTGTAACCTGGGAGTCATTTTGATTGTTTAGATGTTTAAATAAAGTCTAAATTGTGTTTTACAATGTGTGATAGAGCCTGAAATGGCTTAAAGGTCCCCCTGAGCAAAGTCACTTGTAAATTGTGCTTATCCTCTGTAATTTTCTTTCTGATGAACCTGCCCTTAGATTTCCCTAAAGCACTACTGGTTATCAATAATGTATACATTCTTGAAACTGATGGTGAGAGAGGTAAGATGAACTAACAGACAGTTCTTAACATTTTTTGCTTTAAAACATGTATTGCACTATTATGTTGTGTTAAAAAGGAATAGCATTGACAAAAATATTAAAAGTCAAGTCAAGTCACATCCCATGTGTTTAGGTAGGCAGTCTGAATCCAGTCCGGATATGGCGGACTCCGCCACTTACAATAAAAACTTTGTGGCATCTAACTTGCAGATTGCAGCCAACTCAATACCCCTCCCCTCACCCTCATGTAGAAGAACCTACTGTGGCTGTGAAACTTGCAAAAAATGCAAAAGGCCAGTTTGGTTTGTCTGTTCTGGGCTACTGTAGAAACATGGCAGTGCAACATGGCAGGCTCCATGGAAGAGGATCCGCTCCCTATGTAGATATAAAGGGCTCAAGGATTCTTATTTTCAGGGTTAGACACTAATGAAAACATACTTATGAATATTATATTTCATTTCTGCCAAGTCCGTTCCACTAGATGCCACTAAATTCTACACACTGGACCTTTAAATTGCTGAGAAGGAAAAGAAAAGGGAAAGAAAAGAAAAGAACCCTTATTATGCTTGTACTATTCTTCCCTGTATTATTTACTGATCTGCTGTACAAAGAGTTTCAAATATATCCTAACGAAGCTCTGCTAATTCGGTGTAAAGCAAAGCAGGAAATGTTGGTTTTGCATTGGCGGTAACTTAACACGACTGACACAGCTGCCCCTCGGCAGACTCCCAGAAAGCTGGCCAATCAGAACAGAGTCGGTTCATTGGGAGGGGGGCTTTAAAGAGACAGGAGCTAAGACTGCCTGTTAGAGACAGAGGCTGAACTGAGGGGCTGAATAAAGGGCCAAAATAAGATACATAAGGAGTTTTTTGAACTGTGAATCATGCAAAGCTACTCTAGTGGAGTCCCAGAATAAAAATATACAGCTGGAAATGAGCATAATACAGACATGGCTGAAAATATTGAAAATATTCCATCTTTTTTTTTTTTAAAAATAACTAACTAACTTTCTCTATATTAAGTTGAAATTGACAGAAGTATATGGTATCCATCATTCTTTATTTCACATTGAATATAACTGAAACTTTGCTTTTGATTTACAACTTAACATATTATTTAATACAATAAAACAAATGAAAATGGCATGGCCAAAAATATATATACCCTTAACTTAATATTTTGTAGCACAGCCTTTGGAGGCAATATCTGCAGTCAAGCACTTTTCTGTAAATCTGAATAAGGTTTCTACCTTCTCCACTGGTAGTTTGACCCACTCTTCTTGAGCAAACTGCTCCAGTTCTCTCAGGTTTGATGGGTGCCGTCTCCCAACTGGAAGTTTCAGCTCTTTCCACAGATGTTCAATGAGATCCAGATCAGGGCTCATAACAGGCCACTTCAGAATGGTCCAACGTTTTCTTCTCATCCACTCTTGGGTGCTTTTTGATGTATGTTTGGGGTCATTACCCTGCTTAAAGACCCATGACCTGTCACTAAGACACAGTTTTCTGACACTGGGCTGTATGTTTCACTCCAAAACGCCTCGATAGTCATTTGATTTCATTGTGCACTGCACAGATTCAAGGCACCCAGTGCCTGAGGCAGCAAAGCAACCCCAAAACATCACTGAGCCTCCTCCATGTTTCACAGTAGGCATGGTGTTCTTTTCTTTGAAGGCTTCTTCTGTAAACATTGAGTTGTTGTGATTTACCAAAAAGCTCTAATTTTGTTTCATCTGTCCAAAGCACATTCTCCCAGAAGGACTGTGGCTTGTCAACATGCATTTTGGCAAAGTCCAGTCTGGCTTCTGTGTCTCCCTCTTAGAAGTAGGGTCTTCTTGGGTCTTCTACCATGGAGCCCATTTTCATTTAGACAGCGATGGATGGTGCAACTTGAAACTATTGTACATTGAACGTGAAGATCAGCTTGGATCTGTATTGAAGTTTTCCTTGGTTCTTTCTTGACCATTCAAGCAATCCTTCTGTTCAATCTTAGGCAAATTTTCTCCTTGCCACCATGTCCAGAGATGTTGGCTACAGTTCTATGGGCCTTAAACTTCTTAAACAGTCCTTCCTTAAACCGTGGTCACAGGAACATCAAGCTCTTTGGAGATGGTCTTGTAACCTTTATGTTGCCCATGCTTGGCTCTTGCCTTTTTTCGACCTTTTGTCTTCGGACCACTCTCTAGTTTTCCTTGTTTTATATGTTCAATGTGATGCACACAGTGGCACAAAACAGCAGAATGAGTAATTTTCTCCTTTTAAACTGGCTGCATGAGTGATTATAAGATTGAAAACACCTGTGATACTAATAAAAACACAATAGTTTGCTTAAAGTATCACTACAAATCAATTATTTCTTACAACTTCTAAAGGGTGCTAATAATTTTGTCCAGGCTTTTTTAGAATGTCTTTGTAGAATAAGCATGAATTTAGTTATTTTCACAACTATATTTCACAAATATATTTTAATTTCAACACTGTTGAGGGTGAATGGTGCATTATTCAAGTAAAATGCAAAGGTATCAATAATTTCAGCCACGTCTGTATAGACGTCATCTGAATTGTGTCACTTCTCCGGGTCATATTTGTGTGTCAATCACCATATGTCTACCATGACAAAGGATCCTAATTGACTCTCCATTGGCATTGTTTCCATGGTACGGGCATGTAATTTTAATACATTACGTACAATCAAAAAATCTCTTGCACACTTGAATAGTCTTGGTGACAGGTGCATTGGTGGAGTAGCCATGTACTAAAAAAAATATACCTGAAGAAGGTCTTTGACTAAAACTTTGTATATATTAAAGTATCTTTATTGAGCAAGTGAAAACAGTGTGTGGATGTCCCTTCTTCTTTTTTAACACATTACGTGCCACCAACATGTAATGTGTTATTGATAGGTTGTGGTCATTTCACATATTTCTGTGAGATGAGGCTGGACAATCAGCACACCTAGAAACTCCTCCGCAAGCTAACCAACCTTACTGTGTCTTGCTGTTATATGGAAAACTGCTTGTGCCGTGTGCAGCATGAAATCAGATCGTGGTTGCAATTATTGTGGACTGACTTTTTTATTAAGACAAGGTGAGTTTGTTTGGTTGCACTGTAAACAGACGCACCAGTTGCTCTGCTGTTGTATTTCTAGCTGCTTAGCGAGTGTTTGCTGTAACATTAATTTGCACTTGCTGTTACCATGGTAACTACAGTTCTCGCCAAATCAACAAAGAGTTACATTTTAAGGATTACAATTTTAACTTACAGGTAACAAAGCCTGGAGAGCATGAAGCAAGCATTTGGGTAACTGCAGGTGAATATATAACCAATAAATGAATTTGAACATAATGTACTGATGAAAATGAAAATATAAAACTGAGTGTGTGTGTGCATGCATGTGTGTGTGAAAAATGTATGTGTAGTTAATTCATTAATAGTATAAATGGTGTAAGTATGTATACTGAAAATACCAGAAATGTGTTAGCAAGGTAGCATGCTAAAGTCTATATTCTATTGTCCACTTCTGCTAATGTTTCTTAGCCTCAGAGGCCTGGGCTGCACAGTGCAATGGAAGATTTTATGTTAAGCACTTTGTGTTACATTTTATGTGTGAATTATGCTATATAAATAAAGTCTGTTATTATCAGTTGTTGGAATGATAGTTTATAAGTTTTTTTTGTCCATCTAAATTCAGATTCTATGAATAGACATGACATATTTGAACAGGAAGTAGTCTTACAGCACCTCAATGATCCACTGCCATCAGTGTCAGCTTTTATTGTAATAACTTCAATGGAACAGGCAGCATTGAGAGTTCAGCATGTTTTTAACCATTAAGTCACCACTTAGAAGTCGGAAGTTAAAAATACTGAAACTGAACAGCTCTCTACTAAATACAGATGATCACAGTTTCATAGTTTTAATGGCATTTTAGCTGGAACACCCACACAAATCCCCTCCATGATTCCATTTGATGCTTCAGGTTAAAAAGGTACAACAGATCTTCAAATGAGAGCTCAGTGTGTCTCTAACAATTGAGACTCAGTCATAACTCAAATACTGTTTTAGATAGATTGTGTGTTCATTAAAACAGTATTTAGACATTATGTTTGCCTTTTATATTATTCACTCACACAGCAGCAGGAAATACTGCAAGTTATTGCACTATTTTTGGATTTAATTATTTCCATGAAGTACAGACTAGTGTTATTGCTGGAGCAATAATGAGATATTTTCACATGTAAAATAATTAATTGAAACTATATAAATGACACAAACAGTTTCTTAAAACAGCCTGTGTTCACTATATGCTACTACTTGCTACACACTGTGTGTGTGTGTGTGTGTGTGTGTGTGTGTGTGTGTGTGTGTGTGTGTGTGTGTGTGTGTGTGTGTGTGTGTGTGTGTGTGTGTGTGCCTGTATAACATAACATATCATTCATTCATACCTTTGCTTTACTTACCTCCATAAGAAGCTTGATCTCACTGAGAAATTCATATGTATTCTTATCAAATCAAATGTCATTATGATTCATTAAACCTTTAGCCATTAGCTCTGCTCTGTGTTTGAGTGTTTGTCTAATTATGCTCTTATGATGAGCTGACTGCCTGATCATGATTCATAACTGAAAAGTGTCATGACTAGGCAACCATTATTACTGTTTTGATATTATAAGTCTGCAGCATTGTGGAAAATTCAAAACTGAAAAGGTCTGTGTCATCAAGTGTGTGTTCATGTTTTTTTATACTCAGTTATCAATTCAATTTAATATAGAATGCACCAAATTTCAAAAGATCAATACTCAACAGGAGTATTGGCCACATTGATTACTGTGGTTCAGTGTTTCAGCTTGTGAGATTATTCACACAAGTTGCGCATTCTGTGTGCAATATCACTTTTCTTTTCGTTAGCAAATTAGTAATCAGTATTTTAGAATAACATGAAAACAAGTGTACATATTATAGTTTAAGATCTGTACATTTTGTGGAAAGTGGATCTCACATACTATGTGTGGATTTCACTGATTTATCAGTTTCTAATAGAATATCCATGATGCAACGTTTGTTAACATGTGAACAATTTTCATATATATTACTAAAACGCGCCATCATTAATAGCAAGTAGCACGTATTTACAAATATGTAATTAAATCTGCAGCATATATGGTCATAGTAGGGTATTCATAGGGTATTTAGGATTTCAGACAATATTTGTTACTAATAAAGTACATATTCATGTTAAAGAAAAGGACCAAATAGGGAAAAAAACATTTGTTGCTGCCAGAGTTTGCATAATGTGCTGTTCAGCATACCCACTCTTCCATACTGAAAGGTGTATTTTTTGATACAGAAAATCTAAACTTCCTCTAACAATGTTTTTTTGTAAGGTTAAAAAACAACTTTAAGAAAATACTGTACATATCTTAAATGTTCACATATATTACAGTATGCACCTCACCTCAATAGTCAAACAAGGGTCACTCCAACAATGTCTCAGCACTCTGGCCTGTGTACTCACTTGCAAAGCTTGTGTTTTTCTTCCTGTTAGTCACATTTTACAGGCAACATTCCTCCTTCTCAACAATTGGACTGCATCAGTTCCTTCTATCTCCCCGTTCGAAGAAGGTGGCGAGCGAGCTGAGAAGGGGCCAGCCTGTGCAGGGGCATTTGGATGGGGGAAGGGCATGTCTGCTGGCAACGAGGGTGAGTAGATCAGTGCGGCTCAGTGTCTGCGAGGCGGTGATAAGATTCCAGGATTTTCCCAGTGTGACAGGCCTGCTCACCAAGCCGAACACCCTTCTGCATGGAGACAACCACCACCACCTGACCACCCCCAACCCCTGGGCTGCTACACCTCAGCAGGCAGGACCCACTGTCACCTGCAACCACACCCAAATCATCCTCACTCAAACTCTAAATCTTAATCTGACGCATATTCTCTTATTTTTCTGTCTGTGTTGTAAATGTAAAATAAAAGTCTATGAGTGAATTTCTACTTTACAGTCGTACGCTTCTGCGCTATACACAGTCGTGCTGTCTCTTTCTTTCTCTCTGGCTCACTTCTCTTTCTTTATCTCTGCCTCCTCAGTCCCCCCTCCCCACTCCCTCTCCCTTGGATGGCAGGTCAGGCAGTGAGCTGTGCGGGCTCAGAGGAGGTAAGGACGCCGCGGTGCACATTAATAATGAAAGGCCTCAGCCACCCCCCCTAGACACACACACACACACACACACACACACACACACATACACACTCACGCACACACTCCCCCCATCGCCATGGCGATGGCACTAGCCCAGCACTGTCACCGGGGGGGAAGCTGGGAATATAGCTACACTCTCCAACCCTCCGCTCGCCAAGCTGATCACGAGCTCGTACACAAGCCCACCATACTGGGCCTTCCACCGTGGATATTCACTAATTAAAAACACTCAGCACTACGGCTGCGGCAGAAATCTGCATCTACTTCCCCACCTGGATATGAAAGAGTGACTATGGAGCAGTGAAAAAAAATCTGTGAGAGTCATCACTTAGCAGAAAATGGAAATTCACTCTAGTGTCACAGACCTGAGGCATTAGAATCTGTAATTACACTGAGACCCACGTGAGATTGACCACATTTCACAAGTTGTTTTTTTTTAAATGAGCACTGCTTCATCCGTGTCTCTATCTAAACTTCACTTCTTCTACTCCATATATGTATCACACACACACACACACACACAACCCTAAACATACACACTTCATCCACACTTCTTTATGATATCCTTAATAGCTCTGAAGACAAATCTATCTAAGACTATCATGACTATCAATGATTGTGTGCATTATCTGTTTGTGTTTTTGACTGTGAATGTCATGAGGTAGAGTGAATGTCACAAAGATTTTTGTAAAAGAGTGAAAATCATTGAAAAACAAATATCAGTTGGCAGGGTTTTCAGGGCGTTTCATGCATTTTGAAGAAACACTGCAATCAAAATAGTTCTTATTCAAACATCTTTTAAATAATTTTGGTTACATTTTCGCATAGCAAGGCTCCATCGCTCATTCCACGATAGGAAGATATTACATAGGCTGTGAGAGAAATATCTCAGTCAAACCAAGGACATCATGGTGATCCATACCACCGCCTGATTTATTTTTAATGAATTCTGCTCATGTCAGAATTTTTCAGAAGTTTCTTAGACCATCAAATTATAATAGAAAAGGGGACTTTTTTTTTCAATTTATGGAAAATTATTACTTAATGTTTCTTTTTGTCAAACCAGCTGTTTTTTAAAAAACATGCAAATAGACAAGTAGACAAACATCGGAATTGTAAATTTTGACACAAATACATGCATTCCTTTTTATTCACAAAACCAGTCCAATTTTCTAAACGAATACAAAGATTGGTTATTTTTAAAAGCTGTAGCTACCCAGCAACTTAACAAAATCATGAAAATATAACAAATAAACAAACAAATAAAAATAAAAAAAGTAATCTTGTCTCAGTGCGTTCAGTAGGGTAGACACAGAGCAAGTGCTGTCTCTTAGTGCTATTGCCCTGAGCAGTATTGGCACATGCTCAGTAGGGCCACAGTAACATAAGGCTGCCAGTTTCACTAAAGGAGAAGTTTAGAAATGCAGAGGAGGGCTGATTGAGGAGATTACAGTAGTGACGGCTCTGGCAAACAGCATCTTCAACCCAGTGAAGAGTCTCTGGAGATCTGCCCAATAGAAGGACTTTTTCAGTTTTGTTTCAATCGAAAATTGACAGCGTCACAATTTGAAACATTTTTCATAGTTTTTCAAAGACAACCACTGATCTGTTTGAAAACTATAATCCCCGACAAAGTGAATCATAAAATAGACAAGGGTTTAAGTAACATAATGGTGAAAAATTACAATAATGTTTGCCATTAGCCACTAGTTTTAAAATATAGCTGTAAATTTACATTCTCTACACAAGTACTGTATCTTTCCACACATGAACAACATTAACACCAAACACAGAAATTAGTTGATTGTCCACACTCAGTCCGTCATTTCTGTTTCTGGCAATGAACAGTTCCATGTTTAAGCGACAGAAAAAAAAAAACTGCTGAAAAAAGGACATAGGTACCAAAATGGAAACATAGAAAAGGGAATGAAAGTTGCCATAGATGCTTTTCTTTACGCTTCATTTTTGGTTCAAGGAATAAGTAGGTGCATCCATTACCCGATTGATTTTTTTTTTCTGCTTTGTTTTTGTTGTTTTTTTTGTTGTTTTTTTCTAGAATTTTATTATTTGTTGCTTGTTTGTTTGTTTATTAGCCAGTGTCTGTTCCGGAGACAATCCAAGAGTTGGCATTGCACTTGATGGCAGAGCTTTGGGTAGGGAGTGGAGGAGGAGTCCTACTGGAACCACCGGAACGCCGCTCCTGTAGGAAGCATCACCTTCTTGGAAAAACAGAAGACAAGAAGGGAGGGGAGGAGGAGAGGAGAGGAGAGTGGAGAGAGGTTGGACTTGTTAATGAAAAGCAGCACATTTTGAAGTGTTTGAAAATATAATCTCAAATCTACTCTTCTGCTGCAAAGCTGCACTTTCTTCACACCTTGACAGAGCGACATACATAATGTCACACTCCTGTTACTAAACTCTCTGTCTTTACTTCTATTAAGGGCAGCAACTAATCATTATTTTCATTATTGCTTGCTCATCTTTTTCATTAATGGCTTAATGTGTAAAACATACAGAAAAATTACTATCATAGGTTATCAGAGTCCAAAGTCTTGTTTTACCCAACCTACAGTCCACAACCCAAATATATTCAATTTGCAGTGATGTACAACAGACACAAGCAGACATTTTTTACATTTCAGAAGGTAAAACCATTGAATCTTTGCTAGTTTTGGATCATAAATAACTTTAGATGAGTAGTATGAGTGAAATCTCTATATCCTACATTGTCTGGCCCATTAGCTGCCCCCCTCTTCCCTCAGCGCCACCGCAGGAAAAAGGCTTCAGTCCTGGCTTCACACAAAACCCGATATGCCACATTTATTATTTAGCCACCACACGCGTTGCTCTCTCACACCATCATCAATGATGATGCCGCTCTCAGTCCCCCCCCCCACCCCTGTCTCTCTCTCTAGCTGTGGTTATCTGTGTGTCTGATTGCACTGAGCAGGAGTGGCACACATGCATGAAGCTGCAGGGCTCGGCACAAGGCCTGCCAGTCAGGAGATAGACAGCCATTCGGGTCCCCGGAGCTGCAGCGCGGCTGGCGTCCTGCAAAGTGCAGCTCCATTCTGCAGCAACGGATTCTTCCGTTCGCCAGCTCTGCCTGGAGCGAAGCAGGAGGAGCTCGGCAAACATTTATGCACCCACACACACTCTCACACCGAACCAATATGTATTCAAGTACAGTCACACACCTCCACACACAGTGGCACGTTAACCGACACTCACAGTACACCCCCAAAATCGCACTAAACAGTGAGACTGTTAAACTGAAATTCTCATGCACGATGGATTCAGAATCACTTTTCTATCAGTGCTCAACAGCAGAAGCTTTAATAAGGAATCGTTCATGCTGTGATAATACACATATACCCATGCATACACTCACACCTGTCTCACGGAAAAGGAAATAGAAGATGTGATGTATTTAAGTGTCACACACCATTCACAGTCATACATTGGTATTGCTATATGAAGACATTAACAAAGTCTCAAAATTCAAATTAAATTCTAGTGATAAAATAATGTGAGTAAAACATAATAATTTGTGTGTCTTGTTGTTCAGCAAAATTATGAGTTTTTCAACAAAGGCAACTCAACAATAAATGGCTCATTAGTTCAAAGAAGTTTGTTTGAAACCAAAAACAATATTAGCCCTACTTACTTTCCATGCCCACTTAAACCATTCCCCTACCCTTGAATCAGTAGAGCAGTGTTCTTTTGAATGCTATTTTTCATATCTCGACATGAAACTGAGTGACAACAGGGTTCATGCTCTACAGGTTTCATTTACTTTCATTTTGAAAGTTAACCCCTGCTTACATAAATGAAACATTTTTGCTCGGGTAAAAAGACTTCAAACAAGGTAATTACTCTGGTGATCTCAGCCAAATATAGCACACGCTGTGCTTTATTTGTTAAATTGACTCAATCAGGAATAATCCGACGGTAGAGACACTGAATATCACAGTGCTGTTCACAGCCCATATGCATGTGCCAATTCACATCAACTTCATATCCAATTTCTCAAATATGTAGCAAATGTTGTTTGGTAGATGTAGATCTGGAAAGAATATATGTTTCTGGTGCTGCCAGATTTATTTTCACTTCACCTAAACCCTGAATAAATATGCACAAACTGTTAGCTTTCAATTGTACGCACAGTACATCGTACATACTCAGGATATCCTTTTTGATTCAAATGAATATTAATACGAACCACAAACCTGAAGGTTAATCACCAACATATTGCCAGCATTATTTTATGGTCTGTGTGTTAAGTATCATTAACCCCTCATCCTTCTCTGTGATGACCTTTCCGCAGCTGCACTCAGCTGTTAAGAAGACAGTCAGAGGACAGCAACATCTGGCGCTGCCACAGATGTCAAAAACCCGGTAAGGGCTGAACTGACCATGATGTAATGTGCAGGAAGAAAAACAACACATCCCTCGATTGGACTGTAAATGCTGTTTTCCCTCATTACCAAACATGTGCAATCAATGGAAAAATGGCAGCAGTTCAGGAATAGAAAAACCTTCCTTCACCAACACTGATTGCACAGGTTCAAACAGATGGGATCTGTGGGTGTGAAGTGGCCAATCACTAAAATCAATGGATGTGTTTTTTCAAACAAGGCGAGCACACTTGTCATAGCATAGCACAAACATATACCACTAAAGTAGAAGAGGGGAACATCCTTTACTTTTCAGACTAACTGCGTCTTTAATTAGCAAAAATCCAGTATAATTTATGATGGCCTTTCAGAGAACAGTGCATGTTGTTAGATCATGTTACTCATGTAAATTCCTTTAAGCCAGTTTAAGCCATCATGAATTCAATTTTTGCCCCAGGGCACCACTGAGCATTCTGGTTATTGTTTCATGGCTTTATCATCAACGATTGTGAGGATTCCCTTATGGACACCCACAACAGAAAAAAAACATACAAACAGACACAATGAATGCAAAGCATCTCCACATACAGCAGTGTATGTGGGATGTAACACTGTCTGCGGTTCATAAGGAGCAGAAAAGAAAACCTTTAAAACAACTGAATCTAAACACCAATGACCTCCAGCTGGCACAAACACTCACTGTTTGTCTAGCTGAAGGGGTGAAGCATTTTCCCAAGCCTGCCCTCACTTCAAGAAGCCAATTGTGACTGATGTATATTGATACAATTTTTCTTACCAGGCAAATACACCCATTTCGTAGCCAGGACAAGAGCATTCACAAGCGCAACTGATTTCTTGTTTAATCCATCTGTATACCAGTAATTATCATGAGGAGTATATATGTCACTGTTTGGTGTAAATATGTCAGAGATGATGCAGGAGATGTTTGCAAGGAGATAAATCTTGAAGCTAATGGTCCAAATTTTCACACTCATCCTCAGTGCTCCTGCCCAGTAAGCAGTGTTGGGTAAGTTACTTGAAAAATCTAATAATTTACACATTTATGTTTACATATTACTCATTTAAAAAGTAATTTGTTTACTTTACTTAACAGCTAAAAAGTAAATTATTGAACAGCAAATATAATTAGTTACTTTTTTACTTTACTCTATTTACTTGGCCCAGCTCCGTCAAAGGTGTCTTAGAGCTGGAGTGCAGGACTTTTGTCTCCCCCTTCTGACAGTGGGATTAATTACAAAAACAATGTCAACACGTGCTGATGTCATAGGCTCCGCCGTAGCCTACTCGATCACTAGTGTTGCAGCTGTAAAATGGTGGATAAATTGTTTAAAGCGTCACACAACCTCTGCAAAATGACTCGTTTTCACTATCAGAATTTGATCTATTCGGTCTGATAAATTTGGGAAAGTCTAGAAGAGCCGTATGATTAAATTATTTTATCCCCCTTCAAGTTAGCAGAGAGCTAACTGGAAGTTAGCTGGCTCAGCCAGCGGAAGTCTGAGATTGAGATTTATCTGGCGGTGATAGGCTTAACCAGCATTGTGTGAACTCGTTTGACAAGGGCTTGAATGTAACGGATGCTCATTTATATGTAGGTTTAAATAACTTCCTTTAAATAATAGCCTCCATACCAACAATTTACATCTTCTTTGTTTAATATGTGTAGACAAAGAAAACTAGATGCAGCCAGGACCAGCATTTACTGACCATCAACAGCAAGCTTAACGTTACTCCAATGTGACTAAATAAAGTCCTATCCTGTCAGGGAAGCTGCATTGTTCAAACACTCGCCAACTCTAAAATGAACCAGATGATTTCCTGAATGTAGCCTCACCAGTGGGTAATGTTAGCAAGTCAGCTAATAAAAAAATGCCTGGAATCGTATTTCTCCTCTTTTAGTGGCAGCTAACCATGTCCCCACATGGCAGCCCCTTCACCAAGCTAGCACGCACCAAACCAGTCAGTCCACTAAATGCACAGAGACCAAACTGATATTAACCTTCCATCAAACTACAGGTCACAAGTTGAACAAGTCGACCTCCAAATTGTCAAAGTAACGGAGCATTACTGGAATTAGAAAATGAAATGTAATTACCGAATTTCAAATTGTAATAGCTACTGAAAAAGTAATTACATTAGTGTTCAAAATTAAATGATTTTTAGGTCTCTGTGTTACTTATAATAGTTGTTTCATTTTGTTTTATTGTGGAGCAGAATGTCATAAAGATGGAGGAAACAACGTTTGATAGGGTCTTTTCAGGAGGTTTTTCACTGTATTTTGAATAAACACTGCAATCAAAATTGTTCTTAGGTTGTAATATTAAGTTTTTAAATGTCAGAGGTTTACATATAATGGTTGTTTCAACATTATTTAAATGATTGAATTTAAATGTGAAGTGGGTCCCTACATGTTTAAATGTGGTCACTGAAATGCTGTTGAAACAACTGTTTTATGTCACATAAATGTATAAAACACTGGTTTTACAGTTACCGCGACATCTTGATGTCTTTTGGATGCAAGTTACTAAATCAGTGCTTACGGGGTGGACTACAGTCTGATTTTTTGCAGATAATATCAAAGTCTCTCTTAGAGTAATCCAGATGCCAGTCTAGAGTACGACACCTTGACTTCCTAACTGGCTTCCGTCTTCCTCAGCCTCCTCTGTCCACTCCAACTTGTCCCTCTGTCTGCCCAGCAACTTGCCCACACATCCATGTGTCTCGGTGTCAGTCTGCATGCCTGTCAGTTTGCATGAGCCTCTGCTGCCCTGATTGTCTGGTGTACGGTGTCTGGGAGGCAGGAAAGACCACGAGGGAGTATGTTACTCCCATATCAACATCAGATACTGCCAAAGTGGCCCCCAATGGACAACACTAGTATGTTCAGATGTTAGATGTGTCTGATGACAAATAAGCACCATATTTGACACAGCCAATGAACTCCGTTACAAAATATATTATATACACAGTAAGTATCTATTAGTAGACAAAGACAAAAACTCAGCCCCTGTCTTATCTTAAAATATAGTCTCAAAGATTACCCACCCACAGGTACAATACATCTTGAGTGTACAGTGACATACAAGTAAAAACAAGGTACACTACAACTTCCTAACCCTGACTCTCCTTCTTTCTCGGTGTTGAACAGCATCGCTGAGACTGACACCACTGGAGGATATTCAGACATAGAGCAGAAAGGAACTGCCTTCCCACTTATTTCTCTCAAATGTAGCATTCCCAGAATAAATCCAGACATCTTCAGCCAGTGAGCTATGAGGTGGCAAAGGCCTCAGCATGCTCACTCCCCCTCACTTGCCAATTTTACGCTCCTCTTTGAGCTGCCATGAGCGTTCAATGGAAACCGTCAACACCCTTAAAATAAGCACACTGCTGCTGGACTGCACTTGTGTACCGGCGCGCATGCTCACAGGCTCGTAGAAACACGCGCACACACGAGCATAACCTTTCAATGCAAATGTGGTAAAACGAAGCCGAGGCGTTTCATCCGCTCGTTTTACTCACACGTGTGTGCACACACAAATGTGCTGAAAAGCAGTCAAAACAATGCACCAAGACCATCTGACAAACTGACCGCAAGACATGTGTTAAATAAGACGTCATGCCCCTTTAGAGACTGCACACGGACTGTAACAGCCACAGCAGAAGGGGATGTGCCGCTCCATCTTTGATTGGAGGGGAATGTGACACTCAGGGGCTGTTTGAGCTACAGCTGAGGCTCACTGCAGTTCACTGTGGACTCTGAAAGCCAGGAGGAGCTTCTCTCATGGCACAGGTGCTGCCCAAATCACCCTGATTATGTGGGAATATCTTTAACTAAGGTCTTGTTTATAGACGATTAAAATATATACTGTATTTGACAATCTTACATCACCTATTCAATATTGACATTTGGGATTTACTGCTGACTCTCTGCTCTTCACTTTCGCTCCTGACACAGCACATCCTCCATGAATCTCATCATCTGACATTTAGCTTGTACTGATGACATCACGCTCACTGACAGCGTGGCCCGGGCTGTATTCTCTGATCTAATCATCTGCTGAACAAGAGCTGTTGACTTAATAACAAAGCCATTTGAGACAACTACTAGACTGCTAATGGGAAACGTATGAGTGCATGTGGACAAATAAAAACCAGGCAAAATTGAAAATGCAGTACTGCTGTCAGAACTCTGTACGAGGGGGAGCAAAAGTTGATTTGAAAATCACGTTTGAGGCCAGAAAGTAACAGGTTGTAGACATCTTTGATGGTTTCCTGATTGAAAGAGAATACTGATGTCATTTTGAATGAACGCCCATTTGCATTTCAGGTGTACTTTACATTTTGTCAGTTGTGCTCCAATGCAGTTATGTTGAGTCGCTTTAAATCATTCTTAAAATACATGTAAGCTCCCTCATAACTGTAGATGTCTTGAATATACTGCTAGGAACATGTATAAGACAATTAGGTTCATATGGCAACATCAGGGGATTATTACAGGGATTACCTTGTCAAGACAACTTTTGTTTCCTGCCGTGGGTTGTCAGGTGATTGAGGTTTATGTTTTTTCATGCTTTCTGTGCGGGTGTGCAAGAGCTGCACACCTGCCATCATTGTACTTTGGCACGAATGTTTCTCGCCTTTCTCATGGCAACCTAATGCCTATGACCCTCAGTACATCTGTGGCACTGCGGAAACTTTCAGCACTCCAGGAAGGCACTGCGTCATTGCTCATCTGTCGCACAACTACAATGCGCCTGCTGTTTTGGCAGTTAATGAGACCCTGACCACTTACGTATTCACATCAATTTCTATTTGATGCACGGCCCATCTTTGCTGTAACATAATCCAATAAAACTTCATGTTTACTCTGATGATGGACTAGCTCAGGCAGTTTATAATTCTGAAAGCTGTTTTTCCAAAATGTTGACTTTTGACAACTACTGCAACTTTGTACAGACACCATCAGGAATGATATTGTTATCCTTTAACAATATTCATTACTCTACTATTGTTATGGTGTACCATAAATGTTAAATTAAGTAACAAGAAGTGATTAGCCTTCTCATTTATGTCTGAAAAAGGGGAAACTGCTTGACAGACACGTTAAATAAATTAGCAAGTACTTTCAGATGTCAAGAGTAAGGACTTTGTGCAAGATAATTAGAGTACATACATCAGACTGCTATTATGGCTTGGCAGGTTTGTGGTACCCTGGAGTTTCTTTCATATGAGGCAGCCATTGGTAGACTGTGACGTTACAAGCAGCACAATGACCTATATCAACATCAACATTCATGAATATTCAAGCCCCCATGGGTTTGGCATCACTGATGTGAATGACTGTTATTAGGCTAACTGCCATGACACCATCAATTGCGAATCATAAATTAAAACTAAATCCGTTACTGTTACAGACATCGAGTCGTACCACCTACATGGAAAGCTGACACATTTCACCACTTTGGTGAATCATCAACAGAGACGAATGAAGCTTCTCATCAATTTGCAACTGAACAATTTAACGCTGAAAAATGACAATAATCATGGTGATATTAAGACACATCAATCAGATTCTCAACATGTGATAAAGTCAGGCATTTTTAATTAATCCTTCAATTTCACACAATAAATGGACCATGCCGCGTTTTTGAAAGTTTTGGCCCATTTACTCTAAGAAAAAAGTACACTTTTGATTTTTGCAGACTGTTTTCAAAATTTTACCATGTGTTTTAAAGGTTTTAAATTTCCTCTTCTCTGCATTCCAGGCAGCCACTGGTTTTCCATTCGTTTTTCTATGAAAAATTGTTGCCAAAAACTTTGTCAAAGTACTTCACATTATTCATTTCTGTATCAGGATTAATACATATTGTTGTGTGATAATGCAACACAGATCACATCATGCTGTGCCTTGCCACTCAGCATAATTCTGACTCTGCCAGTTGCTTGCGTGGATGTTGGGAAATTATATTAAAAACCCAAACACTATGGTATGTTTTCAAATGCGGTCAGTAAATCATACTTTCCACATGGTTTGTACAGTAGCCATGGGTATGGCCCTTTATATTGAAGCCTGTGAGTTTACAAACATGTGAATATGTGTAGCTATTTTATCATATTGGTTGGATGTTTTGGTGTTAGGCTGGGAGCTCTAATTTTTCCATCAACATTAACTGAGCTAAACTGGGCTACGTTCTGCATGATGTCAAACAGTGCTGAGTTTGTAACACTGAAAATGATCCAATAACCAAACTATCCCTTTAAGGAGCATTTCACTGCAGATCGCCAAAGTCAGCAGATTGGGATTGAACAACCAACCTTTCAGCCTACAAACAAGAGCCCAAGCTGTCACCCTCAATCAACATCAGAAAGAGAAAGAAATAAAGCCATTAGCAGTTTGAAGCACAAATCCCGTTTCTGCACACAGCAGTGACAATTAGACCAGAGGCCTCTCAACTGGTTCATGTTCACACAGTGTTACTTATCTATCAATTTATTACGCAATGCCAAAGTGACACTATTATCTATTGATCACAAAAGTTTATTTCCTTTGAGATGGAACATCTGCTGAAATTGATTTCATGATTGGTCATTCTGTCACCACAGCCGGGGTTAGTTAGGCCACAGAGTGCGATGGAGGTAACAGACAGGAAGTTTGGAGAAGGACAGCGGCAGCAAACGGGGGGGGGCACATGTGCCACACTGACACCTGGTGCTCCAGATGACAGCTCTGTTGCCAGATGGACCTTATTACATGCACTCACACACACAAACACACCCACATATGTACACTTACACACAAACACATACTGTACACATATTCACAATTACTGCTACTCTGCCTCCACACACACACTATTTTTGCACATTTCTTTACAATCAACGTGTAAGCTCAAGGAGGATGTGCATGTGACCAAACAGAAAATTCTCCAATGAGGAGGACATGTTGTGTTTTAGCCAGTGAATGAACAATGACTACCAGTTGGATGCGGGAAGGGTGATTGTGTGGTTATGGTGGACAGATTAAAGAGACCCCATGGTGCATGCATACCCTGCACATACCCACCACACTCCCCACCACCTGTCATTTCCCCGCTCCACCAAAAGAGCCCCCACCCCACCCCGCTCTCCCCTGTACAATTTCCCTTAAAGGGGAATGACATTCAGGTAAAAACCGTTCATATCTGAACCAAATGACCTTTGTTTTGTTTTCAGGTCTGAAGTTAAATTTGCTTGTGAAGTTTGTAGATTTCCATTGCATTTTCTTTTTTTGCTCAAAATATTAAATGCCACAATGACAAACTTATGCCTGATTTCTCTGGTTTCTCACTTTGGGTAGTGGTTAATGGGCACAAATGTTGTAAGTTTGTAAGTTTTTGAAGCTTTGTAGTCCTGTGACTCTTTGGATCAAAATGCTTTTAAGGATAAGGCTGGCAATTCTCTATATTTTTCTTATTGTCAGCAAATCTCATTTGCAGAGCCAAACCAACTATGAATTGATCCTGCTTACAAGTATTGTGTGTGTATCAAAAGCCTGATATATGTACCATGTCCAAACTCTTTGTGGTGAGGGTTTGTAAGTGTTCCTTCACCATGAAGACTTTAAAGATGGTAGTTTGTTTAGAAACAGCTCCAAAGACTAATAACAGTGATCATGTTTTCAGTCTCTGGAGAGTAGTTCTGTGTATGGCAGACACCACTGCGGAACGCGGTTCCATTTACAGTGCTTTGCTAGCTTGTTAAGAGGATAAAAGAGGCTGTGATATATAACACAACAAGTGAACGTACCATTTTTATTAGTCTTTGGAGCTATCGTGCCCAAACTTTTCAAGGTGATGGAACATGTCACACACTGCAACAATGTGGCTCATTGACATGTTTTTAGTTTTTGGACAACAATGGAGGTCTTTTAAGTAGTATTATTTTTGGGGGGAACCCTAAATAATGGCTCACAAAGCAATGGCACATCATTTCCACCACTCTCTTACCTCCAGAGCAGCAGAGGGCTTCTTCTTCAGTTCCTCACATTTGCGAAACTTGCAGATCTGGTGGCCTGTTTTGCGATTCCGGCAGCTGCTGCATTGCTCGCAGTTAATCCGCCGTCGACAAGGTGGGCACATGCCGCAACGTTTTCGCTTCTTTTTACCGGAGTTGATAGCAGAGGCCAGCTCACTCTGCGCCGGATACTCGGCCAGGCCGGCCATGTGTAGCGCGCTGTCCGCCAGAAACACTCCAGCCGGCGTCATGATGAAAAGCCCCGGGTTGAAGGGGAAGCCACCCCCTACTCCATATGGGAAGTCAACAGGACCACCTACGGCGTCCGTGACAGACGTACCCTCCAAGTCGCTAGCCCCCGAGCCTGCGTCTCCACCGCCAACTCCCACTCCCATGCCCCCAGGCAGGAGCATGTGCTCCATACCGGCCCGCTTTAACAGTGCTGCTGCCTGGGCAAAGTGCAGCAGGCCATTCTGTCCCTCCAGAACCTGCTCTAGGGTCTGGTCCAACTTGGCTGCCGTCAGTGCGGAGACAGTGGGCTGGGGCTGCAGGGGTGGCTGAGGCTTGGCCGAGTGGCTCTTAGTCTCACTATTGTCCGTGTGTCCATTGGTGGTGGCAGAGGAGACTGCTGTATACTGGGATAGGGTGCGGGAGTTTTTAAGGCTCTTACTGAGGGGCTCACTGATGATGCCACTGCGGTTCCTGCGCTCTATAACAGGAGAGTCCTGTTTGCAGCTACTCCGCTCCAGGTCCTCTGTCCGGCCCCCCTCCGACAGCCCGCTAGACATGGTCCAGAGCGTACGTGCCTGGGTTGGGGGTGAGGGTGGAAAGGGGGCAGGGGTGAGCGACAAGGGGGAGCAAAGACCTTTTCACGGTCCGTTCTGTGCCCCGGTGAGAGTGGTGCCTCACCTCGATGGATTAATCAGCCAACCGACAACAGACAGGCCCCGGAGCCTTCTGCCCGCACTACAGCTCAGCCCTCATCCACGTTCTTCCATGGGCCACCTGGAAACTTTACACAGGGAGAGAAGAGAGAAGTGTGTAAATTACTCATCAACATCCAGTGCACCTCACCAAAACGTCAACACACTCGAGAGAAACATTTTCAATTTTTGTTTAGTTGTGGGGTCAACTTAGACAAATGCAAGAACTAAACATAGTATCTTAAAGATATCACGTTCAGACGCCTGAAGAAAAGTTTACTAAATTAGTAAACTTAACAAACACTATATATAGCTACCCAACATCCTGATCCAGACTGAAATGTGCATATAATTTGACAAAAATAAATAATAATGTTGAATAATGTAAAATTATGCAAACAACCGATTGAAATCCTGAAATTACAGTTTGATGGCCCATTACCTGGTCTTCATTACCTGCAGTTAGCATTAAGTGCTTTGATACAAGGAGTTAGTGACACTACATAGAAATTAGTTTTACAAAATTAAACATGGACGGGGGCCACCTAATTCTTCTCTAATTGGTTATAGCAAAGAAAAGGAATTACAGCGTAGAGCGCCTAATCTTGCTGATACAATCAAATTAATTGTGTTGAACACAAAAATTGCTTTGGTAAACTACATAAATTACAAACTGATGGGTATTTTTGACCATAGGATTTTTTTGTTGTTGTTGTTTATACATACAAATAAGTGCTTTTGTCTGCAAAAATTTCCATAAACAAAGACAGGTGTAAGCTCTTTTACAAAAAAGTCCCTGCCTGGAACAGACTGAGACATTCAACAGTGCTCAACACAATTCCAAATGATCATTATTACCTGCTTTGAAATGGTGCCCAGGTGAACTCTTGAAAGACCGATCTGTTGTATCTATCAGTTGCTCATTGGCGCTAACACAACTATGACTTTTTTTCTGACTCTTTTTACTTCTAAGTGAAGTTTGTAATTTGAGATTTTTTTATTTTATTTTATTTATCTTTTTTATCAGTATTTATCTGTAATAATACCTTTTTGAGACTAAGCTGTTTTGGTGCTTTATAGATAAATTGTATTGACCCGACTGCAGTTAAGTCATTTAAGAAATGTTGCATATATTGACTAACAATTACACACTCAATGATCTGAGTACATAACCTTGTGATACAATATGTGAGAAAATAACTGTCTCTTATTACACTTTCTCACCCAACAATCGCAGACACTGTAAAAAATGTGCCTAAAATCCCAGCAACAAAACCAAAGAAGTTGATACTTTTTTGATATTAATTTGAAAATATTTCCTATCCAATCAAAGGCCAAACGTGTAGAGCAATATAAATTTAGTCAAATGTTGTGGGGAGAGTGTGAAGAGTGTTCACTAGGCAGGTAGTGGGAGACTCCCCACTGGAAGGAGATACATGCAAACACAAGCTTTTAGCGTAAGATTCATGTGACTGCTCATCTATGAAAAGAAAAACTATGTTGCTATTCTCCTGACCTGTCCATGTTCACAAACAAGCATACCACCTCCCACAGAAAAGCTGAGGAAATGGCCGGGCCAGTCCTTATAAGGGAAACAAAGGGAAAGGGAGGGGAAGAGGATGGAGGGGGGGGGGTGTCTGTGCAGTGTGTGGAAATTGGAAGGCCAGAATTAGTGGGAGGTAAAGCTTCAAAGGCAAGCGCACAGCCCCCACATTCTCACCAGCTCAGGGGGATGTGGCGCCAGTGAACCAGAGCCAGCTCCGCAGCCCCTCAGCCCCATAGTTTCAGTTTCTCCCACTACAACACTGACCAGGGTCCGGTTTCCCAGAAGCATCTCAGCACTATCTCTGCTCAGTTGTGGGTGAAAGCGTAACAGCACTGCAAGGCATCACAGAGTGATACATGTGGATTTTGTGGTTTTATGGAATATTGGACCTGAAAAATTATGCACTCAGTGGTCACATATGAAGACTTTGACATTGGTAAAAGCAGCAGAGTGATTTTTGATTTTTTTAACGCTGCACTTTCTCAGTTGAGCTTTGTGGCAGCTGTATAACTACAAAAGTAAATTGGTTTATTTGTATAACAGCGCTGTTTCTTGATTAATCATGGCCTGGGAGAATATCCAGCTCTGATCCAACTGCTTTATCAATGCTCTAAATACAGTAAATGTGTTAAAAGACTTGAGTACACCACATAATTAATGAACTGGCATATTATCAATAGCTAGAATAAATTAGTTCTCAAGTCGTCTACAGATCAGCTGTAATGTTACAATTCAGCCAGGATACAATTATCCCACCAGCCTCGCAACAGCTGACCGGCTGATGACGTGGCTGTTTTGGGGGGTTTTTTTTAAAGATGTATATTAGAAATTATAATGACACATATTGCCTCTTCTCTTGTTTCAAACATTAATGCTTTTCATACTGCTGACTTGCTTTGCGTCATCCCATCCACACCTACATCATGACGATACCACAGTGACACACAGGCTCCTTTTGTTTCTTCAGTAGAATATTAATAATTTGACAAAATTATTTTTTACTTACAACTGGGTTTTATTTGTATTGTAGATTAAAAGCAGTGTGATGAGCATGAATTCAAACTATAATATTTTGGTCATTAAGGCATTTTTCAAATCACTGTTTTATAGTACAGCGATGTACACCTATGATTTACAGTTAAAAAACTCCCTATTTATCTCATAGTAGCCATTTATGCAGCCCCTCAGTTCAGCCTCTGTCTGAAACAGGCTGTTTTATCTCCTGTCTCTTTAAGGTCCCCCCTCCCAATGAGCCCACTCTGTTCTGATTGGTTAAGTCCTGGAAGCTGCCTCAGAGACTACGTAAACAAACAATAATAGTAGGATTTCACATTCTTTAATCAAAATAGAAACTTCTCGAATACATCTATACGAGCCGAAATCTGATCCAAAATATGCGAGTGGACAAAGAGAACAACCCGTGGAACAACTTTGGTCTATGGAATGGATGGCCATTTGTGGGCATGCATAAACAATCTGATGTCAGTTTGACGGGGAAGTAGGGGTAACTTTGCAAACAAAGTGTTCAGAGCAGGCAGAAGTCTGGGCTTTTGACTTGCAGGAAGCATTTTTACATACATTCACCTAAAGGTTTGGAATTTTGACCAAAAATCACAAAAAAGCATGTTATGTCCCCTTTAAGAAAAATAAGCAGATAAATGTGACAACATTTAAGCATACGGATACTGTCTAATGGACAACTGTTATCCTATGATTTATAAATAGAAATGAATTTCCTAAGTTTAATGGTTTGGTATACATGTGGTATGAAGACTGTGTTTGTATAAAGATCAACAATTTGATTTGTAGTTTGGAATTGACAAACTGTACATTGATGTCAGTATGTATCTCCAAGAGTACACCAAGACTCTGAAAGCAAACTAGTCTGGAAGATGTGTATCCAGATATTTTACTTTACATGTTTACACATTGGGTTCAGACTTGTAATCAGACTGAAGCCAAAACTGGTGCACCATACCGCAGTTGTTGCTTTGGTCTACCACATTGTGTAACAAATGAAAGCAGGGGGCACCTCTTTTAGCCTCACACACACACACAGACACACACACACACACACACACACACACACCCTCCTCTGCTGTGTGTGTGTACATCCGCCTTCCATCCCACTGACCTATCAGTCACACTCTTTCCGTCCTCATCAACCCTGAGCTTGGCACATAATCTTTGGCTGATCACCCTCTTCCACTTCCAGTGTCATGGCTCTTCAGATCCCTTCACTACATCATTTGCAGAAGAGGTTTATGTCCTTATGTGAACTGTCTCCTAAACCACAACCGTCTTTTCTCTCTGCTGCTGAGAGTGTCAATGCCATACCACTGAACACATACACTAAGATGACCGGTGTTGTTTTGTACTTTATGCATGTTTACTCAGTTTTCCGTGATGTTACAGGCTTGATGCTGTGGTTCATATTAAAGCTTTACACCTCATTCACCTCACTGTGTATTGGCCCGACAACAGCACAGAGCCGCACGCTGTCTCAGCATAAAACAGAGTGTAAATATGAGCCATCGTTGATATTTCCCTGAGTCTTTGTTTTTTTGTTAATCTATCCACACACAACGTGCTGCACAGGATTAGCGGACCGAGATAAAGATCTGGATATAAATGGTCCAAATGATCAATATGGTCCGACAACTACATGTGTGAAGCCTTTTTTCAAATCGACCTGTGAGCTCAGCTGGAGATGGTAGAGCACGGGTGTGGCCTGAGAGGCATGATGTGAACCTGCAATCACAGCATCCACAAAAATAATTGGTGGCCTCTTGTTTAAGTAAATTCAACACTGCAGCAGGAGCGGTCACTGTGTATTAGCATGACTTTTTTTTAATGGTTTCTTTGATGCCTGATCATCATTACAGGCAAAACTGAAGCTGTTTTGTTCAAGTGTTTTTGAATCTTTAAGGAAAGTAAAGCAGAGTGGTGGAGAATTACTGTAGTTTTACTGGTCAATAAATCATTTAGTGCAGTCAAAAAAAATATTGACTAGCCCGAGGAGGTATAACACAACTTCCTTAATGCGATTATAAATGTTGCTGTTCATTCAGTAAAGACATTTGGTGAAAATATTGCCATTAATTTGAGGCTGTTTTGTTGAAGCAGCTAGGAGATGTCTACTCAGTAACTTTATCACTTTGTGAACACTTTGTCAACAGCATCTGATCTGCAGAACTTGAGAATGATGAGCAGAAACTGAGAATATTGTTAATAAAATATCTCAAAAATTGGTACTGTATTGGCCTGTATTCATTTGTGTGTGAAATTTGATTTTGGATTTATCAACTAATAGCTTGTGATAAAGTGTGGATTCACATCTACGGCACTTGTGGTGTCAGAGAGAAGCATATATACCAAATTTCATGCAAAAACAGCCTCATGAAATGCAAAATTCAAATGAAATGTGTGGTGTTTTTATCCAGATGTTATTGCTCTACAGAATACTGCAGGAGGATTGGTCACTGTGTAATAGTATGACTTTTTGAACAGTTTATTTGATGCCTGATCATCATTATAGGCAAAACTGAAGTTGTTCTGTTCATTTTTTTTACACTTTAAAAAAGTAAAGCTGAGTGGTGTAGAATTACACATTTAACCTTTAAGGGAAATTCTGTTTTTGCTGTCTCCCTATTTGCTAGTGGATCATGGTGCCTGAAAATAGTTTCCTCTGGGTATGTGTGGGTTTGTTTATGTCTAATCATTTGTATAAAATTTGACATTCAAAGGAAAAGTTTTATATTTTGGGAAATATGCTTGCTTTCTTGCTGAGAGTTTGAGAAGAGTTCAGATTGACACCACTCTCTTGTCTGTAGGTAAATATCAAGCTACCGCCAGAAGCCAGTTAGCTTAATTTAGCACAAAAACTGGAAACAGGGGTAAATAGCTAGCCCAACTCTGTCCAATGGTAACAAAATCCAGCACCTCTGAAACTAACTAATTAACAAGTTGTGCCTCATTTGTTCAATCTGTACAAAAACCGAAGTGTAAAAATGACAATTTGCTGTTGTGTAAATTGTTGTGCGCTGAACTATTTCTTGGCCATGACCAGTTGCCAGGCAACTGGTGGACACTCCAGTAGGTTACTGGTCTTGGACAAGAAATAGTCCAGTACATAACCCTTGGTAAAAAGGTGCAAGGTCTTTTTTAGCCAGCTGCTGGTGATAGCTTCATAATTAGTGCACAGACACATGTGAGTGGTATCAATCATGTCATTTATCTCTCAGTAAGAAAGCAAATAAGCACATTTTCCAAAATGTTTCCTTTAAGTCATTTAGCACAAATAGCTTATCACAGTCAGTACTGTATACCAGCATTCTGTATACCTAGGATAAAGTAGGTCATAATACCAAAACAATGTCAAAATATTGTAAAGCCATTCAAAAGCTGTCAGAGTTTCAGAATATGAATCTTCATGTTTTGTGTTGAACAAAAACTTTCAAGTTTAATTAACTGGTGAATTAAGTAGTACTTTAATCAATTATACATTCACACAACACTAAAAATGATGAGTGCTTCCTAACAGCCAAAGCGCCTACTGAGCGAATGTCAGCATTATGCTACTTGTATGAGTGTGAACAGCTCATTTAACATTCACATGCAGCTCTCAGCCTGTAATGGCTCAAAACTTACAGGCTTGTTTTATAAGATATCTTTTTATTTTAAGATTTTTTTCTGACTTAATACCAACTGTTTGGGTTATATGCAAAAAAAAAACAGATGTGTATGGTAAAAATAAATGTCAGTCCTCAATATAGTAACAACGTTGGCTGATTGGTTGATTCAGTCGATGACGGGCTGACTGATCAATAGGTGATGGAGGAATGGAGGAAAGCATTTAGGGCTAGTGTGTGTTTATCTCTCCTCTGGTTTTTGAGGGGAGGACAGCAGACCTATAATCTTGTTGGAAACAAAAATCTAAACATCAGAATAACAAAAAATGACCAGGTCTATTTTTCCTTCATGGCTGCTTAAATATTCAACAGACAATTGACTTGGTCCCCAAAACTGCTTTATATTACCTGCTAGGGTCACATACTGTATGTGTTCAGTGAGACTAGAGCTGCAACAATTAGTTGATTAATCAATTAGTCAATCGACAGAAAATTAACTGAAAATTATTTTGATAATCAAGTATCGTTTCAGTCATTTTTAAGCAAAAATGCCAAATATTTGATTGTTCCTGGTTCTCAAATGTAGGAGTTTCTATTACCATAAAATGAAAACTTTGGGATTTTGGATTGTTGGTCAGACAAAACAACACATTTCGAGATGTTACATTGAGCTTTAGTTAATAGTGATGGCCATTTTTCACTGTTTTCCGATATTTTATAATTAATCAATTAATCAAGGAAACAATCAGCACATTAATCGATAATGAAAATAATCATTTGTTGTAGCCCAAAGTGAGACATTCATTTATTTAGTTTGGACTGTGATGTAGGATGTATGAGTCTCTATCCAACGTCCTTTCACTAAATCCTGCATTAATTACATTTTTTTTCTTCAATAAATAAACAAATTGTCCTGCTAATTGAAATCACAGATCAAGTTTGACTAGACAATTAACCTCCTTCAAACCAATTAGGCCTCATTTTGACAAAGGTGTCATAAGCATTAGGCAATTAGCCAGCATTAAACTGCCAGAACCATTTGTGAATGACGGGATTGTTGAAGTAACTCTTAAATAAGTTTCCTTCACTGACGTCACTTTATGCGCAGGTGCCAGGTAATCGCTGTCAGCTTTCAAACGGAGAGAGAGAAAAAAATATTGTCTAATTTCCTGCAGGGCTATGAGGTATTTGCTCCTCCACAAACTCCAGAGCAACTGACTACACCTCTGGAGACGGGAGAATACTTGATGCATTAGTTCAGGCGATGCACAATGCAAATGCAGCGCCCCCACCACCACCACCACCACCACCACCTCCCCATCTCCCCCCCTCCCCTCCAGACGCGCTGTCTGCGGACTCCGTACTTGTCTACCGTGTGAGCCACACATTCTCTATTCCTCCCACCTCCTGTCGACTGACGCACACACACACACACACACACACACACACACAACACAACACACACCTATGGGCTCGCACTCAGACGCGCAAACGCAGGGGAAGTTAAAAAGCATGGTGACAATATTTAGACTCAAGGTTTCATCCATTGTCCATAACCTGCTGCGTCTCATTCTCCCTAATTACCCTGTGCACACAAAAAAGTTAGAGGAGAAAAACAACCACGCTTCGAACCATGGAGCACTGTGCATACTGACTACAGCGGGCAGCGATACTGGTGGTGGATTGCCATGGGGGAGGGGGGTGGGAGGTGCTGGGGGGGGTAGCGCGTTCCCAGGTAGCCTTGAGAGCTACCTGGGAACTTTCAATGATGCTCAGACAAAAGCAGATTGAGAGAAATAAGAAGATATTTTGATTTATTTTTTTATTTTTTTAAAAAAAGAAGAAGGGTACACCTTCTCTCTCTTTACGCATGTGGAAAACTGTAATATCCCATTTTTCTAGTTTATGTTTTTAGAATGATAATATGACAGCGGGTGAAATGAAAAGTTTCAGTCATACAGAGAGACAAGCAAAAAGAGTCCGAGTCAAATACAAGCATGATAAGACTCTAATGCGCGCTGACGATTTCTTTCATTAACTGGCAGCGTCAAGTTTAGCGCGCACATCATTAACAGCTGATTCACAATGAACCATCGGGGCTTTTGGTTTAACGCTGTGCCCATCCGTATCAGCGGTGGCGTCCACTTATTAAATAAAGAAAAAAGAGAAGATTGTTCCTGAGGAGCTGAGAGCAGCTTGTAAAATCTTCATCCCCAGCGTGCTGAGGCATATAACATGTCCAAGCACCGGCGATGTTTAAAGCATTCTGATATTTTTTTTTTAAATTTCAAGTGTAGATCAAAATAGCTGGCTTTTGTCTGGACCCAGTGATCTATGAGCACGGACGCCTATCTGCGGTACCAGCATATGGTCTGCAGTCGCACATTTGAGGATATGCCGAAGAGCCATGCATGGTTCACCCCAGCTATAACTTGATCCTATAAGAAGATGACATCCCAACTTTCACCAGACTTCAACAAAGTATGATCCCCCTCCATCCCACCCCTCCTCCCTCCCCTTCCATGTATCTGCATATTTGCAAACACGGGCCCGTTTTATTCGCACCTACCAAAGCAGATCCGAGCAGAGGGGAGGGCTCCCACAGTCCGAGCGGTCCGTCTCTCAGCCTGCCGTGCAGAATGGTGACAAAAAAAAGAAAGGGGCAGGGGGGGAAAACAGCTTATTCTCCGAGAACACAATCCGACAGAGTGCCTGTCTGTTAGGAACAAATGTGAAAAGAAAAAAATCATTCACCGACAGTTATTTTGGAGAAGCGTACTTTCTCAGAGGCTGAACGCGTGGGTTCCCCCAGCTTTCTCGGTCCTTGCAATCCCACCTCTACATCCCCGCTTGCAGAGAGGAACATGCAAACACATTTCATAGATTTTTGGAGCTTCGCGGAAAAACCGAAGTGGACTTTTCCGCGGCGCGCGCACTTCAGCTGAAGCAATAACGAACTCAGAGAGGCTGTGCGGTTCACTGAGATATCAGGACAACTGAGGAGAAATGTGTTATTTCATTATAAAGCTGGGCTGAAAGAGGTTGACTGTACTCTGCCTCTATGATAACTGGCTGCATCTATTTGCCTATGACGTTGATAATGCAGTGGCGCACATGTTGATGATTTAATATAAATAAATTGTTGTTGAAGCGGCACAAAAATTACCTGAATGAGCGGTGATGTTTTTAAAATAGTTTTATGATTACATGAAAAAAATACAATACTTTAAAATGTGAATATCTGTTCACATCAGATTGTTGTGAGTTATGTGTTTCCTCGTTAAGTGCACAACCTTTCACACAAAGGAGTGACCTCCGTATCAAAAGGGATGCAGGTTGGTGTAAGATAAACACAGGTGAACTCACTTCACCCATCAATTTATTTGGAGAACAGAGGTTATACAGCAGGAAAGGCTGACAGGAATCAACCCGATCCCTATAGTTGCTCCTCCCCTCGCTCAGCCCCAGAGTCCACTCCACCTCTTTGGACTGTCCTGTCTGCTGGCAGGCGTCCAACACAAGTGTGTGGAAATGACACCGCCAGGGCGGCAGAGATTTTCCTTCATTTCTCTCCTTCCCGATCGCGGACTGGCTGACATTGGCTAGAAAGTGGAGCAGCTCGTCAGGGACAATCAATGCGAATCGATCGAGCTGTGCGGTTGAGGCTCCAGTGCAGTAAAATATCGCGGCAGCTGAAGAGAGAGAGAGAAAGAGAGAGAGAGAGAGAGAGAGAGAGAGAGAGGAGGGGGTGTTCTACCAACTCTGCCAGTAGCCAACCAACCTCCCTGTAAACAAATATGCTCTGACTCTCATAAACATGACACTCACTTAGTAAATACTTGAGTCCAAGGCCCACCAAATGCGTAATTACGCACGGGATTTGTGTTCCAAATAAAGATATCCATCTGAAATAAGATATTTGATATTTAGTCTAAAATTATTACAAATGATCATTTCAAATTTAGAATTAAATATCTTGAAATAAATCTGCCAGTGGGAAACAATGAGGCTTGTTTCCAAGTTATTGCACTTGTTAGGAGAATAAATCACGTAACTGGCAACTAGTGAAAATTATATCATCGATTAAACATTTTTTAAACTGTAAAAAAGAAGTTTTAATACCTGATTTGATACTAGAAAGACTCAACAACAAATACTAGAAGGTAACACACATTGTCCATATGAATTAAGTTATTTTGAATTGTTAACATTTATTTGGGAAAATGTTGCTACTTGAAATTCATCATTAAAGATTGAGCATAAGAAATATAACTGATTCTGTCCTACCAGTAGAAGAAAATGTCTTCACGACTTCTACTTTCAATACTAAGCAATAATGTTCTCTTATCTATAATGTTTTCATTCCACCAGTCAGCATAAAAGAATGGGTGTCATTTATTAAAATGATCTCCATTTGGAAACTCACAGTTTCTCACAGTTTCACAGATATTGTTGAATTTCCAAAATGAAATCATCCCTAAGATATGTTTATACTCTGATATTTCTTAAGAGCTGTTCCTCTTCACTTGAGGAAGATGTGAGATGCTATTTACAATACAGGCTTTGTTTTATTATAGATGTTCCATTTGAGGCTGTTAAAGATTTCTTGAAATCCCTGGCATGAACCAGGAAGTGACAGGCACAAATTAGTTAACAAGAACTCCGATGTGGGGAGTTGATTAAACAAATAATCAGCATCATTAGAGGATGAGTAACACATTTCAGTGGTTTTCATTTTAAATCCACAATGGATACTTCACTTCCTCATGTGAAAGTGGCTCAAAAACATAGCATATAGTCTTTTAGTAGTAGCCCAAATCTCATTGTAAACACACATCAGTTTAATGGGTTTCTTTTTTTTTGGTGACATATGGCGATCTAAAAATATATCCAATAATGTGCTTTTGCTCAGACCTCTTTCATAGCAGCATCCTTTCAATGGTTAAAAGTCATTGAAATTTCACAATACACATGCATCACTATTGTACTTGTGTGTATAGTTAAAGTACAGTAAGTGAGTCATAGAATATGGAGAAAAAAAAAAAATCAACAGCTGTAAAACACTGTTCATGTCTATTTTCGTCTGAACATACATGACACCTGGACGGGATTTGATGGTCAATAAATTGTCATTAGAAATTGGCTTTACAATGATTGGGACATTTTAAGGAGGCCAGTGGTTGTGGTCAGCAGTGGACTGCTGAGCTGTGGCTTTAAGGTGAGTAAAGGGGACATTGTGCAGCAACAACAACAACAACAATGGAGGACATCGGTGGGGAAACAAGTCCAGCAAAGCAAAACAAGTTGCAGAAAAAACCCATTCAGAACCAGTTTCAAAAAGCTACTTTCAGTACTCCATGTCCCCTGTGTGTTCTCTGTCTGCTTTTTTCACACATGTGATGGTTTTTTTTTTTTAGGAAACTGACGCCTTAGATAACCTTTTAGAAAAACAGCTCACCAAAAAAGAGAAACAATTCAGGGTGTGAACTGGATCTAACAGCAATTCTAAGTGAGAGGTTGCAGAGAAATGAGTGATGTTCCAAACATGAGAATATTGAGATTTAAATGGTTTTCATTTCCATTAGCAAAAGACATTTTTGGGGGGAAATGAAACGCTGACCAGATTCCATTTTTTCTTCAACAAATCAGACAAAATGTTCATTTTGCACATATCTGCAAAAGTTTCTTTGACACTCAATTCAAGTTCAGTAGGATAATCCGATTGCCTTGTGGATAAATCATAGATAAGGTTACATGGGGGAAATTTATGGGCATATGGTGGTCCTGGTTAAAATATGGCGTGAAACTGAGTACAATGACACTGTGACAGTGGTGTTAACACCTAGATTTACACTCCTCATACAGGAACTGTGTCTTTACTTTTACACTGTGTTGGTGCTTATCGTTGCCATTAAGTTGCATCATATGAACATAATTCATAGGAGGCAACCATGGCTAGAGTTGTAACTTTAGTATGAAAGCTGTCTGGGGTTGCTATAGCTGCTATAAAGATTGTCCTCCAGTGATTCAGAGCAGAGTTCATGATGTTACCCAGGACTCTGGGTAACACCTTAAAACTTGTTCAACTCACTTAAAGGACAAGGCTGGTGATTTACTATATTTTTCTTATTGTCCACTAATCTCATGTGCAGAGCCAAACCAACAATGAACTCATCCTACTTACAAGTATTATGAGTGTATCCAAGGCCTGATATATCTTATTCCTCTGTGCTGTAGACCTCCGTCATTGTCCAAAAACGTGGTTCCGTTTATATCACAGCTTGTGGTGCTATATATCACATCCTCTTGACTTTGTACTAATTTCTCAAAGAACTTCGGTACAAAGTCAAGAGGTTGTGTTATGTACAGGTAGCACAACAAGTTAACAAAGTTCTGTAAACAGAACTGTGTTCCCGGCCGTACAAGGAAATTCTCTCCTGAGAGTTACAGTTTTATTACTGTTATTACTCGTTGGAGCCGTTTCTAAACAAACTACAGAAGCCATTGCCCTCGGGGCGAAGGAACATGTCACCCAGTGCAGCAGTGTGGCTCAATTTTAATCATTTTTGGACAACAACAGAGGTCTACGGCACAGAGGTATACAATATATCAGACTCTGGATACACACACAATACCTGTAAGTAGGATCAGTTCATTGTTGGTTCGGCTCTACACATTTGTTGACAATAAGAAAAATATAGAAAATTGCCAGCCTTATCCTTTAAAACTCCCTTGCTCTATTTGGAGCATCAGGTTGCCCTTAACCCAGCTAATGCTGGATTTTACTTCCTCTTTTCAGAACTAGTTTATACCCGGTGTCACAACAGGCCAAAAAGATGATATGATATATTTCTTTTACATTTGAGTCTCTCTCTTTCTTTCAACATCTGTTATTGGTGACTCATTTTGGGGACACTGATCATAGAGTTTCACTTTTGTTTCATCCTTTTCTACATTCTCACTATGTTTCCACTCAGGGTATTAGACTATATATTATTTCACTGAAATGATGTAGTTATATGGAATGATGTAAAACGAACAGGAACAATTCTGACTCTCTAAAACTCACTCTAACCACATTCTTTTGCTCTTTTGTATGTGTCCTCCCTTTTGACCTTCTAAAGTCCTCTATCTCTGCTATGAAACAGAGGAATATTACATTGTAGTCTGCAATCGTCCATGTCTTTCACAGGTTGAAAAGAGGGTCAAAGAGAAAAAAAAGCATGAGCGAGAAGGAGAGTCATGCATGGATAGATGGGTAGGAGGAAGCAGCAAGCTGTGACTCTTGGACATGTTCTGGTGGGTGCACTGAACCCCGGAGGCTGCAGCCACACTCAGCTCTTTGTTGTTTTCATTCTGCACAGGGAGGCAGGGTACTTTCCTGAGCTGGGGAGGAGGATTAGCATTGCATGGCCTCCATCCCCAGCTGCACACATGACCAGCACCGTAGGAAAGCCCCCGAAGACGGCCCAAAAAGAGGTACGTAAGGGATGAAGGCGAGACACGAATGCCGGCTTTCTCCAATACTGAGGAATGTTGCAAGCCCTGTAAACTGTCCAGATGATCACTGTAACACACTTTCAACATCCCCTTATTCTTAGAAGCTGGATTCTTGTTCTGCTACTCATTTCTACAGTGTCTCCTCCAGCTTTCACTTGTAGCAATGTTCTTTTTTCTCTCATTGTTCAGCTACACCACAAACACATCTATTTATCTCATATTTGACAATTTTACAGTCCAGCAAGATGGCTGCTGTGATTTAGCTGAATCATATGTTCCCCTTCAGTCCAGGGGAACTACTATTTATTCATAATAACAATATCACTGTAAAACGACCAAAAATTGCAATTAAAATTAAAGTTAAAATTAACCTAAGTGATACAAAAGCCAAACATGTGACATCTGTTGGCAACAAACAAGGTCGCTCTCCCCTATTGGCTGGTCTTTGATGCCAGATGATGTCACTTCCTATAAAATACCAGAGATCCCCTGTTACAAATGTTCCGACTGTTGCAGCAGAGTTTCTCAGTTGATTGTTTCTTTTCACAGTGAATGATGTGAATTGCTTTTTAGATGCAAGCAAGCATCAAAATGTTACTGAGAAAAAAAATTCCTGGACAAGAATGACTATTTATCTCAATAAAGTCACTAATCACTTGTGTCGCAAACTCTTACACTGTCAGTTTTGAACAACCAGTGTAACCACTCCGCTACCTCAACTGGCTAAAGAACCTGCTTGACAAATAGTTGATAGCCAATCAAATAAGAGATATTATAATTTCGGAGATATTTGCATGCGACTTGAGTTAAATTTGTGACTTGGCTTAAATTAGGCATCTAAAGCTACCTGCTTAATTGTACAAAAAGGTCACCATGTTTGAATTACCACTGCTGCAGTAAAGTGGACACCAAGCCCTGCCTCCACCGCCAATGTGCCACCTCCCTGACCTCATCTTCCTTTTCACAGCAGTACACTGTATAAGCTATATGAACATCACACAACTTCATGCATTTGCACTGAATGTTAGCATTAGATGCTAATCAAAACTGCAGTGCAACAATACTCAAACGTTAGGCC
The DNA here is from genome assembly GCF_910596095.1 of Thunnus maccoyii. Classification (NCBI taxonomy): domain Eukaryota; kingdom Metazoa; phylum Chordata; class Actinopteri; order Scombriformes; family Scombridae; genus Thunnus; species Thunnus maccoyii. The sequence continues at coordinate 19,738,002 of NC_056545.1, forward strand.
TGCATTATTTTGTAACCCTTAACCTTAGGGTTTACGCAGCAAGGTGTTCCATTGTAACATTACATCCTGCTGAGAGGATTTAGGCAGATTACAATGACAAATTGTAAATACACTCTTATAAAAATAAGAAAAAAAATAGATTTAAAATAGACCTCTAGCCTGGTTCTGGACTCCTGAATGGCCACACACATCTTTGATTTCTCTCACCAAAATTACAATTCAGTCTAAAAGACTTTCACAAGCATTTCAAATTCTAGAAGTATGAGAATTAGATGCCAGTTCGCCATTGAAGCTACGCTGGAAAACAAACATATCAGGCGCAGTATACAGGCTACAAACTGCCCTGTAAAGGTCACTTCTATATCAACAACATGGTAAATTCAACAAGGACCTGATGAAAACTCTCTTGTGATAAAAGATACTCTCTCATGAATCATGTTTTATAATCAACAGAATCAAGGGCAGTGTCTAATCCGTGCCAACTATATTATGACTGCAGAACTACTCTAAAACTGTTTTATTTTTAATATTGTAATGTAAACAACTTCCATGAGTTTGTCTCCAGTCGGTGACGTGACCACTAATAAGCAATCCAGAGGCCATCACAAGACTTTATAAACATGTTAAAACAACTTTGCTAAATTATTTGTGTATTTATGAACGTAATACTTTTAGAAATACTTTGTAAGTGCAAGGTAACTAAATTAATGAGATTAATTTGCTGTGACTTTCTGCCATTAAATAAAACAAACTAAATCCAGATTAGCTAATCTGTAAGTGAGTAAGTCCTAATTAATTCTTAAAACAGGTTGTCGGGGCATGACATTTGATTAAGTAACAACTACTCAGACAATAGGCTGTCAGAGTACCATGAAAAGAAAGATTAATGTATTCATGTGCTAATATACTTGTGCATTGTTAGGATTCATGAGCCGAGATATTTTTGCTTGTGATGTAATTGAATCACACGCGACATGGCTCATGATTTAATTAATAGTTTGGGCTTGTTGACGTGACTGCAAGTAAATAACTATGAGTTAATTATGTGGGAACATACAGCTGGATAAGCTACAGCATATAATGTTGGAATTGGTCCTTTCTTCTGTTCACCATTTTCTCCTACCATTGTGCCAAGAGAGCATGCCAGTAAAAACAGTACTTAAAGGAGGGGTCGACAAATGTGGCTGCCAACAGGTAGACTTTTTTTTAAGTAAATTTCCTTTAAAATTTGGTACATGTGACAGTAAGCACTTCAGACTCCAAGAACATGACATTTTGTTTCACAATTAATGCAAGACTTGGCAGTTAGTGGGTTTTTTTGTCTATAATACATAATATAATATGATTATAAAGTATATTTTTGGTAATTTGGTCTCAAAACTGACACAAAATCCAGCTTAGTCTCACTCTACTTTCATCACCACTCTCTAGTTTATCTGTCCCAGCAATATTGGCAACTTCAAGGACATACCACATGCACCTAGGACAGGTATTGGACACTTTGCTATCAATTGAGTCCCTAAAGTGTTATGGATTTTGTGGTGTGTTTTCCCGTCCCACTGAACAGGCCTGCATCAGTCACGCCTTGTGTGAGCCTTGCAGCTTCAAACTGATGAGCAACGCTGGCTCCATTTCTAGAGAATTATTACTCATCCCGCCACTAATCACATACTCAGCCTCATCTGTCAGGGAGCAAATGCTTCTATTGTCTTGACTGACAGTATGAGGACAAATAAAAAAAAGAGGATGACAAAATCACATCAACAACTCTTTAGCATGTGCCACCGTATAAGCATGTCTTCTCAGATGAGCATGTCTCTCAATGTAAAGTAGCAAACACTGCCCCTCATGTAGCAGTACCAGCAGACCAGCTGTTGCTGCTGTTGCAGTAAAAATCAGGGTTAGGGCTCCATCTAGTGGCATATTTTCACGTAAGCTGTCTAAGAAATTGCCTAAAGAAAAATGTAAATAAAGAAAGAAAATGTTAATTCAAACATATCAATCATATTTTAGTAATACTGCACTGAAAGCAAAAATAAAATCCAACTCTCAGTTGTTTAAGAAGTAAGTATTTACCCTGTACTACTTCTTAAGATCTCTAGACGTAATAGGTTATAGGGCAAATTCTTCAATGCTCTTCTCACATCCTGTTGATGAGCTTCTTTCTACTTTCTGTTTCAAAGGAGCTGATGTTTTGGTCACAAACGCAGCGAATGCAATGTGATCTTGTCAACTGACACTCTGCCGCAGCCAGAGATGGGCACCAACACTCTAAGATTCAAAATGTAATCAATCTGCAGAAATGAGGGGACATGAGCAATATCCACTTCTGGTTTCCAACAGTACAGATTCGACATGGCTTTCACATCCATCCATGCATTATGTTTTTGTAATCTAAACATCTTCAAGATATTGTTCTTATTTATTTGTGTATGGATTTAGTAACACAGCTTGGGTTTGAGAGTCAATTTAAAGTACTGTACTTGTTAAACTCACAGTTGAGCTCTTTTTTTCCTTTTTTTTTTTTGCACTCATGTGAGTGTTTCTCAGTCTACCAAAAATCAAACCAGCTATCCTGCTGCTTCTTTGCTGATCACCTGGGGTGCCTTCGATGTGAGAACGTGCTTTCAGTTTGCATCTTTACTCTGGTTTAACAGTATGTCTCCTCCCAACATCATGCTTGAGATCTGTTAGGGTGTATTAAGTGTACCAACAGTACTTAATTGCACTTAATAGTACAAATTCCAACACAGCAGTATGTTGGCCTACAGTGAATTGACATCAGAATGTTACAAACAGCAACCAACACATCATTTTGAGCCATTACACACATCTGAGAATTATTTGAAAAGGATGAAAAATTGCCTTCATTCACCGTTATTCTGAAGTTAGTACCACATTATTACCCGTACTGATGTTGGTCATTTTCTACTTGTTAGTTTGTCTCACACTGTTTTTGTTGCATGTGATCTGATCATGTGATAATAAGGTCATCAGTGTGTGATCCCTGTGTCACATGAGTGTTTAAGGACCAACTTAACAGGGTCAAATTCCTCAAAACACAATCAATGTGCAAGAATGAATAATAAATAAATCACATGGCTGAGGTCCAGATTAATAAAAGTGATAAAAATGTTACTTATTGCAAAAAGTCATCACCATGCAGAGTAAAGGACAAAGAAAACTAAGACCAGGATGAAAGTGAGAAGAAAGCCAAGAAAGCAATGTTACTAAAACAATGTTACTAATCAAAGCTGCTAACAAGAACTGCAGTGTGATCAAAGCTTTTATTGCCAGGACTAATAATTAAAATGAAAAGTCAACAAGCATCACAAGCACTCAAACAAGTCATGCACATGTTCATCAGTTGTCATGACTGTTGCTGATAGTCGTGATAAATTTAATGATTATAAAGAAGTTGTTGGCCCCAATTATAACATTAACTCAGTTCCCAAGAACCACAACTCGAAGAGTAATCCCCTCATTCAGCCATAAAAATGAGGTAAGCAGTGAAGTTTATTAGCAATAAGCTAATGAAACATGTCCTTCAATATGAAAAAAAAAAAAAATAGTCATGAAAGTTGAGATAAATTCAGGGGGAAAGTAAGTACAATATGCCACCAGTCTTTGACTTCTCCTCTGAGCCCACACACAGCGTTTGGCTTGTAACAGTGTTCATATACTGGAGAGCTGATGGAGTTTAAGAGAATGAAATAGGATGTGCAGAGTGTTATTAGCTGCTGACAAAAGAAACAAAATTGCTAAGATGCAACAGAATATTAGGCAATTTTGCTTTCGGATGCAGAAAATTACTAATTTTAAAAGGGAGATTATTACATGTAGCCCTAGTTCTGATAAATAGATTTATGTGTAGTGCCTTAACAAATCTGTGCACCACTCCTGATGTGCAGCAACCTTGTGAGTTCTTTCTTTTAACTGCTGTATGTATCCATGTAAATGTTTGTATAAAATGCATTATAAACATATGTATGTTATACTAATGTGTTATAATCTGCTTCTAGCACTGTATAATCATAGTTATAAGCACATAAGCAGCATTTTTCTAATGACTTATACGGTCAAGTATCATAATACTTCATACTGTAATTGTTGATCACTCGCTGACATTTTTTGCAAGGATCCTAGTGTATTATAATTCTCATAGTTGTAATACATTATAATCATTTTATAATGCATTATAATCACTATTATAATACATTACAAGCTGGTTATAAGTCACTATAAGTGGTCATTGTTTGCTTTAAGTAAAATGAAAAAAAATCATTAAATCTATGCGAGAACAACACAAAACGCTGTAAAATTAATTGATTTGTTTAACGGGTCATAACAGACAATGAACCGAGTTCTCCCAATTTGACAAAACTTTTTCATGATGAACAACTGAATGATGGACATTTACATTTCACTACTGTAATGTTTCTCTAAAAAACTCACTCTAAGGACACAGTTGACTCAAATTATGGATAATAACTGAAACAATTTCTACTTTACCTGTAGCTGTATATTTCATTTTTATGTAAATGTTTGATCAATGATTATAATGCATTATAAAATGATTATGATATATTACAACCATGAGAATTACCCTTGCAAAAAAAATGTCAGTGAGTGACCAGCAGTTATGAAGTATTATGATACTCGACCTCATAAGTCAATATAAAATGCTTTATAATGTGTTATGATTGTTGTTATTAAGCATTATGAATACTTATGAGTGCTTATAACTATAATTATACAGTGCTATAAGCAGATTATAATGCATTATAAGAATGTTTACAATGCATTATCGACATGGGCGTCATAGAAAGTGTTAACTCTTCTTCTTATAAAGACAATAAAGATAAGTCTGTGACATGAAATAATCTCACTGAAAATGCAATTAGTGTATATCATAAAAATTCAAATAATAGAGGCTATTTCTGTTGAAATGTAAGGTGCAGAGGGTAAATGTCGCCTCTACTGATGGTCTGTAGGAACTGCAACAGGGAAAGCTCTCTCTCTCTCTCTCTCTCTCTCTCTCTCTCTCTCTCTCTCTCTCTCTCTCTCTGGGTATATTTGCCGACATATATTAATTTACTACAAACTCTGGATCTTCTAAGTGAAAAAATCATTACCCAAAATGCAATATGAGGTTTGACTTTTAATATTTTTCCAGGTTTTGGGTTGTGTTTAACATCCTATAAATTCTTACTCATGTGACCATATACAATACATGTTATACCAATTTTGACTTGATTTGTCAAATTAATATGATGTTAGAGAACATTATTAATTTGTTAAAATAAAAACAAATTAAGTATTGTGGCTATTTTTTTGTGTAGAAGATCTGCAGATCAAATTGTGTGCTGGGTCACTGTCTGTGGAAGAACAAGGTAGAGCTGTGTCTGTCTCACGGTGGGCTGAATGAAGAGCAAGGTGGGGCCAGTCTGGCAACTGCCTTACAGTCTAAAATCAGGGATTAGAAATCATTTTTTAATAGATACAGTATTTATAGATTGTAAATGATCATAAATAGCCAATTTATGTCTCTTAATTCCATTGTTTATGTCATTTCTGAACACTAAACCACATAGATTTAATTAACCTTTAAATTAATTAGCCTTTCAAAATCTTGTAAATTCAAGTTTGAATATATTTTGATCTAGATAAACTTAATTTTCAGCAACTGATGCAAATTTAACTTGTCTGTGGCAGAAACCAATAGATCAGTCACATCATTAAAGCTCTAAATTTCGAAAGAATCGAAAATGATTTCTTGAATAAATTGTGCTAGTTTTTTTAATTTAGTTTCCATAAACCAAGTGAAATGTCTCGAAATGTCTCCTCTAATCTATATCACTTAGTTGAACCAATAAAGCAACTAGCCTGCGCTCTTATATTCGGACGTACTAAAATTTCGAGAATACCGAAACATGGCGTGCCGTGCGTGCGTGGGGGCAACCCCGTCTCAGCCTCCATCTGATGGCAGCATCAGGCAGTCCCGTGAAACATTTGCGTGGGAGTTCCCTCCACCGCCATGTCGGGATAGTGCACATATCTCTCTCTCTCTCTGTGTCTCTCTCTCTCACACACACACACTCTCTCTCTCTCTCTCTTTCTCTCTCTCTCTCTGTCTCTCTCTCCGCGCATCCTCCCCCACATTAACCAGCTTAGCACAGCAGCAGCAGCAGCAGCTCCCTCCTGCAGCATCCAGCAGCATCCATCCCTGCCTGGGGAGCAGCAGTCCTTTACCCGGCGCAGCACCGACGCACGGAGGGGGCGCATCATCCAAGTGATGCCACACAGCATCAGCCGCATTTCGACAACAAATACTGAGAGTTCATCCTAAAAGGAGGGAGAGAAAACGCTTCAGCCTCGAAGACAGCAACTGCCCATGAAGATGTCTAACGCTGACATCGTCTTAAACGCCACCGATCGGGTGGTGAAATGTAAGTTAGCCTACATTTTGCGTTTGGTTATGGATGGAGGTATTACATAACATCTCAAGTGTTTGGCTCCTTGTGGTTTGGCCTTTATTTTTCCTGTCGTGCATTGATGGTGAAGATGCGGCCATCAAGTTGTGTTCATGGTGATGGTAGTGGGCTTTGATGTTGACAAACAATCCGGGTTTCTTTGCTGCACAGCCCACACGAAGAACGGGCATAACGTGTATAGCAGCAGCCCGGCTGTACCAGGAGATATGGGGTATTTTTTTAAACTGCATTAATTTATTTATGTTTCATTCTTTGCTGTCATGATTTGACTGTTTTATGGCTTTGGCTTGGGAGGGCATGAGAGCAAGAGAGGGGGAAAAAACAGCTGAATTGCCGGGCTTGTGGTAGAAGCTGGGGCAGTGATGCAGCAGGATTTCACAGGCTTTGACAGGGCCAGGGGAAGAGGAAGAGGGCATGAAATTGACATTTAATGTGGTATATTTTGCCAGGAGTGAGTCATGTTTTAACTTGATGAGAAAAGGTCTATAAGAAATCCCAAAAGACGCATATTCAGTAGATTCAGTAGACTGCTCTGTCAGAGAATTACTGAGGATACAACTCGGATCAATGGAGGATGATGAAGTGCTCACAGTTGTGCCATAACTCATTTAGCCCTGCTCATTTTGAACATGGATCAACTCACAGTCAGCACTGTGCCTGAAATATATTCAGTGTATTATTGCAATGGCTGAGCAGCTCAGTCAGCATCAACAACTTTGTCCTTTAGGCTGCAGAGTTGTAGAAACAAGGAGTAATGTGCACAGTGAGATGCACTTATATCACAATGACTGCAGGCACAACACTATATGTACATTATAAGCTGTTACAATTGGATGAGCTTTATTTAATGGTTATACTCACTAGTGACTACTTGAAAAAGGAACTATATCCTCCAAAAATCAGCCAGGTCCTGCCAGAAGCACCTTGTTTATCTTTTTTTAAGCTTATTTTTTAATGGAGCTGTACATCAATGTGACATAATGAACAAAAGGCATCATCACTGAATGGTTTCCAATCATAAACTGATATTGAACATACAACAAACATTTTATCATACTGCTGCTGACACATTTCATTATATTTGCCCTTTCAGCAGATGATTCATCTACAAGAACACTTCAATTTATTGTTTTATTAAAACATACCTCATTCCTTCCTGTATTGCATCTAATTGAGCTGAGCTGTTTATCCATTATCCCTTAATGGGATGATAATCAATGGATATCTGAGAACGTACAGTAGTTGATCTCAAACAACATTGTTATTTGTTGTTGTATGTTTGAGCAAGAATCCACGATCCAGATTAAAGTATTGTTTCTTTGGCAAAGCTTTCCGACAACCAGACATTCAAACATATGCTAAACAAAGGTTTGTGTCAACACACGCAGCACATCCAAGAATTCTGACTCATTTCTTTTGCTTTTGTAATATGATCATGTAACGTTTCAGATTTGGAAACAGTTTCTCAAACCATTTTTTTCTGTTTGAGCAAAGTCATATGTATTTAAGTTCATTACTGGCCTCAGGTTATGTAACTTAGAAACCTTTGCTAAATAGATTAATCTATAACTTAGTTGTCTGCCATTTTTTCCAAAAGATATGCAAATCAAAGGTAGTTAAATATCTGAAACTTAAATGAACAGGGCAACCCAATATTTCATTTCAAATACCCCGCACTTTTCTACAAATTCATCATCATTTCACCAAACTCTCATTTGTCTTGTTGCTCATTGTTGTCATACCACAGATCAACATGTACATTCAAACATATGAATATTCCTTTTGTCACTTTTATCTGTTCTCCTATTCTTGTATTTCCCTTTGAAGACATAGTAAAAGGCAAGTTTTTTTCCCAATGCCCAAAAGGCTGGAAAGTGGAAGAAAAAAAAAGATGACAGAAAATGAGTCACGCATCCTTCAGGTGATTAAAGGAAGCTATCGAGACGCTGGTGATTTTGATGAGTTGAGACTGACATTTCTCACAGTTTTTGTACAGTATGTGGTGCATGTAGCAAACTGCTGATACTACAAGCTATTCCAAGTTATTTTTATCCCTACATCTCTAACAGAAACTGCAGCAAATTTCTCACTGGGTCTCTTTTCTCTTATACATTTTAACCTGACAGAACATACCTAAAGAAACACAATAACTGCTGGTCTCTGCAGTTTGTTTTCAACTGCACTGTCACCGCTGTGCTGTAGGCATCAAGAGGCAGATTCAGGTCAGTTATTTCAGGGATGAGGCCTTTAGTACACCTGTGTCTTACTTTATTGCAATGCACAGCACCTTAGCATATACATTTCTTCATATTAGTGAAACTACTACTTAAAATATTAACTTTGACTTTAAGAATATTTGCACTTCACAGTCAGAGTCTGTCAGAGAGTATCAGAGTCCTCTTATTTAAAAAAAATGCATGATGTAAATCTGTAACAGTTTGATCCATTGTTTGAGGTTATAAAAACAGTATATTTATATAAGTATGCAACAATATGACAGACATTGCACTCAGACATAATATGTCTTGACTTGTAACAAACTCAAATATTCACTCCAGCTTTCACTCGCAAACATGCAACTTGGTTCCAGCTACACTCATTGTCATGAATTGTTTATTAATGGTTATGACACAGCAATTGTCAGGTTTTGGCTAAAGAGATCTGCTTTCAGCTACACGTTCAACAATAGGCAGGAGGTCCGTAGTCCCTCAAACATCACAGAAAGCACTTGTGTCTGTGTATGTTAACTGGACCTCTTATAAATTCACACAGTCTACTTATTCCAGATCATAGACTGTAAGAAATAATGGACAGAGCCACGGTGATGTCACCCACTGGTTTTGTAGTCCCGTTTTGAAGCCTCGAGTTTGCATTTTGACTGTCACCATCTTGGATCTTTGGAGCCAGAAGTGACCATATTTGGACAAGAGGATGGAGCTGACCCTAACGCTAGCTGCTAGCTGCTGGCTTGGTTAGCATGGTGCATTTATAGTCTATGATTAACGGTGATAATGCTAATGCTAATTTTCGCTAGCAAAAAACAGGCTTAAAACCATTAAAGCAAAATATACTTACCGAAAAAAACTGAACATCCAACTCTTTAGCGGGTACAACCAAACGCTGAACAAAACTTTTTTAGGCCACCAAAATATTACAATTAACTTTCATGAACCGATGACACACTGAAATAGCGATGGCTACACTATACACTATATTCTGTGAATATAGGGATAGCCGTGGTAGTGACATGCCTGTGACGGCACCCCCCTATCACTCAAAGCGGCCATGCCCTTAATTATGCATAACTTTAAACCTTAATAAAATTTAAATGGGTGAGTTATATAAAAATTCACCCCCCATACAGTTGTCATGAACAGAGAAATTAGCTATAGAGACCAAAACCATTTTTTGTACCAGAATGTAAACATGTTTATTTCTGCTGTAAAGTTGGACATTGTAGCATGGGGGTCTAAGGGGATTGACTCGCTTTTGGAGCCAGCTTCAAGTGGCCATTCAAGGAACTGCAGTTTTTGGCACTTCCATGTTGGCTTCATTTTTCAGCCCTGTAGGGTGCCACTTGGTCCAGATGAAGCCATCCAGCGTTTCCTGACTGAACCCAGGGCTGCTCATTAGCAACACAAACCTAACTGGACACATTCTTTATTTTCGAGCTTGCAGATTGGACAAACCAGAAACGATGTTTTGGCACAAAAAGGCAGACAGTACAGTCTGAACCTCATCCTGAGACTCCTCAATACAGTCTAACAAATTTGACATGTCTACTGTATGAGCATTTCCCACAGCATCTATGTGAACCTCCAATGCAAATTGCAGTTTCCCGTGGCGGCATTGGCTGCACTCCAACAGTCAGCTGCTGCTGCTGCTGTTGCCCGGCAACATACAGTATTTCATAGTTCAACTCTGCTTGGGTGCTGAGCAGAAGTCAGCTTTTCATCCCTCCAACATACATGTATATCACTGTGCTTGTCTGTGCACACATATGTGTGTGTCTATGAAATGTATTGTTGAAGATCATTTGTTAAGTATCTGGGTTATTTTTTTTTGGATTTCTTTGTTATTAGTGGGCTTAATCCTTTGTTGCTCCGTTCCAGCTAAAAAAAAGCTAAGTATAATGTCCTTTTCAAAGCATCTGCTTGTGGCTCCATTACAGTTCATTCTACCATTAAAAAGGTGCCGTCAGTTTGCAAAAAAAAAAAGTATTGTGTGCTAAAGACCAGTTCCAGGGTGATTTGGGTTTCGGTATCACATTTATCTTTTGGTAAATGGCAAATACCTTCCAGTTCTGGCTGTTTTAGGATACTTTTCAATTAGTGTTGTTATATCTCTCTTTGGTTTTATGCAAAGTTACATTGTCATGCAATCAGGCTGTCACTGCACTGTTTATATTAAAGAATCAGAGAAATCACATTGCAAATTCATCAGTGCACAATGACATTAACCGAACTAAAACTTGAGAGAACTTGAGTGGTGACTGTGCAGAGTTTGTACTAGCTGCTAATGTGTCAAAACACACATCGCCATCACAGATACACACTGCACACTGTGAAAATTTTTACTCCTATCTCGCTGGGGCTCGCCTCATTTTCCCTGGAGCAGCGACTTTGAGATTTCTCCAGTCAAGCATTCATTATTAAAGAGCATGTTGATCATGTTCAGTTTAAGCCTGAGCTTTGATATTCTTCCTTTGTCTTCTCCTCGTTTGGCACTGCTTCAAGTGCCCCTGTTTGCAATGCGTTGCACAAATCTGGCACCCTTACTCCTGAAAATACTACGGTTTGTGTCTTGTGTACATTTGTACACAGTGTGAGTCAAGGTATTCTAAGGATTTTTGCAACTGGAGTTCATGTTCGTCTGACTTATTTTTCTTTTCATCTGAATTATTTACAGCTCCGACACATAGAAGGAGTTTTCTGTGTTAAGCCAGATGATCTATAGATTAACGTCAATACACGGACCCTGAAAGCTCATGGTCACAGCACAGCACATAGAGATCAGCGCCAGATCTAATAAATAACCTTTGCTGCCACAGAAGTAATGATCTGTGGTTGGATTTCACAGTTTCCCAGGCAGTCTGTTGGGTAGGTGACTGGTACATTTTAATGGCCACATGCTTCAGCAATCCAGGGAGAGTGCAGGATGACTAGAGCGCTTAGATGTTAGCTGAGTTTTATCCAGCACTCAGAAAAATACTTAGCAAGTAACCACACATCTGTACTGCAATAACTGTTATTAACTGACAGTTTTTTGTGTTAATCTATTCCAGTTACTGATCTTTGCCAGCAGGGCAAAGGAGGCTTTTCTTTTCTGTCCTTTGCATTGTCAGTTTGCACTATTAATGCTATATTCAGTATAATTTATATCTAATAATACACACTGAAACATGATTTGCATCTCTGACCCAGCCTTTGAAAAAAATCCTCAATTGATTTGTAAATATAAACATCTATGAAGCATAATGATGTCTGACATAATTCTAAATGATTTAATATAATTCTCTTTACTGTTTAACTCAGGCAGTGCCTTCTCCCACTTTATTGTCCCCCTGCATATTAAGGCCAAAGCCGTGTTTGTGAAAATGGTTTTCATACTAAAGATGCACATATCCTGTAAGTCAACAAAGATGGATGCAGCAGCAGCAGAAGCAGCACAATAATGCCTGCAGGCGAAACATGGATGAGGTTTTCTCAAATAGGATTTCTGCATGAATTCCTTGATGGTCTTCTCTCTGTATCATTCTTGAGGGGTGTTTGTCACTATTCTCTCACAACAGAGGCATCCACAATAGTTACTTTGATGCCCCCTCTGCTTAAATCTCCATGTGTCTGTGCTCTGTCCTCAGCTGTCCCCTTCCCCCTGAGCCACCGTCTTACAATGAAGGAAGTGTTTGACTGCGAAGGGAAACCTCGTGTGGATCTCCTAAAGGCCCACCTGACCAAGGAGGGCCGTGTAGAGGAAGCTGTGGCACTTCGTATCATCAATGAGGGAGCAGCTATCCTGCGTCAGGAGAAAACTATACTGGACATCGAGGCGCCAGTCACAGGTATTAAACCTTTTAGAGACATTTGCTGGTCAGCTGCAGGACACCACACCAGGAGCTTGTTATGATACTGAATTATACTGAGAGGTGTTTCTAATATTTTCTCCCCCACAAACGGCTTAAGTGTCTGGTCCATAGACATGTGACATTTTCTTACTTTTTGTTTTTTTGTTCTTTATTGTATTGCTGACAGTTTGGACATTGCAGTTATATGGTATGCATCTTAACCGCTCAGCCACTAGGACGCCCTGACATTGTCTTACCGTTTGATGATGAGAGTAGTTTATCATGTATCCTAGATAAAGTGACCAGAGAGGCTGTATTTCTGACGTCTTTGTACCATATTAGCCTGTATGTAGTTTGAGGTCTTCGGGCAGAGGTCTTTTATCTGTTCCAGAGGCCCGGCTGAAATCTAAAGGGGTCAAAGCATTTGCAGTCAGGGCCCCGAGGCTCTGGAACAACCTGCTCAAGGAAATGAGGTTGGCTGAGTCAACAATATTTGTCTGTCTTTTATTTCCGTTTTTTAATTGTGTTTTGTATTTGTATTTACACTACCGGAATTGGTTTTATCTATTTGATCATAAAATCTAATTATTTTTTTGAATTTGTTTACTTTAATTTGCTGCCTTTTGTGAAGCATTTTGTACTTATTACACTAATTGCATTAATTAAGTGCTTGATAAATATACGTAGATTATATATTGTATATTATAATGTTACATTTAAAGCTAACAAAAAAGAAAGGGATAAAATCTGAGAGTAATTACATGAGCATGATGCCTTCAAATGCATGTACTCTGTGTAAGACGATTGAGGAACATCCAGACCTGTGACAGCCTGGCATCCTGTCAGGGTGTTGTGCTCGGAGAGGTTTCAGACTGCGAATTTTATTGTTGAACAGACACAGAAAATAGTCTGTTGCTATAGTTGAAGTCACAACAGTTCAGTACAGTACATATCAGCACATAATTATCCCAGTGTGCTGTTGAGGAAAGTGATTTCTTTACTAACCTTCTCCATCTTTCAGAAGTGTCTTAGCTCAAATGTTTCAGGGTTAGCATTAGCAAAACATAATTAATTGCACCAAACAGCAGACAGACAACATTAGCAAGTATTTGGTGAAGAAGGCTAATGACCCAGATATCTTTCTCAGAAGCTGATGAAAACCAAAAAGAGCTAAAAGAAGCATGAATATTGGCAATAATATGTCAGACTGTGGGTTTTTCGGCTTGTTGTGGAGTTCTTCTGCCCCTAAATGCCCCCTAAACACTGTCTTCTTCACTTGCAATTAAAAAAGATTTATTGGGAACACAGTTTCGGTACAGAGACCATCATAAGGTTATTTAAATGAAATAAACCTGATGAAGGTCTGTGTACCGAAGCGGTGTACCCAATAAATCTTTTTTAATTGCAAGTGCAGAAGACAGTGTGCCGGAGTTCTTTGTTCTTCTTTTCCAGGTGGAAGCACAACGTGCTTCACAGAGCGTGAGCTATCAAAGAATTCACAGCCACAAAAACTATGTGGACAGTGTACAAGATAAAACTATTAGACTTAAGTAAACACAATTAAAACAAACGCATAAATAATACATGTGAGTTAAAAACCATTAAGAAAGTAGGAATAAAAAAATATATAATGAAGACCAGCAACCAACCAGTAAAAAAATAATAAGACATGTGAAAAACCATTAAAAAAGGCGCAGCAACGAAAGAATGTTTTCAGTTTAGTTTTAAAAGACGATAGCGTTGGAGCACACCTAACATGACTGGGTAGGATGTTCCAGTGGCTTGGAGCATAAAAGCTAAAAGCAGTTTTTCCAGTTTTTGTGAAGACCTGAGGTATAACCAGATGGCCTGTTCCAGATAACCTGAGGGGTCTAACTGGTTCATAGCTCACAAGCATGTCAGAGAGATATGGGGGTGCCAGACCATGTAGGGCCTTAAAAACCAGTGTTAAAATTTTAAAATCAATTCTAAAATATCCTGGAAGCCAGTGTAACAACCTCAGCACAAGTGTTATATGGTCGTATTTCCTTTTCTGTCAGCTGCAGTTGATAGAGATGCTTTTTAGGTATTCGTGTGAGCCGACTGGAAACAAAAGCATGGACGAGTTTTTCAGCATTCTCCTGGGATAAAAAGCTCCTTTCCTTCCTGATATTTCTTAAATGATAAAATCCAGTTTTAATTATGCTGCTAATGTGGCTCTGGAAAGGGAGGTCAGTGTCAAGGATGACACCAAGGTTTCTGACCTGTGTGACACTTTCCAGAGACAGTTATGACAATTTAAAAGAGATTTCCTGTCTGTTAGCCTTTGCCCCGATAACAAGAATTTCTGTCTTGTCAAAGTTTAACTGTAAAAAATTACCAGACATCCAGTTATCAGTATCCTTGACACATTCTGATAGTTTGTTAATAGGGCTCAGGTTATCGGGGGACAGAGAAATATATATAATTGCATGTCATCAGCATAATTATGGTAACACACATTGTGTTTCTTGATAAGCTGATAATGTTAGGCTAATGTAACATTTAAATCTGTGGGTTTATGCTCCTTATTGTTAGAAAATTGACTGTGTTTCCATGTAACTAAGCAGGATAGTAGAAGCCTACTCAAGGCCAAGTCAAGTCAATCTTTTTTATATTGCAACAAATCACAACAGAAGTTATTGTTACAGGTATAGACTGTACTCCTTATTTTACAGAGACCCAAAATTCCCCCATGAGCAAGCACTTGGCGACAGCAGTGAGGAAAAACTCTCCTTTAACAGGAAGAAACCTCAAGAAGAATCGGGCTCTAGGTGGGCAGCCATCTGCCTCGACCGGTTGGGTTGAGAGAAAAACAGGGAGGGAGGGGGGGAGAGAGACACAGAGAAGCACAGCAACAACAATAATAATGATAACAACAATAATAATAATAGAAAAATGACTAATAATAATAGCAGCAGCGGTGGGGAACACGCTGAACAGCTGGCGGTCTTGCAATTTGAAGGTCGCCTGCAAGACGAGAAAGCAAAAAACTATGGGGAAGATGCCAAGTTAGTAACTTGCATTAATGATACATGAATGTGTACAGTTGGAGAGGGGGAGGAGGAGAGAGGAGCTCAGTGCATAATGGGGAGTCTAGGCCTATAGCAGCATAACTAGGGGCAGGTCCAACTAAAGCCTGGGTTGGCCCTGACTATAAGCTTTATCAAAAAGGAAAGTTTTAAGCCTACTCTTAAATGTAGAGAGGGTGTCTGCACCCTGGACCGAATCTGGAAGATGGTTCCACAGGAGAGGAGCCTGATAGCCAAAGGCTCTGCCTCCCATCCTACTTTTGGAGCCTCTAGGAACCACAAGTAAGCCTGATTCTGGGAGCACAGCTTTCTAGTGGGATAAGAGGGTACTAAGAGCTAAATTCTATTTTGGATTTTACAGGGAGCCAGTGCAGAGAAGCTAAAATGGGAGAAGTATGATCTCTTTTTCTAGTTTTTGTCAGTACACGTGCAGCTGCATTCTGGACCAGCTGGAGAGTTTTTAGAGACTTGTTGGGACAGTCTGATAATGAGACATATATTGCTACTTATAATATTAGCCAACGATAAATCTATGGCTGTTTTTTTTTTGTGTGTTTATAGTAACATTTCTGTAGAGAAGAACCTAGAGGAGAAGATGATAACAGTGGGAAAAGACGCATAAGAATTAAGAGTGAGTGAGCAGATGTGGGCTGACAATGCTACTGTTTGTACCTGCAGTACAAAAATGAACACCTGACCTGAACACACGCTGAGATGAAACACAGATAAGAGAGGAATCTACATGAATCTCAATTCTAAGAGCAGAAAACTGTCACTTTCAGGAAGAATCATCATTATCTTGTCATATGAGTAAAATAGTTGAACAATATTACAGGTACACTGTATCTATCTTTTCAAATCCTCTCACCAAAGACCAAATCATTGCTCTTTTTGTGCTTTTTGAGTAGTGTAGACTACTGCATTGGTTTAAGTCTTAGGCATTATTGTTCTTTCTTCTTGCACAAAATCAGCTGCATTCTGGCTCAATATAATCCTGATCAACTCAAATATGAGTAAAGCAGCAGTTTGAACAATAGCAGGTGGATCAGGGTTTTAAAATGTCTAGTTGTTAAGTTACAGAAAGGGTGTAACATCTTTATTTTAAACCAGCAACATAAATAAAGGTAAAAGGTATCAAGGGAAAAGAAAAATCTGAATTGCTAAAATCTCACAGCATCCGTACATGTCAGCAAGTAACATTGTTTTTACCTGTCAGTCTTTCCCTCTGATCAACCTGCAGTGTGTCCTAGTTATGTTCTAAACTGAACATACCTGAACCAGACACTAAATTATTTTTATCCTGTGTATTAGTTTCCCATCAAGAGAAATAATCAAGAGAATGTTTTCCCCTCAGGCTCACTTTATTGCATCTTTAAAGCCTGAACAGAATATATTTATCCAACTATTGTTTAAATAAATAAACCTATGAATTCAGATTAAAAATAACAAACTAAAAGGTGCTGGTAGGGCTCAACTAGAGCTGCAACGATTAGTTATTTATTCGATTAGTCAATCATCAGAAAATTAATTGACAACTATTTTGATAATCAATCTGTCATTTTTCAAGTAAAAATGCCACATTATATGGTTCCAGCTTTTCAAATGTGAAGATTTGCTGTTTTTCCTCGTCATATGTGACAGTTCATTGAAAATCTTAATATTTTAGACTGTTAGTCAGATAAAACAAGTAAACTGAAGACATCACTGTGGTCTCCAAGACACTGAGAATACCATTTTTTCACTATTTTTAACAATTAATAGAGTAAACAATTAATCAACTAACAGAGAAAATAATTGGCAGATTAAAGAAAATAGTCGTTCGTTGCAGCCCTAGGCTCAACACTTTATTGGTATTGCGTGCAATGCTTTTCTATCTAAGTGTTAAAAACTGTCAAGTACTGAAAGTCGGCATCAAATGCCTGGTCAGACTTATTCTTTGATCATATATTTTCAGATCTGAATCAAGGTTTTGCCTATTTAAAACTATTTTATTTAGCTCTTTTATGGCTGCTTTTGTTTCAACAACATTTAAGCTAATGTGAAAACTTTAGCTTCATTTGTTAAATGAATAAAAGGGTTTTATAGAAAACCAAATTCATATTTCTCAAAACTGAACATTTCTCAGTGTACTTGCTATCGGTACTGATACTCAGGTATCAAAAAATAGGTACTAGACACTTTTGTATCTATGCCCAAGAGAAGAATGGGCTTTGTGAAGTGCAATTCCGAATGAGTCCTAATATTCAAGCATTTGCTCAAGTCACACTTTTGCTTTCTTTTACATATTTGTGAAATCCTATTAATCCTCTGCATCATTTGCACACTCATGTCCCATTTACTTAAGCATGTCATTCAGCTTCACCTGAAACTGTGTGCCATTAAATATACATGGAATTATGCAGATAATTAGCAATCCATCAGCTTAATTGTCTTCCTTAAAAGCAAATGCAGTGTTTAACCGAAACATAGGTGGCAAATGGATGAAACGCACATTGACTTCAGGAGAAGTCCCAGGCTCCTTGTCTTGACTTGTGTAAGGAAAATGGAGGCTTTATGTATTAAGCATGAAATATGGATGATGAGCTGAGTATTGTGTATGGGTATTTGTGAGTGTGGAGGTCTGTTTTGTATCTTCATGAGCTCGAGCTGTGTTTTAATATCTCTGCAGCTGTGTGTTTGTGTGTGTGTGTATTCATATATTATGAGGCATTTATGCACTCGCAAATCTTAACTTGCATGGATGTGTTACATGGTCGTTGGTGTGTGTGCGCGCATGTATGCGCGCGTGTGTGTGTGTTTGATTGCTTTAGTCACACAAGCAGTCTCCCACTCACATTGCTCTAAGCTTTGAGTGGGCGAAGGCCACTGTGGAGCTGATAGGGGAGACAGAAAAGGGAGAGGAGATGGAGGATGAGTAGGAGAGAAGGAGACAGAGAGAGATGATAATGAAAAATTGAAGGCAGTGAGGAAATGAGATGTAGGTTTGCGCTCCAGAGCCATACTGTTCAATACGAAAAAGTATGTATCTCCCCGGGGGGATTGAGCTTTTTCAACCTCTTTGAGGTGAGTGTCTCATTTCTCTGTGGAGGACAGAGGCCTTTTAGCCAAAGACCACAGAAATATCTCAGTACGATCACGACTTGAGGACAGGAGGAACCATTACACCATTATATCACTATATTCTCAAATCATTTGTATAAGAGTGCTTTCAGCATTATTTAGGCATTATAATACTTGCAGTATGGCTTTAACTGTAGATAAAACATATATCCTTGCTGCGGGAAAGTACAAATTATTTTCATCCCTCACAGCCTCTTCTGCTGCTCGGCTGACTGTATAAGTCAGTCCATCTCGCCACAAACTGGTTTCTACTTGTCTTGTAAACATTTGAGAAGGGCCACAGTAGCCGAAAAACGTAGTAGTTAATAAAATATGGAGCTTTTAGTCTTTTTTGGGAGAGGGTTAGCCTGCTGCATACAATAATCCAAAGTGATAATGAAGAAATGTGTAAAGGCAAATGACGGCTTAGTGTCCTCCACATTTTTTAACTAGCATACGATATGATCTTTTTTGTCTATTTGTAATAATAATAAAGCTATTATTACTTATGATTATATTTATGGTTACATAATATCTACAGTAGCTATATGTCATTTTGCTGTATATTATACATCATTATTAATCCAATCCCATTGTTAGTTTACTGTTTTTATATCTTATCATAACGATCATTACAACAAACTGAATTCATCACCTTTGTCAAATACAAATGATTGAGCGGGTTGAGATGCACATATTAAAACAAAGTGTAGCATCTCCACACAGTTTCACTGCCTGTCTGCCCGCCTGTCTGTCTATTTATAAAGCTAACCTGTGAGCAGAAGAAGAAGATACACATCTCTGGTACAAAGTGTACCTCTCTGTACTGCATGAGATACTGCCAGAATCTTCTCTACCGTCTTGTTTTCTGTCTTCGAACCTTCAGAACCAATAAATGAGAGAAGTGGATTTCCTGTTGTTTGTAAAAATGCAGGCGTTACATCTATGTGAACTCACACACCATCGCTGACGTTTGCATGAGAAGATCTCCAAGATCGTTTTTCTGGGTGAAAAACATTCTTGATTTTTAGCATCATGACAAGCTGTATCCAATTATTTTTCAGTGGGTTTCAGAAAGCTATGAGGACTGAGTCCTGTTGTGGTGCTTCACTGAACTGAATACACCAAAATGACCAAATGATAGCACAGACCTGTGCTGAACATGAGGACTGTGTATTTGTTCTCCATCATACATGTAAAAAAAAAGATGGATATGCACACATACAGCAAAAACACAAAGATGCAGAGGCAAATATTCAATGAGATTCTTTGATTTTGTAACTTTTACTGTCCTTTGGTTGTTTTCCAGTGTGTGGGGACATCCATGGGCAATTCTTTGATCTTATGAAGCTGTTTGAAGTTGGAGGATCACCAGCCACAACACGGTACCTGTTCCTCGGGGACTATGTTGACCGTGGCTACTTCAGTATTGAGGTAAAACCATCAGAATATCATTAATATGGTAAGATTATATTGATATAAACTGACATTTGTAACTTTTTGGCTGGAATAACACTTTGTTTACATATTTGTCTTGACAGTGTGTTTTATACCTTTGGTCGCTGAAAATCCTCTATCCAAAGACACTATTTTTACTTCGTGGAAATCATGAATGTAGACATTTGACAGAATATTTCACCTTCAAACAGGAATGTGAGTACCTTTCAGTGTTTACCATATTGTTTTTTTTGCGGGGGATTTTTTCCTCTCTGTCTTGCTAATGTCATGTGTTGCCTGGAGCACTTCTGGTAGAGATTACAGGTAATGCACCTGTCTGTCAGGATTGTCAGGTTAATTCCGAAGGACAGCATAGACATGGGGGTTACAGTTGTCTGTGAATAATTGAAATTTTTGAGCTGAAAGCAAAGTACATGAAGGTACAGTATACATACAAGTGCACACAAATGCACACATTCATACAGGAAAATTCAGTTACACAAGAGAAAAATATAGAAGAGTTTTTTTCTGGAACTGTCAATATAACATGTAAGCACTTGATAAATGCTTTTGTTATAAATATAACCTGATCTGTAGGCCTGCATTTGCGTATGTGTGAAGCAATTTTATTACTTTATTTCAGATGCATCTTAATGTAACTTAAAATATATCTTAATTATTATTGTACGTTATGATCTTACTGTATAACAAAAATAATATTTCTTACATTTTTTCCTTTCCTTATTACCTCTTTACATATATCTTCAAAAAGAGATTCATCACCTAATTTTTACTTATACATACAATACATGAAAATGTTATGTTCAGACAGAGAACAAACTGTTTTTTTTTCACACATATATCATGTTAGGACTGTCAACTCTGATGCAGCTGATTAAATTTCTGTCTTCTCTCAGGTAAAATCAAGTACTCAGAGCAGGTGTATGACTCATGTATGGATGCATTTGACTGCCTTCCCCTGGCTGCACTCATGAACCAACAGTTTCTGTGTGTCCACGGTGGACTCTCACCTGAAATACACACCTTAGATGACATTAAAAAGGTAACATCCCTCTACAGTACCAGGTTTTACATTGGTTGTGTGTGTGCATATATTAACCTAGCCTACATTTCTGCTTCTTCATGTGAAGTTGGATCGGTTCAAGGAGCCGCCGGCTTTTGGGCCAATGTGTGACCTGCTGTGGTCTGATCCTCTGGAGGACTTTGGCAATGAGAAAACCCAGGAATATTTCAGCCACAACACAGTGCGAGGCTGCTCCTACTTCTACAGGTGAGCTGTCCCTTTTCCTTCCCTGCACCACTCTGGTCAAGGTTTGTCTGGATTATTCTTGATTATTATAATTTGAATACTGCAGTCTTGCCCGTACTCAGATACGTAAGATCCAGATTTACTAAAGGATGCAGTACTGTGCTGCTTTCATGAATCAATGGTCTGAAACATTGTGTTTATGTCATCTTGCATTGCGAGCAATCACCTGTAACAAGTACATATCCTATACTGTACTGATTCCATTAGCTTGACCCATGTTACATTGTGGTAAGTCTCTAATTACACTTATAGGTTCTGTGTGGAGTTTCCTTGTAAACAAACTAAAGTTATGTTTAAACCCCTGTGGTCTAACAACCATGTTGAGTGCAGTACCTTTCCTCTTACATACAGTTTAGTGAAAATCTTATACAAATATCTCATACACACCTTTGTAATTGCAGTCAAGACCAAAAGAACAAAATATTATAGATTTTAAAATTAACTAACAGAGCTTTCAAAAACATTTAAGCTATGTTGGTTGATAATGAACCTGGTGACTTGTCATCTTCTTCATACTGTTTCTGCTTCATTAGACTGTGCATTTAGGAGACAGAAGATGAAGCATCGTGGGTCAACAGCATAAATTATCAGTGTTGATCAGATTTAATTTAATCTTTCAAGAGGTCTGATCAGAAGCCTAGCAACAGAACTCTTAATATCAAAAATAGATGTTGAGGTTATGAAATATTAATAGATATCTAGCAGTTACTGCTACCTGAGCATAACTCAAAAAGAACAGAACAAACAACTTAGCACCCCATGATGGCAATAACATTGGAAGGAGACTGTAATTAAGTATATTGAGTGATTTATTGAATGAAACAAATTAAAGAATGAACAGGTTAACATATTGTTAAAGCCTATAGATTGTGTCTATGCCTTGTGGTTAACAACTGTTTTTCATAAGTGGCCGTCTTTTGACTTTCAGAACGGATTGGTACGGACAAAGTATTATCAGGGTGAAACTGGAGTCAAGTAAAAATAGACAGAGAAAGGAGAATGAAATACAAAACATAATAGTGAGGCAAATTGGAAATCAGTTTGTTATGCAACTGTTAAACCTCCGTGGCAGAGCTTGTAAAAGAGGACGGAGCGAGCACTGTCCTAATATTGTTGTGAGAAGGGATAGAGCTGTAGAGGTAGGTGATGGTGAGGCTAAGCGATTAGGTAGCAGTTGTGGTGAGAGTTTCCTTAATGAAGGTTCAGAACAGTACAGACCCCTGTGTGGGAGCTGCAGTTCTGCTCAAATCACATAAGGTAAAGTCAGGAAGATTTATTTCTCCACCGAAGAGAAAATGACATCCTGGACAGTGTGTGCAGAGTAATTGCAGTTCAGGTTCACATTCCAACCCGACTGTAATTTTCTTTTTAGTATATTTGTGGGCTCATGGAGAAGTGTCAGAGGTGCCATTTGCTTAAAATGATATCAGATGAAATAGTCCCACCAAAGTGTTAAAAGCAGAAGTTTCAGTTTCAAACTATATTTCCATATTGGCAAGATCACCTTGTTACTTTGAAACCAAACTTAAAACTGAATGCTAACTTAAATTACATTACTGCTGACCTTTTCCTCAAGTATGACAGGTTTTTAGATTTTTATTTGAATATACAAGCACACTTCAGCTTCAGCAAGAATTCGCTTGCAAAGACATGAAGCTTGCCTCAGATCCTGATATTTTAATAGTTAATGTTATTTTTGTGCAATAAATGCTACTTCAAGCAAGGACTATCTGAAAACTGTTCTTGTTGGAGAGCTCAAGGCTATTTAAACTACTTTGCAACAATAACAGCAACAAATGTTCATTTTGATGGATTGCCTTTATCAAGCAAGTTTCAAGAAACCAAAAGCTGATTTTATTACCACCCCAAGGTGAACTGGAAACAGTGGTTTTGGAAATGAAATGTAAAACTTACAGTACAGGGTAGTATTCTTTGAACAATGAATGATGAAGAGATTCATGGTGTGTTTGAAGAGTTTAACAGCAGCCATGGAGAGTATCTGATACAGCAAACAGCAGCAGGTGATTGGGTCTTAACCTCCTCTCTCACTACGTACTGTTAAATGATCCCTGATAAGAAGCCATCTATTCACAGAGAGAGGAGCTTACTGAGGATTATTCTGTAGATGTGTGGAGGATGCTGCTATAATAGTCATTTATCTCCCCATGGCTTTTTCCTATCTTCACTCTCAAACGTACCTCTCCATCATTATGAGTCTTGCCAACAGTATGTACACAGAGAAGCAGGTTCTCCTGGGGTTATTGGGAACTGCAAGAAAATCTGAAAGAGAAGTAGATGTAGCACTTTGAGAAAATCAAATACAGTGTACTGTAGTTTTTTCACTTTAAGCTGCATACTGACAATGACCCAGTGTTGTTATATGTGAACTCTACATAGAAATGCCCACTGATATACTGAGCACTACTGTTTGACTCCTAAACATGAGTCCCATAAAATCAATAATGTACATTTTTCACAAGTAGCCATCCAATTGCTTGTTCCTCAGAGTTTGAAATTGATGTAGAAACAACAATACAGTGCTTACAGAGATTTACAAATGTCATGCATGCCTGAATTTAGTTTTACTGTAATATTAGTTAAATTGTTGTTAAGGTTTTGCAAACACAGAATGATTCATTTATGTCAAAATATCACATTTTCATGCCTCCTTTTTTCCTTAATAATGAAATTAATACTCATAAAAAAAATCCAAAAGGAGGCCTTTTGATATAGTTTTTGCCCATTAACCATCTTATATAGAGGCACAGCACAACTGCAGGCTTATCCATTTCAATAATGTGATGTAGTAACATTGTAATGCTGTAACACGTACACTTGTTAAGGGTTTATGTTAAGTCTGTTGTAATATTGGCTACGTTACATGTTAAGTCTCATTTTTCTGTTAAAAAAGTGATTCTTAGTGATTAGGAATATAGTTATAAATACGTAGTTTTGCTTGGCTGCTACATTTTTATATTGGGTAAAGAATGAATATGATGACCACCAGCCCGACAGATGGATTCTCTTAAAGGGGGAAAAAAACTCTCAGTTTCACACTCACAACACAGCACTTCCATCTCCCCCGCTCATACTCACTTGTCAGATTTCTCGCTGTCCTTCACTCACAGGCTCGCTGACACATAATTGTGTGTTTTGGCAAAAGGGGAGAGGAATGTGAGCCACAGACAAGCAATGTGTATGTGTGTGTGTGTGTGTGTGTGTGTGTGTTTTCTCTGAGTAATCAATAAATACCGTTGGAGTGAACAAAAAATAAATGAGCGCATACTGTACATTGGGAAGTTTATTTTTATGTTATTACATGACATTTGTCAGCTAAAAATACTGCTCTGTGGCTATGACAAACGTAATCTTAAAAAAGTGTGATGCAAAAAATTTCTGAGTTAGAGACGCATTGTGTTTTTAATAGAAACTGTTATATAAGTCCGGCATTTTGCAGTTTTACCATGGTGCACTGTCAGCCATAGTGAAGAGAGTTACAACATATCCCTGTGAGTGTGTAACACAGCTATTCCTGCAATTTATATATTGGCCACCAAGGGAATGCTAGCCATGTGACCTAGATATATGAGGATGGCACAGTTTCGCCAGGTGCTCAGGGCAAAGCAGTCTCCTTGTTTTTCTTCCGGCACAAACCTTTGAGCATTTAAATATTTTAAGCACTTCTGAAAGTTTGATGGGTCCGTGGATGGCAGTGACTGTAAGGAAGTGCAGGAAAAGATTATTGTTGCTGGGGAGGATGTACTGTCTCTTACTGTTGGTCTGGAAAGAATTGAAGTGACTGGTGTTGAATGAATCAATAAACTGAGAGAAAATGAATCAACAATTTTGACAAGTGATTAGTCATTTCAGTCAGTTGATCAAATATACTGCTTTTCTCTGGTTTATCACTGCAAATTGAATATCTTTGCATTTTATTCAAGCAATTTGAAGATATTGCCTTGGACTGTGAAACTTTGAATGACATTTTCACTATTTTCTGACATTTTTTTATTAACCTAAAGCATAATAGATAATTCAAAGAAGTAATTGGCAGATTAGTTGATAACAAAAATCATTTGTTAGTTGTAGCCCTGGAATTGACATTTTAATAGGATTCTATCAAATACAGCAGATCCTGGTAATAATTGGTAATCTAGGATTACACAGTCTTGCAATCTGTGCCCCGGAGTTACTCAGTGTGTCTCTGGTTTCCACTCAGTCAATCATTGACTTCACATAAATATGGACGACACGTCTCCATTTCCTACTGCTATGTAAAAGTGAAGCCAATTTATCTACTTTCCAGAAGGCCAATTTTTTTTTTCCCAAGATGGAAAAGTCATGATCACCCTACTCTGCCTCTGATTGGCTAGCTCGTTGGTTGGATTGGTTAGGTTTAGGCATGAGGAGTGAGATTGGTTAGGTTTAGGGTAAGAATATCAGGGTAAGCCAATCAGAGGCAGAGTAGAACAGGTCATGACTTCACCATCCTGGAAAAAAAAATATTGCTTACGGGAGCTGCCATCTTGCTTGTGTGCTTGTGTGATGTCATTTGGAGCCATAGTCTGCGCAGTAGAGTCGGGGGGTGGGATGACAGCCCACGGGACACCTTCCCTCAGCTGTCCCGCCGCCTGACGATGGTTTGAGAGCGGCTGTCACAGCTGTCAATCATGATGTCGTACTCCCTTTTTATATTGTCAAATAACAAATTAAAAACAAAATTATCAGAAAAATGAGCACTAGAACAAACATCAGTGTGATAATAGCTACCTAAAATGACAGAAACCATCTTAGGGAAAAATTTATTTGACATGTACTTTGATTTTTTAGTTTGGCTCATGTCCCATCCGGTAACATGGCGGAAGTGGGACTTATGACCCATACTGCAGCCAGCCACCAGGGAGCAATAAAGATGTTTTGGCTTCACTTTTAGGGATCTTTGGTCACATCCATATTTATATACAGTCAATGGGGTCAATCATCAAAATGGTATTTCACAATGTGGAGTCTGAATTTTAAAATACAATGAATATGGATTTCTGCAAACATTGATTAGCAGAGTGAGACTATAAGTCAGTTTTTATATCTAAATCAACATGTCACACAGCAACTTCTAAAGAAGCAGACTGTCACAATAATAAATTGCTTGCAGCAACAAAATTTGGGGTTAACAAAGTGAAGTCAATGATGTCAGTGACTAATTTACATCTTACATTTGGCGTTTTGGCTCATGCTTTCACCCAGAGCATCTTGTACAATGAATGTTGAATTCATTAGTGCTTTATACACTCTACACTGATTGGATGCACAGCCGCTGGTATGACGCATTCACTTGACTTCTGGCAAATCAGCAATTTTTATGTCAACAATGATCGAAATCATTACAGAAGAAATTACTTATGAGGATGGTTAACATGCAACAAATCAGATCACAAGTAAACTTTTTAATAACATATCTTGAAGAACTACTACCATATTGTGTAACTAGGTCAGTACCTATGACTGGATTTAATGAATGCAGCAGTTGGTAAAAATAAAGGAACCACAAAGGATTTGTCAGAATTCATGACTGGTTGGGAAGCTAATCAAACTATAATCTATCTTCTTTTTTCTAACCCAGGAGACACAGTTTGAAGGAGTGATGCAGTCTCTGAATGACATAACACAATCTTCTAGGTATTACATAAGAACTGTGGTGAGAGCTGCTAAATGGTAGGCTATATTCACACTGCAGCTGGAAGTGTCCCAGTTCTGATTATTCGTCCTTCCTGTGTGACACAGGTCTGATGTTCTCTGTGCAGTGTGCAGTCGAAACTTTTCATTTCTCCCACTGGAAAAAAAAAAGTTCTGGTCCTAAATCCGGTCCAAATCATATTGGGAGTCATGTGGTTTTTATCTTCTTTCTCCATGGGACAGCTCAATGTCAGTCTGGCCAGAAAAATATGAAGGATAACTTCAGCATGAAATCACAGTCAGTCACAAGCAGCACTAGAGAGACGTTGTATCACAAGTAATCAGAGTTTGAAACAAGTCAGTAACAACGGTGGCCTCGGTAACAGACTGTCAGATGGAATGTCACATATTCATTCTGCCTAACTGTTGTTTTTAGTTTGTCAAGGTGAAGGTTTGTTCAAACTAATTATGATAAACTTTAATTGGTTACTTTTTGAAGTGAATGGTAACAAGAGCTGAAGCTAAAGGGTCAGAATTGAGCTTGTAAGCATGCAGTGTGGGGTTTCTGTATAGTGTTGTTTTGACTTTTTAGGTGTCAAGAAGTCATGGATGCCAACAATAACACACAAAAAAATTCATCAATTTATTCACAATTGACCTATTTGTTCCCTAGGAGAATGTGGAAAACTACAGTTAATCATGATAAAAGACTTGATGAATCTGAGATCAATTTAAAATTTTAACTTGCATAGATAGGATTTTAAAAGGTAAGATCAAGTAGAACGAATAAAATAAAACAGATTAAACAGGAGAAAAAAATTACAGCACAGCCATACTGCCCTATAGAGACCTAGTTTGTAGTGAGTCAATAGGAACACCCATCAGCAACATAAGGCGAAATATGTTGCAAAACAATTTAGACACTAACACTCAATGCTCACATTAGTAGAACTGATCTTTCACCATTACATGCATAACAAGCACGGATGCAATATGTTTATACCACACAACATCCAAAAGAAAAAGATGTTAGTTCACTACACAAAATTAATTCTCTATTTATATGCAAATACTGCACATAGGTAAATGACTGCAGTGTAAGAGCAGCCAGCAAGACATCACCTACAAGAAGAACATCAGCAGCCTCATGTACTAACATTTTAAAGCACACAAACACAACAAAACAGACCCAAGACATCAATACTGACAACATGCATGTTAGCACAAGCACAAACGAATACTTCTCAGTGTGGTTCCAAACTCAACACCACAGACAAAAATACTCCACTTCTGGCTTGATGTGCACCTCTGTGGCTGACCAAACGACCAATGAACAGAGCTGGGAAATTTCAGCAGCAGCAGTTGGAACAAAGACACAAACAGCAAAAAGTTATTCTTCCAAAAGGTTGTCCTGAGGCAACATAAGCTGACTCTTTAGGCAAGTTTGCTTTTAAAATGCAGCACGTTTGCAGCAGTAATAGAATAAAAATAAAAATAATTGGTGGAGCATCGGCAGCTTAAATAGACCTTCTTATTGCAAAGGGTGCGTTGGATGTATGTACAGTATGTTGCAGCTTTGCTTGTTATTGACTAGCTCGCAGACTTTGCTCCCTCTCAGGCACATTTCCTGTCAAGTTAGAGCTGGGGGACAGGAAGCTCTTACTGCCGCTTACTAGGCTATTTCGTTTTGTACTGCAACAGGTAGCAGTTGAATTGGTTTTTCACACACTTGCATCATCCTCAGCAAGGCTTTCATAAATGTATTCATGAGTGATAAATCTTTGTTGTTTCATTTGCTGGTGAGTGAAATTATATCAAATTAGTGATGACATTCTGTTGTGTGGATGGAAAAAACAAATTTAGTCAATTTATGATAAGATTGTTTGCTTAATTGAGTTGATTTGTTCTCTGTCATACTGATGCTTGCTCTGCACTGTTACGTTACAGTATACTGTTTTAAAAGCATGACATTTTTTCAGTGACATCTCTAAATCCAATTTTTTATTTTCTCTTCTCCAGTTATCCAGCTGTATGTGAGTTCCTACAGAGCAATAACCTATTATCAATTATCCGAGCGCATGAAGCACAAGATGCCGGGTATGTTCACTTCAACACACATTCACATAAAAAGACACACAAACAAAAATACAATAGATACATACCTACATATGTAAGAACAAGCCTTCAGAACTGCCTTCTTTCTGTTTTTACCGCCACTTGACGGCATTAAAGCTACCGGATGTACCGCAAAAGTCAGACCACTGGATTCCCATCCCTCATTACCATCTTCTCAGCACCAAACTACCTGGATGTTTACAACAACAAAGGTCAGATAATCTCTTTGCTCATTTTATACCCATCCTTGGTTCAGTTTACAGTTTCATTTGCAGTTCTGTCAGTTACTGCTCGTGTCTGTATGATATTTTTGCAAAGTAACAATGTTTTTTTTCTCACTGAAATGTGCCTGAATGATATTGAGCTATGTGAAATGAATATATTGGGCTAAAATTATCAACATTTTACTTGTGAGTGAGAAATATATTATGGAAGGTATTTTTATCTGTGTTTTTGTTGTTTGCCATTCACCTTTATTTGGTGCAAGATCCTATGCACAAAAATCAATTATTCTCATATATCATATCATTTCTATTGCTATGTAAAACAGACAGGCCTTTAGAGATTAATTTGCTATAACATTTAATGTTAGAACTGTCAACTTGGTGTACCTCTGGCCTTTTAACTGCATGTAGGTTATATTTTACAAAAAACAAATGGTTCATTTGCATTTTAGAACCCACAAAAGGCAGCTCTTACATCTGACAAAATGACTACCGTGGGGTGGTCTGACTTACTTATTAAAATGGTTTAAACAGCATAAACTGGAGTGAATGTGGCAATGTAGCTGCATTTAGCTTGTGAACAGGCATAAGAATGCATTAGGGAGCCCTTGTTTGTTTGTGTTCTCAGATCTGTGTCTTGGTTGCCATGGGCTATGGGAGATGGGGAGCGTGGGAGGGACTGTCGGCATCGCTGACTATCTCCATGTGGCTTTATCCCTCTTGATGTAACAGTGTCAGCAATCCCTGGCCTCAGCTAGGCCATCTAGTGGTTGATTTGTCCCATTTTCTGCTCGCACAGGCTGCATATACAGAGGAAGCTGTGTGGAAAAATATTAAACTGAGCATCATCACTGAACTCGAATATATTTGAAGAGAGCATAGTTGAAATATAATTATGCGTATGGCTATAAAAATATGCCCTGCAAAGATCCTGCACAGTGCACACCATAAAACAAAACGACAGTCAGTTTATGTGCTGTGCAGTCTGCCATTGCTCTGAATGTTTTTCATTATGTAAGTATAGATTGGGATAGAGGGATAGATTTAACCACATTACAGCCTTTCTTTTTTTCTGGTAAATGTTCGTAAAAACATCAGAGGATGTATATTGAATTGTATTAGATATTGCTTTAGTAGCATAATAATTCTGGTGCAGGCTATTAACTAAAACTGCTTTGGTCATTCAGTGTTCAGTGTACAGCAGCTGCAACAGAGACCTCTTTAAAGGACCAGTGTGTAGTATTTAGGGGATCTAATGGCAGAAATGGAATATAATATTTATAAGTATGTTTTAATTGGTGTATAATCACCTGAAAATAAGAATTGTTGTGTTTTCATTACCTTAGAATGAGCCATTTATATCTACATAGGGAGCAGGTCCTCTTTCACAGAGCCCACCATGTTGCACCGCCGTGTTTCTACAGTAGCCCAGAACGGACAAACCAAACACTCTCTCTGGAGAGGGCCTTTCACATTTTTCACGAGTTTCGCGGCCACTGCAAGTTCTCCTGTATGCTTGGAAGGGGAGGAACAGGGAAGGGGTATTCAGTTGGTTGCAGTCTGCAACCCCACCGCTAGATGCCACTAAATCTTACACACTGGTCCTTTAAAGTCGGACTGGCACCACATAAGTACTACAAATTAGTTTTAAAAGAGAAAAAAATACAGTGAAAAAACAGTGAATATTTGCCTGAATTGTGTATATTCTTCAAGTGCTAGTGAAGGTGTATCTATCTGCTTCACACATGTGCTCAAGTAATTCTTTGGTTATTATGCTTTAGCAAAGATTGGGTGTGTATGTGAATGTATTTGCCTCTGCAAAACATGCCAATAAAGGACTGATGCTTTGC
This sequence comes from Thunnus maccoyii, assembly GCF_910596095.1. Lineage (NCBI taxonomy): Eukaryota > Metazoa > Chordata > Actinopteri > Scombriformes > Scombridae > Thunnus > Thunnus maccoyii. Next base: position 19,769,338 of record NC_056545.1, read on the forward strand.
AACCTTACCTCTCTGCAGAGAATACATACTGCCTAAATACAGTACATCATTACATGTACTTGTCAGTTTTCTCTGTATCCTGAAGATTCCTTTCAACCACATTGTGTACTTTGTGATGCCTTCATGAGCCAAGCAATAACAAGACAGACTAATTTTGGCTCTCTAGACCTCAAATCTTTGTGTTTATCACATACAGCTTTGAGACTCTGGTTCAGGAAATCTAGATTGACTTATTATTGTTTAGCCTGCTGAGTTCTACATACTCTACATATATTATATTATTATACTGAAGTATTGATGAATTACTACTTTTTGTGTGTAAAAAAACTGTAATATAAATCTATAGAGTAGAGTAGAGTTAAAGATTTGAGTGGACAATTTTACGCTACTGTATCTTTTCTGCTTTCCCAACAGCTGCTGTACTGAAATATGAAAATAATGTCATGAACATCCGACAGTTCAACTGCTCACCCCATCCCTACTGGCTGCCCAACTTCATGGATGTCTTCACCTGGTCTCTGCCATTCGTTGGAGAGAAAGGTTTTTCTAGAATAAAGTCTTTTTATATCTGTCAACTGTTTTTAATCCTAATATAATTATCTGTTATCTCTATGTTCAACTCTTTCCTACACTCTGTTTCCTCCCCAGTCACGGAGATGCTGGTGAATGTGCTGAGCATCTGCTCTGATGATGAGCTCATGAATGATGAAGATGAGATCTTTGATGGTAAGAAGTCCTCTTAGTAACTATTTCATAATTTATCATTTCTGTTTAGCATTAGTTCATTGTGGGTTCAGTTCAGTCAGAATAAACTAAATTGTTTTTTTCATGGAATAAAATCGGCACATTTGAGCTGTTCATTTTCATATCTGAACTATCTGGCTAAGGATTTTAAGCTTCCTTTGGCTTTTCATTTGTTTTTACAGAGGCTTCGCTGTTAAATGCTGGCTTCAATTCATTGCTTTTACAGTACATGCCATTAATTATCACTTGATCTTGATAAGTTAATTAGGTAAAGCTCTTAGCCCACTAAGACAATGTCTATTGCATCAGAGAGGCCAATAAACACAGTTTCTTATTCATTACATAGGACTATAATGACAGAATCGACATTACAGTATACAGTCAAATTGGCATATAATTACAGTACTAAACAGTTTCTAATGCATTACACCGGCTTATAATACAGTATCTATTGTATCATTATGACTTTTTTTTTCTTTGCAGCCAATGCAGCTGCAGCACGCAAGGAGGTGATCAAAAACAAGATCCGTGCTATTGGGAAAATGGCCAAAATGTTCTCAGTTCTCAGGTAGACTGTAGTTTATGTTTGTGTGGTGTTTGTGAAGGTATATATGAGTCTATATTGTCAAAATGTGAGACTGTGTCAGGTGTGCATGTGTATAAACTGTTGTCAGAGTGTTAGCATAAAGTTTTTATTCCAGTTTGATCAGGGTGCAGTGAAGTTTTCTGACCTGTTTACCCGTGTCTGTGATTCCTGCAGAGAGGAGAGTGAAAATGTGTTGACGCTTAAGGGCCTGACGCCCACTGGCATGCTGCCGAGCGGGGTTCTCTCTGGAGGCAGACAGACACTGCAGAGTGGTGAGTACAAGGCTCGGCATAAGCCTCTTCTCTATCCTTTCCTCTATCTTTTTTTCTTCGTCACCAATTTTTGTCCTTCCATTGCTCTTATTTCTCTTTCAATCTTTCTCCCTGTGTCTTTAATATAGAGCAGCCAGCAAGCTTTTTTTGTAGCCTCTTAGAGGTGCTCTTATTACATTTAGGCTATGGAAGAGCAACCTAATGTTACTGCTGTCTGCCTACAGTAACACATTTCAGAAACCACAGAACACAGTGTAACACCTGCATCACAATCATCGCTACAGGGACAATTTAAGTTGTGAAACCATTTTAAAATATCTAGTGCAAGGCTAGTACAAGCACTGCAAACACTGTCCACTTACCTAAAATCTTTTACAATCTCAACTCAACCTGTTACTTTTTCCATATCTCTATCACTCTCTCTCTTTGGATCTATCTTTGTTATTTCTCATATGAATTTTCTAACCATTGACTGACACTTAATTCTCTCAGTATTAACGCATGGCGCTCCTCCGAGTTTGGCTCCATTGCCGCTGAACATGTATATCTCATCTGGTCTAACACAAGCCGCCTTTTCACCGGGGCTGCATTTTACATTTGCATGGCTTTATCAGGAGTAACCTGCTCCCCTCCTCCCCCCTCAGCCACCATTGAAGCCATTGAAGCCGTCGAGACTCATGATGAGGACAGAGAAGGTAAACCTGTGCCCCCTCACCCCCACCCACCCCCACCCCAGTCCTGACATATTGTCATGGTTTCCTGCCATTGACATTGTCCATGCACACAACAGCTCACACAATCAAAACTCCATCAAGCAACATTTCACGGAGAGGTCTGATGCTGGTATGGCTGGCACTTTACTTTGCAGTACCAATGATTAAAAAAATGCATTTTTAATGTTAGAGAGATGGAATAAATTTAGAACTGATGACCATGAGTTGAATAATATTTATTTATTGAATAAAATAGTGAGAGAATTATGCACATTTTGTAAGGAGCTGGTGTCTAATGGGTGAGGAGAAACATCTTTGGGTGCTGGGAGGATTCAGAGATGCTCAATCACACACTATTAGTAGTATTTGCTGGGTGGGAAGCTGGTGAGGGATCTGAGGCACCTGAGATCTGAGGAGACAATGTGCATCTTTTGCGTTTTTTATAAAATGGCAGGTTCCTCCATGTGTATCAGTCTACTCCTAGCTCCCATCCACACTCACTGCCCATTCCAACATAGAGAGACTTAGCATCAACAATGACTGTAGCACACACTGGGAATTGGCCAAACTGGGGTAAAAGGAATATCTTTCTTTCTAAGGCATCAGGAGATGTTCATGATAAATTTGCAACTGCAAAGTCAAGTGCTGCAAGAGATGCATGACTAAAATACTACATTGTATTGGGTTTGGCTTGTAAATGGCCTCATCTGGTTCCAAAAAGCATTGCATGCACAATAACAAGAAACAGACCAGAGCATCGACATGAAATATGCATCTTGAAGCCTCAGTTCCTCGTGATATGTCTGAGGTAATCACTGGTCACTAACCAAGAAGTTGTGAGACAGAAATTTACACTACTAGCACAAATATATTAAAAAGAATCTACATGTATGTCTTATTTCAAATAAGTGACAGGATGGTAAACATTCACACTGATTATGATTAGAAATGTATTTTGGGTTTTTTTCACAGTGAGGTGAAACAAATGTCTTAGTTGGCTGCTTTTGTTGCTTATGTGTTTGGATAACTTAGAATTTACAATGATACAGGACTTTCTGGACATCTTTCTTCCTTACTTTGATGTATTTTCTGTTGAAACGGGACACTGGGGTGGGACATGATGCAGTGAGACACTTTCAAATGTTTAAACCAACAAGATATAAGTTGTGATAATGGCAGTTTTATTTAATGAAAGAGGCAGACCAGTCGTACACAACCTGCGCCGCTTATAGGAAAGGAAAGGAAAATAATAGAAGCTGCAGTTCAAACAGGTAGATGGCATGTCGATGTCGCCTCATTTCCTCCTACAAGCTAAAAGAGTCAAATGTGCTTCCATTTTAACATGTGCGCCACCTGCTGGCAAGAACTGTTACAACTAATTTTTTTTGCTTTTATGTAGTGTTTGTGAGTGTTTCAGCTGGAACATATGGCACAAGGAAGGTGCAAGTGTAAAACTGCAGTAGCTTTTACTTTCTGCCATGTCAGTAATTGTCATGTCATGTCAGCTGCAGAGAGAAAACTGAATAGCATATACTGGTAAGTTAGTATGTAACAATCAAACCAAAAAATGTCATATTTTAATGGCCAATTCATACTTTCTGCATCCGTGTGGCTGCAAGGGTCCACGTTAATCTGCGTGACGTAAATGTCGTCTTCTGCCTATGTCTGCGAGGGTCTGCGCAGCCACTCTGCTTACGTCTGTGTGCAGCCCAAACACATCAATTACGCATGTGCTACAAAAGCAAACTTTAGGTTACTTGCGTAATTCTCTGAATAGCATGAGTGAAGAGAACAGGAATGCCTGTCTCGTCTACTGTATATATGTACTGTATTCATGTTCTCATTAAGCTGTTGCTATTCTTTTTTCAACTTTTTCCCGTTGTTCAGCAACAAACAGCAACTCCTCAGCTGCATTCAAACTCAAAACAGTCCTGTATAAAACAATACAAGGGGCTGTGTTGGAGTGGGCATGTTGTTTAAGTGTCAGTGAGACAATTAAATACAATCCAGCAAGTCCAGATAGAGTAACAGATTATTGCGTTTAAAGGCTGATCAGAAAAACACTGCACGATGGTTTTTAATACTCAGACTGGATTTTACAACTCTGCTACCGTGTCCGCAGACCTCTAAATAAAGTATGAATGGAACTGCGTGCACATCCGCGGTCAAATCCACAGCTGTCCGCGGAACGCATAAAGTATGAAAAGGCCTTAAAGCATCACAGTCATACAGTATGTTTAGTGCACTGATCCGTTATTGAAATAAGCTCCTTTGTTCCTAATTAAGATTGACCTATTATGTATTCTTTGGATATAATACATGGGGAATCCCAACAGCAGTTTAAATATTGGGGTAAATAATTTTAGAGATATACTGAGATTGTATTATTACAAGGTGAGTCTGATCCTTTTATATGCGTTCTCTTCCTTTTCTCTCCAGCTATCCGTGGGTTCTCCCCTCAGCACAAAATCACCAGCTTTGAGGAGGCTAAAGGCCTGGACCGGATCAATGAGCGCATGCCACCTCGCAAAGATGGGGTGAACCACGTGGGTCACTCCATGGGAAAGATGAATATGTCAGAGGCAAACGGCACGGATGACAACAGCAACATCCAGTGATGTGCTGTCTGAGCCTCAGAACCATGCTGCTGTTGCGCCGTGCAGCAAGACATTGCCAAATCGGAAATTCAGGCCTCAGAACATAGAAATAAAACAGGCCCACAGACAGAACATGAAATCTGCAGCAAATCTAAAACGGGCGAAAAGGTCATTTATTTCATGACAGTATGTCACCGCACAGTTGGGGGAGGGGGGAGCTGGGGTTCACAGCAGGGGGCAGGGATAAGGAGAGGCCAGCGGGCTGCAGCTTGACTGAAAGAGTGTGGTTGAAAGTTGTGTCTGCCTGTTGTTCCCTTTCTCAGTTCAATTACAGACTGCATTGTTGGGGGTTGTGTTGTTCTGAGTGCTGACAAATGTCTGCTCCTTCATTGCAGGGCCTGACAGAAGACATAATTGCAGTATCCATGCCACACAAATCATTTTACTGTTTTATAAAGTGTTTATTATGAATCACTCACAAAGTCACTTCATGAGGAAAATAATCTTGTTTACCAACATGTTTTGCAAGTATTAACAAGTCACAACACTGTGTGAAAGTAAAAAGAAAGGAAGCAAAAAGTAAAATGTGTACCTTGTAAATCTTGCAGTGCAATCTTACCAGTGGACTTTAATTTATTGATTTACCTTGTAGTAAGATGCCATCATCCTGCAAGGGAAAGAGTGCTCTGTCCTAACCACCATCAAACTCCAACTTACTCTCAGCACTCTCCACTACTGCTCCTTTCCTCACCTCCCTCATTACCAGTCATCTCCTAGCAAGAAGTAACTTGGAGGGGTTGAGGGAAGAAAGGGAGGGGATGAAAAGAGCTCACTGTAGGTACCTCAGCATCACAGATAAAACACCATCATTAATATCTGAAAATGTCCTTAAAAGGAATTCACTATCCCATATGAACATGCAACTTCTTATCAATGTCCATGTTAAGTGAATTTCAAAGGGTTATATTTTTATCCAGACCATCCTCAAAGTTATTTTCTTCCTCTTCATTAATTGTTAAAGCAGCTCACATCAGAGCAGCACGGCATTTGATCAAGCTATACCTCGCACATGTTCAGATATCATGCGATTCACTCTCTGGAAAAGTATACACTTGAGCATCCTCCGCTGAAAGGCTTGGATCGTGGTTTCCTCATCACTTCTGCATTGCTATTGACTTGGCAACAAAGCGGCACTAACACCCGTTTCTGGACCCACAGAGGAAAAGAGTGACTTTGAACTTTTGAACATGCCCTGCTGTCACGCACTACTTGATTATTTCTCACCGGCTTTGTTGCTAAAGCTAAAGACAGTCACTCAAGTATACATTAGCACCCTTTGAGTTTTTGCACATATTGCTGTGCTGCAAATTCAATGAGATTTCATGCCTAAGGTCTACAAAAAGTACTATATCAGAGTGAGACGGAAATTCTACAAATTTGTGAATGCAGAAAATTAGAATTTATCCCTATTTTACCACATACATTTGAAATAAATAGGCTTAGATCCATCCTGACATTTATGTAGGGGATTTGAAGAATGAACAAAAATGTGGATTATCTTAATTTAAACTTGTCAGAAGCAATTCCTTAATGAAAACTGAGCACATTATGGACCAGACTTTTGGTTTATGAATCTATCTATTGCATCTAAGTGTGTTAATCATCCTGCTTCCCTGTTTTTCAGTCAGTTTTTCTAATCCAATTCTACAGTAGAATTCAGTGGAGAAACAGGCGGAGAAAAACTGCACTGACAAGTGAAAGCGAAGCAAACATACAGTGATCCAAATAAAACATAAATTTTCATGTCCAAATATTGTGTCAAATACTTTGAGGAAAAGTCCTCTGTATCCTAAAATGCATTGTTGCACTGAAGGGGTCTTTCTGACTGATAGAAGAAGAGAAATGAAACAAAATATTAAAACTGGTTCTGTGAAAATATATAATTTGGAAAATCCCACTGAAACCACAAACTCAAGCAACGCATACTATCACATAAATTTCTAGAATTTCCTTTCTACATTAATATTTTTTCTACTTTATATTCCATCTTTCTATTTAATGATAAAGGTATGTGAATTAAGGATGGACAAAAACAGTGATTTTTAACACAGCATCTATGGTACGGAACGCATCAATGCATGCAATTAAGTTCCTAATTGTTATGTGAGATTATAATTGTGATACTGTAGTTGTGTTTCAAATAGTAAACTTGAATTATTTTATTTTTGAATTATATTTGTAGTTTCATTTGTCTTGTTTTATAAATTTTATATATAGGCTTCCTTTGATTGGTTTTGTCCATTTTTTTCATTCTGTTAATTATTACCACTGCTTTTAATTTTATATTGAGTTCTTGTATGCAGAGATGCCCTTCTAAGGTGTGAAGCCTTGTGTTTATTTTTCTGTTGTACTGATGTACAGAAAATGTTCAATAGTGTGAATGAATATAATCTCAGTGAAAAGCAACTTTCAGGCTGCCAAAGCATGATAGCATGGTTTTCAGATGTAAATGAATTGGACACAAAGAAAATCATGTGTCACACTTACGTTTAACAGGAAACATTGTACCCTGGTTATATTTACTGCTGATATTATTATTGTTACAATTTAGCTTATGGTTATTTTCCTTCCTCTGTTTCTGGTTCTTGTATGGTCTACATGCATATTTCAACAAACAACTATAATGGGTTTTATCTTGCAACATTTTTTATTATCTCTGGAAATATGTTTTGGCATTTGACTTCCTAAATGATACACACATTGTAAGCATGCCCTATGGGACAAATCACATTTTTTTACTCTTGAATAAAATATGCATGAACAAAATGTTGTTGCGTAGTTTCTTAATCACAGAGAGAATTTTCACCCTGACAGACATCTAGATATAACTCCTCAAATACATAAATAGTTTTTATTTGTGTACAATGTCGTCAACATTGATTTTTGCATTGGCTACACACTAAACTACAGCATCCTACATCTAAGTAAAGCTGCCTTAATGCCCTATCAAAATGTATATTCAGATCAATGACCTATTGTTACAGTGATGTGGAAAATTAGCCATTTTATGAAATGGTAAAACATAATCCAAATTAGCTAAATATGTAGTTTTGTCGGTTTGTTTTTGTTTTCACAAGACTATTTAAAATTTGCCAACATTTTAAAATAAACGCAGCAATGTGCCACTTGTTTGGTAGGTGTAAGAAAAACATCACCCATCAAAACAATTTGATATATTAATCTCCTACAGAAGCACTTGAATGCATCACAGCCAGGCTCTGACCTGCTTGAAAGACTTTGAAGGCAGCATCACTCTCCGTGATTTAACCTTCTGTTTTTTACAGACACAATGGAGTAAATACATTAACAACATGTGACATTAAGACAATAACAGAAAACACTTAGTCATCATAATGAAATAAAAATAATATAAATGGCATGACTTCACTTTCATTTGGTTGATACATTCAACATGGTAACAGAACATATAAGGTAAAAACTAATAATAATAAAATAAATGAAAAAAATAATATAAAATAATAACAGAGATGGTAAGCAATATAATCTTATTTCTTTAAAAAAAAATCTTTGAGCATACTTGGGTTTCTACCATTGACTGTAGAAAAAATATGGATGGATCAAATTAATATTTTCGATGTATCTCGCGCATGTGGATATATATTTACTTGACAGTGTCTTTGGGTCATTTATAAATGAATTTAACTCTGGTGGTTTTCTATTAGTTTTGTTGTATTCTGCAATTTTACATTAAAGTCAAGTCTCATTTGTTTTCCCCCAAAAAGGGGCGGGGACGTGTAACGGGCCAAAGTTCCCGGATGTGTGACGTATTGCCGGTCTGATGTATATATCAGGATGGCCCTTTAAACACTGCCGAAAACCCTGTTCATTTTTCAGTCTTTCAGCTTAAAAATGGCCCAGCCGCAGGCCTGTTTGCAGCCTGACAACAGCCGCCATCGTCTGCTGACCGGAAGGTGCGAAGGACTTGAGTGACTGCAGACCTGCGCCTAGCTAACGTTACGCAGCTGCTGTCTGTAACCGAAGCTAACAGGCTATCTAGTTGTAGCTTGCCATATGATATAGACGCACATTGCACATAGGGACAGACTTCTACAGACAGCTAAAGGCTCAGCGAAATAACCCCGTAACGCCGAAATGGATGACAAAGACGAAGCGGACCGGCTGATAGAGAAGGCGAAGCTGTGTTTACGGTCAGGACGGAAAGATCGGGCACTGCAGCTGCTGTATGAAGCTCAGAATATTTACCCCAGCACCCGGGCCAGAGGTATAATTACCGTAGCTGACGCACATTCAATGCAATGGCAGCCCGACGAGCTAATGTCAATGTTGGGCAACTAAACTATCTCGTCTCAGCCTATTCAGTGTAGAGGATGTGTTCTCAGATTATAGGATGAATTCACAGATGTAGCTAGGATTGCTATTTTGCAGATAGGGACAGAAATGAGCTATTTAGCTTTAATACTTAATGTCTGCTGAGGCTGCATGCTTAAATGTAGGACTCCCTCCCCCCTTGCAGCTATATATTCATTCACACAGCTCAGACTGTGCAGTGCTGTGCTAAAATCTGATTGTGTGCAGTTGCTTTACCCTGCCTAATTGCTTTTGCAGTAGTGGCAGGATAATGAAGCTGTCATGGATTATTTTTCTAGCTTTTTGAACACAAAGTGCATGATGCAGTTAAGTGCTACATGGTCTGCAGCTGTTTGTATTATATTTCACTCATTGTGCAAGGGGCCTAGGAGTGAAAAAAACTTTTTTAAGGGACAGTAAACAGTCAGTGTCACTTTACTCATGTACAGATGGGTGACAACTGGAAGGACAAACCTTAATAAATGAGTAGAGACACATAGTGAATGTAAATGCTTCCACACAGGCCACAAGGAATCAATGAATCATTTGAGGAGTTTGAAAATGATGTGAATCATATACTATGGGTTTCACATTCACCAGATCACAACCCATTTAAGCTCCTATGAGAGATTTTGGATACTTGTTATTTTTTCCTTTTGATTTCTCACCCATCTGTATGTTCAGAACCTGCCAGGGATGTACTATGCACAATGCTGGTTTGTGTTGGCTGGTATCCTTAATTTCCATGGTCACTTTGACTGTCATCATTACTTTTACTGTGCAGGCTTTCTCCATCTTCTCTCTCTAGTAGTCCCACCTGAATTTTCAGTTGACCTCAGACACTGTGTTCTTGTAGTGCTGATAGATGCCATAGCCAGGAACGGTGGCACTGCTGCTCCAGAAACGAACCACGTGCCCCCGCCGACAGGCTGGAGAGACGAGGACATTGGAAACAACCAAACAAGTCATGCGAGTGGTGATGAAAAGAAGAGCTACACAGAGGATCAACGCCAGGGTGTTCACAGGTGCACACAGACTCTTTACTCTTTTATATATATTTTTTCACACTGTTACAGAGTGACAGACTGACATTGTTCCACACTATGTTACTGTGGCTGTGTCCCATCCTCTGAGTAATCTGGCTATTGGTCACACACTAGTTTAGGACTGTAACTAACCATTATTTTTATTATCAAAGAATCTGCCAATTATTTTGTTGATTTTTAAAAAAGAAGTGAAATATGCCCGTCATAATTTCAGAGTCAAGGCGACATCTTTGAATGTCTTATTTTGACTGACTGACAGTCCAAAATCATAGCTAATCTGTTTACTACAATAAATGATCATTTATAACATTTAAGAGGCTGAAACCAGCAAATTTTTTGGCATATTTGCTTAAAAAAATGACTAAAACAGTTATTCGATTATCAACTTGGCTAATCAACTAATAGACTAATCATTGCACTGGTTAAAGTCTTCTTCCTAATACAGGGGAGTGAAATGATTGTAATTATAATCACTGCTCACCAGTGTTTATGTTTGAAATAAAATGTTTGTGCAGACAACAAAAATCAAAAGTGAAGGGAAACAAAATACTTGTCTGTTTCTCTGTTGATCTATTCTTGTCCAACATGCTAACTGGTTCAGTTCAAAGAAACAGTGTTTCAGAATTTTTGATGCTGGAACCCATTAAGACAATTAGGACAAAGGTTTTCCAAATACGCGCTGAAAACAATATGAAGCTATTCTGCTCATGGTTTTGGTTCTGAATGTTGCTGCTGCACAGCTGCCACAGATTTACACTCAGATGGAAAAGGTGTAATGTTATGTAGCATCACTGAGAATGACTATTAGCTCCATCTCTTCACTACAGCAACAATATCCAGTGGTTTATTCACTTATTCGCTGTATTTGATAAATGGTGAAACAGTTGTGCGCAGGGATCAATCACAACCATTCCCCACCAAATATCAGGACTGAGGCAGCCAGTTTAAACTATGTGTTTATATGTTTATTTACATTTGACTACTTGTGTAAAGAGAGTACACCTGCTTGGCTAACATCTAATAACCTCATATTAGCTTGGGAGAGAGTCATTCTTTTAGTTTTGAACTTCTGGCTTGTATTCTGACATCCATTGTGCTTTGTTTCTGCAGGATAAAGAATTGCAAGGACTTTTATGAGATCCTCGGTGTTCCCAAGAATGCTAGCGATGAAGATTTGAAGAAGGCATACAGGAAGTTGGCCCTCAAGTTCCACCCCGACAAGAATTTTGCTCCAGGAGCCACAGATGCATTCAAAGGTACAAGTTATTGAGTAGAGAAGAAAGGAAAAGTGGATTTTTGTTCATTCTTCTGCAACATACAGTGGTGGCAAAACTTATTTCAAAGCAATGTATCTAAAAAAAAAAGAAGCTTTTTTATTGGATTAATTTCAACCAAATTGCTGATCCCACAAAGCAAATTCTTGTTCTCAGTTACCACCTCTCAGCAAAGTCAAAGGTCACGGTCAGTTCAAGAACAGAGCCCTTGAGCTGGTAGTGCCTGTTTAGACAACAGTGAGCAGATACTTGAAGCTGGGTCATCCAGTTCAACCAGTTTTAATTCAGTCCAGAAATCCTGTCTTTAATTCCCTTGTGTTAACTGCTAACTAACACCAATTCTTACTGATTTTTAAGGAATGGCTGCCAGCATCATCAATGTCTCCCCCCCTTCTCTCCCAACAGCAATAGGCAATGCATATGCAGTGCTAAGCAATTCAGAGAAGAGGCAGCAGTATGATCAATATGGAGATCAATCTGCAGCTGCAAATGCACCCCAACACTCCAGCCATAGTCGCCATGGACACTACCGAAGCTTCCACCGAGACTTTGAGGCTGACATTTCCCCTGAGGAGCTCTTCAACATTTTCTTTGGAGGAAGGTTTCCCACAGGTGAGCAGTCATGAGCTATGAGGACGAGTTGAGATGATGATGATGCAGAAAAGTGGCATCGCAGCATTAAATAAATTCATAACCCAATTTTGGTCGGTAATTTATGAGAAATCTGACAATATTTCCAAAACAGCTGGCATGTTTTCCCAGTAATTAATTCGACAGACCAGTAACAGCCCATTTGAATAATGAATAATAATTTTAATTTCATTTTAAATGCTCCACAGATACAGTAGGGTCCAAAAGTCTGAGACCACTTCCCTGAATCAGACTTTTGGACTCTGCTGTATGTTCAGTAATTTAGGAATATAATCTACTGTAAGTATCTGTTATCTGTGGAAGTGTAGGTGCTACAGAACTGTGTCCGTCTCTCTTCAGGAAATATTCACGTGTACACCAACCAGGGAGCCTCCTACTCTCAGTTCTATCAGCCTCGTCGTCGACGTGCTTATGAGAGGCGCGAGGAGGTGGTGGAGGACAACCAGAGTCAAGTCAGTGACTCACAAACCATAAAGATAAATCCCTGTTAAACATCCACACATATGTAATCTTCTTTGTGGAAATAAGGCATTATTCTAATCATTACCAAGCACTGGATAGCCATAGCAACACAGTATTTTAGGTAGTTTTTAAGGGTGCATTTCAACATGGTTGCAGCCCTCTAGTGACTGTTTCTTATTATGATTTATTTCATGTCACTCATTTACTTTCCTCATAACTGAAGTACAGTTATTGCTTCGGAAGAGCGTGGTTTACTTCAAAGACACAAAAGTACTGTGCTGGCATGACTACGCAGTGTATCAGTGCGGCCTACGTACAGTACAGTATTCTTTCTAATCTGCTCTGATTTTATCTTCCCACAGAACACCTTCACAGCTCTTCTGCAGCTTCTCCCCGTGCTTGTGTTAATCCTCATATCAGTATTTACACAGATGATGGCCACTAACCCGCCCTACAGTCTCTTCTATAAACCGTGAGTCTGTCGTACCGTCAACCAAACTACAGTATTGACTTTTTAGCAAATCCTGGGGTCCTTCCTTGAATAAATCAGGGTTATGTGTTTGGGTTTCAGGTCCATGGGGTTGGTGGTGTCCAGGGAAACGCAGCACATGGGTGTGCCGTACTATGTGGATAAAAGTTTTGAGAAGGAATATCGCGGAGCTGCGCTGGAGGAACTAGAGAAAACCATAGAAAGCGACTATATCGAACACCTGCAGAACAGCTGCTGGAAGGAGAAACAGCAAAGTAAGCAAGCGGCGCGCATGGCTTAAACAGGGATAATCTGTTTTTAGTTAGAGTGCAAGTGTCACTAATGAAGCTCAAATCTTTATTTATATACAATCTTTGATATTTTATCTCATTTCCCATGACATAAGCAGATTTACATCATGTAGAAAACTATTATAAATAGTTGTGATGCATCTTCCTCCTGTTCTCCTTTTCAGAATCAGACTTGGCAAACCTCGGACAACTGTACCGAGATGAACGATTAAAGCAGAAGGCAGAGTCGATGAGGCTGGACAACTGTGAGAAACTGCATCGATTGGTCGGGCGTCAGAGGGGCAAATGAGGAGTTAACGTTTCTTTACAGACTCATCTTGAACTATACAAATAATACATTTTATCGAGGTGTGTAATTGATCCAATCTGGCCACTTTGTAGAGAAATCTCTTTGGGTACAGCGCAGTGGGAGATGATGCCACTGGAAACAATGTGCCTTCTCTCCTCATGGATGGTAGAAAATAAGAGTTTTGCATGTTAGCTGCTGAACCTGGCTGTCGGTGGTCGCAGCGTTAAGTGCAAACTCACCGTGGCAGTGTTGTATGATGTCTCGACGCCTTTAAACTTTCTTATAGAAATGGCATGAAATACGGGGTCTCCCTTTGGGGTTATGAAGGCAGTTGTATGTTCACATACACATGTTTTATTTGTTTAGGTTTTTGTAGTTTTACCTGTATTTATTTTCTTGTTTTGTGTCCTCGCTGAAACTTTTGGTGTATTTATTTAATAGTTAATAGACTGAATGTTACTCGAGCATCTCGGCTCATCTTTTATCTGTAGGAAGTATTTAATTACAGTAACTTAAATTATACTGTAGTCTCTAAACAAATCTGAGAGCATCTGTACTGTGAAATGACAGAGTACGTTCTATTTATGATTAAAACATAGACAAATCAGACATTAGGAAGAACTGTAACATCTACTGTATACTGTAGTTTATCAGGCAAATTGACCTATGGCACTATAGCTGTAACGGCCATAGGCATTTTAAAAAAAACATGACCACTGTTTTATGATTAAGTTGCTTGTTTTACGAGGTTGTAATTGCCAAAAATGAGCAGTCTCCTACAGTAGATCTTCCCACTCCCTGCCTGTCACTCACCTGCTTGCATAGGTGTTTATTCTATCAGTCATAAAGCTTCTGCTATTCAGGAACCAGAGTTTGTGTGTTGCACATGTTTTGAAGAAGTAGTTTTTTTTGTTTTGTCACAAGCACAGAGTCCATTTCAACCAATTACACCTCTCACAGTCCTGCTAAGTGCTCCTGGTGTACCTGGTGAATACGGGAAGCTCATTTGTGAGCTTTTCGGCCCAAATTTTATAGATGTTTTATAAACCCTGCACCTTTTAATTTATACGGATGTTTTGTAAAGAAGACACATTTTGTTTTCTGAACTTGAACTGAATTAAGAGTTTTATTAAATATCTGTGGACGTGATCAACGTTCTCCCACGGCTAGGAACTGGAGTTTTGACTTGTCAGGTCTTGTCATGAGGAGGACGCTAACTTTGTGCAGTTATATTCTTTTTATTTTACCAACCCTAAATCATTCAAACTCTTTGTCGCTGTGCACTAAGACTGCCAAACTGCCTTAGCTGTTCTCAAACTTGTGAAATGTTCAGGTTCATCTCAAGCACTTTTAAGTTATTCTTTAACCCTGTGTTCTATATTGTTGCATGCACCCTAGTGAGAGGCCCAAGTGTTTTATTAGTTACATATTTATTTTTTGGCAAACACATCTTCACGACTACTGACACACTAAATGTTAATTAATTAGAATATTCAGGTCCACACACAGTAACTCACAAAACATGGAAAACATTTACTGTGATAAACACAAACCAGGTTTTGGCATCGGTTTAGTGTGGTAGTACACGTGAGCAATATAACACTGCAGAATTTCAACTTTCAGCCAAAAATACCAGAAAATTAAAGATGTAACCATAATTATGTTTTGGCCTGTCTCATTCATTTGTGATTTCATGGTGCTTTGACTCTTGACTTCGTCTTTTGGTGACATTATTCAACCAGGAGGGGCAGATGACACACACATCTGCATGTGAAACTCCACATATTTCATGATTAATGTTCAATACCATCATTATAATACTACAGATTATCCTGCATGAGGTATTAAGTTTATTTAACAGTGACATTAAGTCCATATAGGCTTCTTGCAATGTCAAGCTGGGCTATTAGTCAATTATTAGTGTCTCTTTATTTCAAGGTGATAATTGGGAATCTCCAATCAGAAGTTGTATTTAAAAACTTCTAAATCTAAATCCTGTTAAATATTAAACAAGAGGAACTTTGACCAAACATACACAACATTACACATACAGTAAATGATTCTGTATATTTGCAATGTGGCCTTAATCTGATCCATCCAATTACTTCCTTGAACATGAGAGTTGGTCTAAAGCTTGGAAGATCTTTGGCTTACTTCACAGATCAAATGTGTTTGACAGTATCAAGGCAACATTTAAACTGTCCTTCACTTCTAGTGATGCCAATCAGACTTCTGAATTTGAGAGAAATAGAAAAACCTTTGTTATTCCTTTCACCTTGCAAAGTCAGTAAGCGTCATAATGAAAACATAACACATAAATACTATGACATTCTGAAATGACAACTATTTAAATTCTACTATGGGAGGATCAAGCTTTTTCTCATTTTTGCACACAATCCCTGCATGAAAGTTTTTGATTAGACAGCTCTTTAAAGACAAGGTTAGATTTGAAAAAGGAGAGGAAATAGATAATTCCAACAGTTAGTGCTGTGTTGTGTTTTGGGTTCGTATTGTGTAAAAAAAAAAAGATTGTGAGAATTCAGGACAAACGTAGTGGTTTGAGGGCTCTTTATAAAGATTTATTGTTCAAAGTCCACAAAACAGATAATTAACGTGACATTTTGTCAGAAACACTGAAAATAAGTCAGAATATGCATTTAAGTACCGTTTCACTGGAGGAGTAGCCTAGATAGAACCAATTCATCACAAACAATACAGTCATATTTAAAAATGGTCTGAGAGTAGTTAAAATTAGAAGGAAAAAAAATCAAATGATTTTATATGAGCAATTAAAATGTTTTTGTTTGAAATTAGTATGTTCTCTCCTGATCATTCAGTTTTTGGGCTCAGACTATTCTAGGTTAATCAGACTCTTTGGCCTCTGGTTTTACATATAGTGTAATTGTCAAAGCAAACTACACTAATCTGAAATTCAACCATGTTCCCTGTAGGCTTAATTTCAGTTCATTTTTTAGGCTAGGAGTGGCTCTTATCTTCATTTCTACAACCTGATGTGATTCAGTGCAGGCTAACTCTGGATGATCTGCAGCTACGTCTATGAAAGGTTTGACCTAGTCTGCCTGGATGCCCCCTTGTAATCTGGGATTACATGTAATCCATGTCTGTATGGCTGTCTCAGAAGATATGATCTTCTCCACATTACAGTCTACCCATTTAAAATAGAGTGCAAGTAAAGGATTACATTGCAAATTATGCAGAGTGAGAGAATCTGTGCAACTGACAGAGGATAAATTCAGTCTTGCAGTATTACACCTTTCACTTCAGCTCAGGGACACTGTCGGACAATATTTTCATACTGTAAATTCACTTCTTCATCTTGAGGTCAGCTTCTATGGCACAACGGCGCCCTCTGGTGCCTCCGTCCTACAGGCAAAGAGAGGAAGACTTCATTTAGTTGTCATTCACTCTTAACTGGCAACACCAGTGTTTCACTTAACAAACAACTTAGCCAATTGTCATATTTGTTCAAGTTCTGGTTTACAGAAGTTGCTTTCATGTATATATATGCAACAACTGTCATATTTACTCTGGGCTTGCTTCAAGGAAAAAAGACAAGAAAGATAGATAAAGTTTTCAAGTCTGTAAGATGGGTACTTACAAAAAGAGAAAGAAGAAAGGCAGGAGAGGACATGGAGACAGTGTCCTGTGAGAGAAAAATGTTGCACATCAGAGCTGGGACTCAAAAGTGCATTGAAAGTCTCAAGAAGAAGAAAAATAATGCCATGAAGGGTACAAAGGTTGATATGTACTTAATAGCTTAATAATCTAGCTAATAATATATTGCTATATTGCCATGAGGCTGTTTCAAATGTTTACTGTTTACTTCCTTGCTGCACTGCAATTGTGTTACTTATCCAGACCAATTATTTTTTAAGGCCCATGCCAGTGGTTTAGGCTGTTTTAGCTCATTAACTACATACAACATACACTTTGTATTCTTGCAACCATTTTTCAAAGCATAGCATTATGTTTTAATGGCCTCTTGCCTTCCAGTCAACCACTATGTTTAACATCATTTTGCTTATCAGCATGCCATACTTGCAACTTCACCAAATCACCAAATATTTAGTCAGCCTTATTTTGTTTTGTCACACTTACAATTTTAAGGTATGTTAATGTAGATGTAATGAGTGTGTTTTGAAAATGTTTCTATATTCAAGTTCTGGTAGAAAGCTGCAACATCAGACATCTGACAGCAAACCTTCCAGTGCAGGAAACTACCAAATTTACATTATATGTAAATATACACAATGTCCAATTTTTTTGGTCATCTCATTAGTGTTTTTTTCTGAGTTTTATTTACAGACATCACATAATCAAATCTTCAAAGTCAGAGCTTCCAAGGAGCTCATAGAAGCACCAACATGAAGGATTTTTAAAAAATAATGAATCTTTGACCCCAAAAAAAGTGACTAAATATTTATTGTGGTGGATTTCCAACCTCTTGCAATTCTCTGCCAGTTCATTTTCATAAACTCTCTCAAAGCTTAAATATCAATATAAAAACTTGCAGTATGCTTTGGGAAGAAGTTGTCGGTAATGTTCTCTACGTTATTGCATTATTATTACATTATTTCCTACCATTTTCCAAAGCAGACATGTTTAAAAAGATTTCTTGCCTTCCAGTCAACCACTGGTTTGAAACTTGCTTGAGATGCATAATCACCACAGTGAACACTGTATTGTCTTTTTTAATCTTCATATAGTGATCGATTCAAAAATACACTGACAACCAAGATTAGAGTCGGCTGCAAACAATTTTGTGTCCACTGGTGTTGGAATAGTTGAAGCCATAAGATGAATAATAAACAAATAAGGACATTATGAAAAGGACATTGTGAATTTGGCGGATTCTTGCATTAAAAAATAAGTTGACATATGACAAAAAGATTTTCACTGTGATAGATTAGCTACCACATGAAAGTTTCAAGTACTGAAACCAATGCCTCCCTGAAAGAAAAGCAATCTAAAATCTCATGTTATGCTTTGGAAAATGGCCAGCAGATCTAGTTTAGCATCACTTGCTTCTACCTTAGAGTCAGCCTGTTGTCTCACCCTTGTCTCTTCTTCTGTACTCTCTGCTTTTGTCAAAATTCTAGTGAAGCACCTTGTCAGTAGAGTCCTGTTTGCGCGTGCTCTCACGGCCCCTCAGGCTCTTGGCGCTGATACCAGACTCTGATGTCTCCATGATGAGCTGGGTAGCTAGAAACTGCTGGATCTGCTCCAGGACATCGCGCTGCATCTCCACCGCCATGTGGTACACGTCATGATCCAGGCTGTTGTACATGACTGCGTTCTGAAACATCAGCATGATGTCTCTCTGGAACTCAGCGGTGGTCCGTATCAAACCAGTCTCAATGTTCTTTTTTATGGTGGCCAGGTCCATGGGCCTGTAGAAGAGAAGAGAAAAGAGTCAATGACCTGATGGGGGTTTCCGAAGGGTCCTGTTAAGTTGATACTTTTGTGATACAAAATTTTCACTCTGCACAAACAAACATTACAAGTAACCACTATAAAAACTATGAGTGTGATGAAAATAAACATACAGTCATATCTCATGCTTACCTGTGCACAATACTGTGATATCCAGGTGCAATTTCATCAGTTACTGGCTGCAGGAAGACATTTGCATACCTACAACAGGTTCACATAAATGACACGTGTTTCAGTAGTGATACAAAGAATTAAAAAGGGGGAACCTACTGTATCTCTGGCTAAGCATCAGTGGCTAGTGTTACAGTCAGAGTCATATTCTGACCTGTGATTGGCTGCCGCACGCCACACCAGCATAATGGCTTTCTTCCAGATCTTGTGAGCCTGTAGAGCTTCCAGGTCCTCACTGCACACAGAACTGTGCAGTAAAAGTATGTGAGAATAAGAAGAAGGAAGTAAAAGTCACGAAGACAGTATTATCAAGCAGAACCTGATCTGCAGCATGACGCAGTGTGGAATTCATGTTGCCACAACATCATTAGCACCATCTAGGGATCAACACCATCTCTCACAAGTGACAGTTTTTTTTTCCTTGCTGTGTGTGCGTGAGTGTGTTTCACTCACAATTGCGATGAGGCAGGGCTGCTGGGGATGGAGTCTGCGGTTGTGTGCAGCTGCAGAGATGAGGAGGCAGTATGGAGGCTGTATCCGTCCTCACTCTCGCTGGCTGCAGGTTCTAGCTCTGTCTCCCCATCTGCCTCTGACAAGAATCCCTCCACCCCATCCCCGTCTTCTTCTCCACACACTTCTGGCCCGTTGACCTCATTGTCCACTTTAGTCCCTGAGGCATTCTTTCCTCCCCCAACGCTTACTCCATCCTCTGCCCTCATCTCCTGCGAAGATGCAGAAAGATGCAGAGAGATTTAAACAGAGCTTACAGTGCAGGAATACTGTGGAGCTATGCACACTGCATTTCAGTACAGCAATTACAAGCATCATGTGCGCTCTGTCCTCGTTGGGTGCTATACCTTGGGACGCCTTTCTGTCAGTGGGCTATCTTCTAATACTGAGTCTGCCAAGATAGTAAAGATGAATAATAAGAAGGAAATGGTTATGCAAAATGCATAGTTGCATGCAAACTGCATGTTATGAAGCAAGTGAATACTAGTATTTATGCATGGGTGTGCATACCTCCATGGGGTTTATCAGGTCTTTGCTGTGCCCACTTCTCATTCTCACATTTTATGGTAACGTCCAATGAAATTTGGCTTTTCTGGTGCACCACCTCTCCAGTCTCTCTCATTGCCTCAGGCTGTGGAGGTGCTCCAGTGTGGCAGTGCTCCAAACTCCTTGAGTTGCATGAGGATAAGGAGGTGGGAGGAAGGCCCCTTAGTCCCATTGGGAGTGCTGCAAGACAGTTATCTTGACTACCGCACAGAGAGGAGAGTGGAGCTGAAGTCCCACCCTGAACCTCTAACACTTGTGTCTTCCCTGCCAGGCTATTGTGAAGAGATGAGGACTGTGGGACCCCTGTGGGCACTGCGGGGTGAGACTCATGGGGCTGGAAAGGCTCAGCTTCCCAGGCACCAGACAGAGCGTGGCCATTCTCTTCACACAGGGACAGAGCAGCCTCAACTGCAGCTGCATCCAAAGCCTCTGCAGTCTCATCTGCCTGTAGAAGAAGAGATCTGACTCTAAAATCCTTAAAGAATAATTTTTTTTTTTTTTTAATAACATTGGTCTTATTTTCACTGTTTGCCATGTGACACTACCATTTCTCCAAATCTTATTAGTGTAACTGGTGAGTAAACTGAATTTATGGCCAAAATAAAAATAAAATTGTAAAATGACTTTCTTCATACTTAATAACACCTCAAGCAAGCATTATAAATAATTTACTTTATCCGCAACTGATCTCATTGCTATGAAAATATATAGTGCTTTTCTCCTTTTTGCACCTTGTCTTCGATGATGGCGATTATGTCTCCCACTGTCTTCAGGTCCAGCTCATCTCCCATGTAGGACACAGTCACATCCTCTTCACTGAGCTCTGATATCTTATCCACTGCAGAGGCAGGCTGGCATCCAGGGGGCACAGACGGCACCATCACATCCACCTCTGCACACAGACAACAAAGTGATACCACATATCTTTCAGAATTTTGTAAATAATGGTTAAAATTGAGCTTACTCAAAAAGTTGCAAAATGCATTTAATTGATATTCAATTTCATGAATATATTACCAGAGCAAGCTATAACATTATTGCACATTTTTGCTCGTATTAATAGGTATTAATGGCCAACAAACAGAGGGTCTGAAATTAGAGTCTATAGCTATAAAGCAGGTAATATTAAGGATTTGGGGAGGTTTAGCCTGTGGATTGAGAGCTGAGTGATTTAGATACGGGTCAAAATGGACAGACCTGTACATGCTGAGGCAGTGGAGTCCACAGGAACAGGGGTGGCGGCAGAGAGAGGAGTGCTGGAGGCAGAATCTGGACTGACCATGAAACCTAACTGAGCAGAAAATTGGGTGGGACCTGCCTCCAGGAGACGAGACAACATTGGGGCACCTGCCATGCAAGCATCCCCACACACATTAACACACAAAGTGCAGACAAGGCAGTGGAGGCTTTTAGCTAGTTAATATATGAGCAAAAGCCTGTGACAATAGTAGACATATGCAGAAAGTAAACATACATTTAGAGTTTCAAGGTTAAAAACTAATATAAAATAAAATATGTTCCTATAAATAAAGATAGAAGGCTTATAAACAGTATCCCTCTCTTTGACTTTTTCATGTTTGATTGTTTTGCAGCATTAAATCACAGTGAATGTAATCAGGCCTTTCTGATACTGATCAACACAAAAAGGCTTTTTTAAAGTGACAAAAACAATCTTGCTTCTTGAAGTGGCCATGTCAGAGTCCAGACCTTAATCCAATCAAGATTTTGTGGCAGGTCATGAATGCTGTTGTTCATTCATGGTCCTTGTGCAATATGGCAGAGTTTGAGTAGTTTTGTTTAGAAGAATGGAGGAAAAAAACTTCAGTGTGCAGATGTGAAAAGCTGATACAGACCTATCCCCATCAAGGCTCTAAATAAATACTGTCTTGAATTAAATGAATTCTTATGCAATCAATTATGTGAAACGTGTGTTTTCACTTTGAAAGTAAATTTCTGTTGATCAGTGTCAAGTAAACTAACAAACTAAGTGTTACAAAAGAATAAAACATGAAACACTCAAATGGGGTGAATATGTATTTTTAAATGCACTGTCAGTCATGAATAAAAATCTGTACCTGTTGCCTGAGAGAGAGGCTGACAAGGTGGAGCCAGTTGCAAGTCATGTGCTCCTGTCAAACTACCAGTGGACCCATCACTCTCCCCAATCTAGGATATAAAAGCATACATGCACATTTTACATTTATTTTGTCGGTTTTCCTACACACAAAGTGCCTGTATTAAAAAAACAAAAACAAATATTACATCAGAAATGTTGTTGATGATTCACACATAGCAATCATGTATGTATATATGAACACTACATCATTTTATAAATATTAAAAATCTAAAGCTTAATGTCTTATGATGAATTTGACTGTAAAGACCTAGTAAAGACCTAGTAAAGGATATAAAACTTATTCTGACATGTTGGGATTTCACAAGAGCACAATAGGCTTCATCAAGTGGAACTGAAAAAAACATGAAACAAGCCAGACAATTCCTGGAGGTGACTGCCCAACAAACATTCAAGAAGAAACCTTGGTCAGGGACTGACTGAATGACAGCTCCTTGGCTGCAGTGGGAAATCATACCATACAGGAACCACTGATGGCATGTGACAAAGGGCTTGGAGATTAAAGGTACATGACAGCAAGCAGGAAGCAAAAGCCAGCCACCCGCATTTTGTAAGAAGCCTGAGAAACTAACAGGCAAGATATTTGGTGGTGCAATAAAAAAAACAAACATTTAACTCTTCAGCTAAAATGCAAAAAGGTATGAAACAAGGCAACACTTCCTCCTGACTGAATCTACTGTTTCAGTGGTGCAGCCTCATAGACCTTTAAGGACAGAAAAACAACCTCAATGACCTCAGAAGTAATAACAACAAAACAACAAAAAATATTCTAACTCCACAAATGATGAGATGAAGATGAGATGCCCTACAGACTTGACACTGTTGGTATAATACCCTCAACATACCAGTCTGGAATTTGTGGCCAAGATACTGCCTTTCTTCAGTAACTCTGATAGAAGTGGAGATGGTGGTGGTGTGCCTCTCTGGCCAAGGAGCTTCTTTTGGGTGGGGTCATCCAGAAGTGACCCATGGCTGATGTCGTCATTACCAGATCCAGGCGACTCGGCAAATGACATTAACCTGGCTGATCCTGAAGCCTAGTAACACAGAGAGCGAGAAATATGAAGTAGACTCTTTCAAGTCACTGCCAGACAAATCCAGGAATGCTTTTATTAACCAGCCTGTACACAACTCTCTTCAGCGCCGCTAATGTGTTTCTGTCTCCCCTTTGAATAGTCTGAATTTCCAAACGATAAGTAATCATGTCTGTTTACTTTATGTCTGCTTTTATACCTTGTAGCAGTGAGTCAATGTCAGAAAATGTCTTAAAAGGTTTTTTTAACAGTTGAACAAAAAGTTTTAAAGTTAATACATAAGATATTACTGTATGATATTACCAGGTCTTTGGTCTGACAGTGCACCATGGTCCTAGTACAAGAAAATAGCAAGGTACTAAAGCAAATCTGAATATGTAGCACACAAGACCCTGCTCAAAGAAGACAAGTCTGTAGTAATCTTGACAGAAACACTTTCAACACCTGCTAAAAATACCAACAAACATTTCTAAATATTCCAATGATTATTAAAAAAAAAAAAAAGTAGGGCAGATCTTTGAAACTTCAGTGACTTACATTCTTTGTGGATACATGATCCAGTGTCAAGCACTCGAGTGGGTCACCTGGTGAGAACTCCTGGCCGGGAGAACTGCAGTCTGAGGGCGAATGCATGGTGACACCGGGCACTCGCTTAGGCATGCTCTTTGCCACCTGTCTGGCTGGAAGAGGGAGGGACGGCATAGAGAGGATTTTCTTATCAGTCACACAAAAGCTGATGTTCAATTCTCTATATGGTGCCATGATGCTCTTACAGTGTGGCTCTACAATGGCTCAGTCCAAAACTTGAGTGAAATATCTCCACAACTATTGAGCTGATTGCTACAACATTTCATGGTCCTCAGAGGATGAATCCAAATGATTTCTGACTTTTCATCTAGTGCCACCAATTCCTCAAATTTTCCACTTGTCCAACACTTCAGTTCATGACAGAATACCTTTAAAACTAATGACAGAGGAGGCTGAATAATGGATATTGTCTACAGCAAGCTGTTAAAGAGATTGTAGATGGCACAGCTGAGGATTTTTCCATTGAACAGTTCTATTTAATCTTAATTGTTTTCCAGCATTTATGGAGCAGTAAATCAGAGTCACTGAAACATATATTCTGTGTTGGTGTTTTCCCCCAAAATACCCATTTTAAAAGTGAAGGAGATACCCTGATAAGCAACATCTGTGGTCTTTCTTTTCAACTCTGCTTCCTCCTCCTCCAGTTTCTTCTTCCTGTGAGACACAAGGAGGATCATTTAATTTAGCTCATTCAAGTGTCTAATGTCTAAAAGAAAAAGAAAGAGGCGTATAATTGTGTCAACAGGTCAGACAGACAGTTTGTTGCTTCTTACTGCAGAATTTCCTCCCATAACTCCTCTAGTTTGGAATCTAGATGACCTGCTTGAATCAGTTCAGACTCTCTCTTCAGCTTCCTAAAGTATGAAAACATCATCATGTCAACCATTCTCCTTGATGCATTTTATGAACCACAATGTTGTACAAACTATGGTGATGAGTCCCTGCTGTTGAAAGCTGTGCTTGTTTACCTGTGCTTCTCTTGTGTTTCTTTGATCAACTTTTTTAGCTCATCAATCCTCTCAGCCGTGAGTCTGCGTACTATCACGTCCTCAACCGTCTCCACCACTTCACCCTTCTCTCCACGCTTCCGCCTGAAGGGAACAAATGCAAAGTGACACTTAAGATATTGTTGTGTGGCAAACACTGTCAGTGCAGGTGTCAAACTATATATGTGATCTATTTTAGCCTGCAAGTCTATAAAAGCATGCTTGGGGTCACTTATGTGCTCACTTTGGGGCTTCTGTTCTTTCCAGGAGCTCAGAGTACTTGGAGGCACAGTGCTGTGAGGAACCAAAGGAGGAGAGAGAACAACTTTGTGAAAGGAACATGTGATGTAGTAAAACTACTGCAGAGATCATAAATTTGGTCTTTATGTTCTGCAGCAGAGTGAACTCTGATTTTGTCATACCTTTTGAGAGAACCAGTCAGGTGGTCGCCCAGGCTCTGCAAATGGTTTGATGGCTCGACTGACAGATACCCTGTTGAGTTAAAGAGATTCAGTAATCCGACATTGAGAAATTTGAGCCCAGAACAGCTGACTATTCCTGTCCTGTTTTATCTTAAAACTTTTTTTTTTGTCCTGGTCTAAATTCTTTAAAAAAATCTCACTTTGCTTGTTATTATTACTTTTTTGGGAGTCTTGTAGTCTTTGTAATTGTAAATTCATGAAAAATTAAGCAGAATATTCTAATACATTTAGAGATCCCAAACTGATGGTTACCACATTCATATTATTTACCCATATCCATCATCATGGTGGGCTGAAAGCCATCCCAACATGCACTGAGCAACACCATGGACAGCATGCAAGTCCATCACAAGGATAATACAGATAGACAGCTACTGTACATGCAAACCTATGGTTAACTCATCTTATCTGCATGTTTGTGGACTGTCACACAGAGGTGCATCAGTACTATCAACAGAGCAACCCTTATTGACAATGAAATCTGAAAAATCTTAAGTAAAGGGATGGATCTGCTATAGCATGTGACCTCTGAGAAGTTTTAACATCTCCGTGCAGGAGGAGACTACTAAATGACTCCTTATCATTATATTATAGAGCTTTGACACATTTTACGTTCTACACACAATTGTTGGCAAAATGAAAGCAGTGCTGGTACAGTACCAGTTCTGGTCTCCACTCTTCATGACAGATGTGGCCAAACACAGCTTCTCCCTCACTGACCATGGCTCTGTTGGTCCAATGACAAGCAGCTTGTGTTCTGCAGATGTTAAGAGGGGAGGGGAGGTAAATAAATGTATATAATTGAACAAAGCCTACATGTCCTGCATGTTCAAATACCGGCCTCAGGCCTAGTAACCACATTGTTAATCTCTTGATCTTGGCTTCATTTTTATGTCACCTAAAGCTGCACATCACTCCAGCAGTTGACTGTGAACACATGGGATCAGCACAGAACAAAAGCGTGTCGTTTATACTGTTGGTGGTAAACAGGAATCCACCACTAGTGTAAACAGAGCTGTCAACTCGTGATGACCAGCCATTAATCCTTGCAGGGGGGCTGCCATGCAGGGAAGTTGACTGATAACATTAACAGTACGACGCACTCACTCACCGCTAAAACGGACAGATAGCATGTCATGACATCTCCTATGCACCGACGTTTACTCACTTCCAACCCCGTTTGCCATCTTCCTGTCATCCCGACATCCCATACATCCTCGTAGGTAGAAACCCAGCAATTAATAACGCTGGTGAGATCCGAAAACGATGCCTGGAATAAAATGATGGACGCTAACATGGATGTTAAGGCTTTTCCCAGATTTATCTCTCTAACGTTAGCGTGCACCGTTGTCCGTTATACACACCACAGTCTCGTGCGTTTTAGCTAGCGTTATTGGTCATTTAAGGATTAACCAGCTAGCTCGACAGCTATATTCGCTTTTCTCTGCAAAGTGTCGCAAAAACGGCTAAATTTCGTGTTAACCTGAACAGAGTCTATGCTACCAACTGATAGCCAAAGAAGGAAAATTTAGCTTACTGATGTCATTATCATTTTTAACCGAGCTAGCAGCGGACTGTGCTGTTGGTACACGCCCACCACAGTAATGATGGTTCAACCAGACCTGGCTGCTGTTGCAGATTCTTAACTCAGTTTAACTAACGTTACACTAGTTTGTTTTCACTGAGTTTTTTCCACAAGAAAGATGCCCCTTTTCTCGTTGGTGTATTACAATAATAATAATGATAATAAACGTAAAAAGAATAATTTTTAAAAAATCGCTTAACAGACCTTTTTTCCCTTAGAGGCAAAATATATGGAGGCCATGTGACGCCACTTTTATGGTTAAACAAAAACATACTGGAGTGGAAAACCTGCAGTGACTTTGACATTATCTATACACATTATACATACATAATGTACAAGTAATAATGCAATTATTAATTTTTTTTTGCACTTTTCATTTGCTGTGAATCTCAAAGTGCTACAGCATTTAAAAAAAAACTCCATAAAACGTATGACATAAAGAAAATATCAAGTTAAGATGAAAAAGCCCTCCTGAATAAAAAGGTTTTTAAGTGTTTTAAACAAGTCCAGGGTCTGTTCTGCCCTCAGATGACAACTGCATAGAAGATTTAAACAAAGAAATTGAGTGAAAACCAACTTCAACTTCAGTTTATTTACAAATGCACATCACCCAGAGAGTGTCTGTACACTTTACAAGTCAATAAAAACAACAACAGAAAAAAAGAAGCACACGATATAACATGTAAAAGTACACACACATACACAGGTAGTAGCGTTAATATTACAACAAGGTTGAGGATATTCATTTTAAACAGATCATATAACTCTAACAAAGTTGGGATAGTTACATGTCAAGGAGGAAAACAGTTAGTGATTTCGGTTCCCAGCAGGTGAAATTAGGAAGTCATAGCCATGTTTTAGGCCTGGATTTGAGAGTATCAACAGAGCTTGCCTCCTGAATGTGCAGTGGTAGATTATTCCAGAGAAGTGGAGCTTGGTGGACAAAGGCTCAACCACCAAAAGTGTTCTTATTGAATCGAGGAACAATTCAGTAACTAGAACCAAGAGACCATAAAGGATGTGATGGAGTACATGGAGCAATAAGGCTGGAGATATATGAAGGAGCCAGTCCATTTAAAGCCTTATAGGTAAGAAGGAGGAGCATTTCTTTTTATGTATGCATTTACTGTGCCAATTAAATGAAAAACATTATTAAAAGGTCATTTACATTTCTTTTTCTCTGTGATATCCAACATTGTTTTTCATCATGACATGACTTCATAAATCTGAACACAGTAAACTAAAATGAAGTCATTTCCAGTAAACACTATATGGTGTCCTGACTCTGTGAAATACTTTTTCATACAAGAACACGTGGTCTGTCACACGCTGAGCAGCAGGAGCTGCAGACTAGAACAACAGGTTTGTGACCTGGAGCATAACAAGACAAAACAAAAGAAAATTATCTGAGTTTGCTTGCAATGAAAATTTTTTACAATTAAATGTGAAAAAATATATGTGGGGATTTTTATGGTTTTATGAAACTGGGCCAAAAATATTTTGATATTAGTAAAAATGTTTACAGCTATTCTGACTGTACCATAGCATATTGCAACTGTGGTCATTGTTGCAATTAGCCCCTTGCTGTATGTTGATGTATGTCAAATAGTTGCTTTATTATTTAGTCTTTGGATCCCCCTTAGTTTCCACAAAGTGGTCTCCTCTCTTCCTTGGGTCCTCACAACATGAGTAATAATAAAACAAACAGCTATTTAAAATCACACTGATTATTACTGGATCTCCCTTCATCAAAAAACTGCTGCCTATTATTCTACTTCTTTTCCTTTGCTTTGATTGGCTCCACACTAGTTGTGAAAATCATTCTCAGATCATCCTCATAGATACACACCTTAAACTGAGCTCAAGGTGATCACAGAGAAACTTTCAGCAGATGAATGAGAAAACAGCCTTCCTATGTCAAATTTTGCACATACATCATTCTGTACAGTGAAGCTCAAATATCCAAGTGAAGTAACAATAAGCAAAATACATTTGGACTATAAGTGTCCAGTAAATTGCAGTTTCTAAATCAACCCACAGGGGATACTGTTGTTCCTGAGTACTGTTTTTTTATTTTTTTTTGCAGGCTCTTTGTGTTTAATTAACTGACATGTAGTGATATTTCAGCTGCTATAAGTTACAGTATTATGTTTATTAATTGATATTCACTCAATTGCGATAAAGAAAGGAAATACAAGCTGGCCAAAGACAAATGTCTTGAAAATGAGAGTTATGCAAAACGTGTAGACCAATGTTGGGATATGAGGACACTTTGACCTCCTCTCTGATTTCATCTTCTGTTATAAATGAACAATAAGAGAGAAGACATGGTTGACTGATTGGATGGATTGTTATGGTTAGTTGTCAAGCAAAAAGGAAACAATATTAAGTTCTTACTAGTAGGACCACATAATCTGAACATTCCCATTTTGAATTATGCAACAGAGCACTGGGCAAATTATATTTTCGGGCCCTCAGTGTGACACAGGCTGGTTAGGTGAAAGAGCAGTTCTTTCCTCTCATATGGTCCCACATATTCCACATAGAGAGACCAATTACTAGAGGGAAACAAATGTTAATGAGGCACTTGACATTTAACTCCACAACACTGCTACTTTGCACCCCGCTGCTGTGTGGAATAACTGTGAGCTCTACAGGAAAGACTGGCAGCCTCGTAGAGAGGAGAGCGACTGCATCGGACACAGTTCTGCTGTCTGAGAAAACTCACACCCTGACGAAAACTCAAGCATTTATCCTGGAGGGCCCCTACTTCTGGGTATACTGCATGTTATCCTGTGCTCTTGTGTATTTGGTATTGGAAAGAAGTGAGTTCTTAAAGCATTTGTTTGGAGCTCAATAAGACGTCATTCATGTTTTATACTTCACATCCAGTTGAAACTCATTACCGTATTATATGTGAATTGTTGTGCATTTAGGGTCATTGCTCACCACTGGCATACTGGAAAACTGCACAATGCACATGGCTGTATACTGAAACATCCAAAAGTTACATTTGATTAAAAAATATAATACAAAAACTACAACATGTTGGAAAAGAGGCACTGCCAGATGCAAATAATACGAGGCAAAATAATGTGATAGACTGTAAACGCATATTCATTTAAAAGCAGTTTAGTTTGTTCTTAAGAATATCATTAAATAAACCCATAAATGTATAATGAATAAATGTATATCCAAGGGTTTGTCTATTATTGAATTCCAAACAGGAAAATTAATTAAAGTCATGAAAAACAACCCTGCCTACTCTCTTGAGAGCTTCCTTATTACGGTCTAATGACTTTTCATGTTGCTTTCTGGTGTTAGGAGAAAACAAGTGTTTTTTTCATGTCAGTATATCAAATAATCTATTAACTATTCACACCTAATTCTGATTTGGGCTTTCAAAAAACTGTGTTTCATGTTCCACCTTGGAACATTAGCTCCTGTATTATCTCAGGTAGGCGAGTAGAGACTCAAGAGATGAAGGTCACACCACATGTTGCCTTTAACTGCTGGGGGCAGAACCACAGCTAATTATTTGAAGGAGGGAACCTATTGAAGCCTTCCTCCTCATCTTTGCCATTAATCTCCCTTCATTTGATACTGTAAGTTGGTGCAGAGGACTCTGTTGAAGACAAGAGGACCTTCATTCCAGGAGCCCAACGGTTGCTGTCGGTGAGTGATGTTGTGAATTATTCTGAGTTAGGATAAATCTTTGTACAGATACTTTTTTAATCTAATTTTGCAAGAAAAAGAAACTTTATCAGACCTCATATCTCTACATATCTGAGCGTGTGTGTGTGTGTGCTGGCAGCATATTTGACAGGTGTGAATTATATTGCATAATATGTAGAAATTATTACTATTGATCATGTTTTCTAATTAGCTTCACACTGACAAAATAAATAAATAGAGAATTTTATTGTTGACTGATGATACTTTTCATGTACTGCCCTGTATGGGGTTAAACAAGATTAATCTTTCGCATCAGTCTGTGTCAGCAACAGAGCAACATAATAGCAGCTGTGTAGAAGGAGCAGTGGGGCGATAGCATTGATAGCAACTCTCTACATCTGCAGTTTATCACACACATATTCTACAAAATGTTAATGTTAGGTGTATTTACAATCTCAGTTAGTGGATGCCTCCCCCCAGGGAAGCTGCTCTGCCTCCTCTGCTCTCCTCCTTTGAGACCCTCCCTGTGCCACTAGCAGCTGAGACCCAGGGAGCAGAATTAACAAGCAAATTGAAACAGTCTCTAACCATGGCACAGATACCTTTAATAATTTGTCACCCACTGTGTACACTTGTGTGCACTTTAGAAGTGTAATTATGATTTCTTTTCTTTCCACTTGATGTCTTTATTAGCGATGCATACTGTTATTTCTTATCTAATAACTCAACATGTGATGCTTTGCTGCAGACTGGCTGACTTCAGTGAGAAGGGGCAGCATGTCTAATAACATGGCCAAGATTGCAGATGCTCGAAAGACAGTAGAACAATTGAAACTGGAGGTCAACATAGAGAGGATGATGGTGAGTCAGCACATTATGGAAGTACAAAGCCAAATAAATAACTATGGAAAATATATCGCTTTAGATTGTCAATTGTGTGAACATGTCTTATGTTTCATATAGAGTATTAAAGTCAAAATAAAATTTAAAAAAAATCACAATCACAATTTTGAACAGTCAACCACTCCAAATAAAACTTAATTTACAAAAGTGATAATTGACATTTTTGACTGATACATCCTTGCATTACCTCTCACTCTAATTTCCTGTTTCAAGAGGAAATTCATCAAATTAAGGAAGCAAGGTGTGCTTTATGATTTGATTTAACGGTCTTTTTCCCCTCCCCTTTTTGACACACACTAACACCACTTTTTTGCACAGGTATCCAAAGCAGCAGCTGATTTGATGGCCTACTGTGAAGCTCATGCCAAAGAGGACCCCCTGGTGACCCCAGTACCTTCCTCTGAGAACCCATTTAGAGAGAAGAAATTATTCTGTGTAATACTATAACCCTCACATGTACATCTACACATTAACACTTCAATGTCAGCTTTAATGACATACACTATAAGAAAACCTTTTTTACAACATTCAGTTTTGTTTGTAACTTATGTAGTTCTTTGGCGACTAGCTTAGGCAATAAAGACTTTTTGAAAATGGGTGCAAAGTTCATTTAACTAGGCCAACGCTGCTGCCTCTCCTTGTGCACACAGTTTGTATCTGAGCTTATATATTAACTCAATTGAATACCTTAGTTGTCACGTGTGTTTATATCTTAGCATTAATGTTTTTAGTTATTTTTAGGTCTGAAAAAGTAAATTATATTGTTCAGTTTTCTGTGTACGGTCAGACTGAGTAAATACATGTATATTTGCTCATCATATTTACACAGCGTGGAACATATGCTGACACATTTAAGATGACATGGACAAGGACATGTGTTGAAGTAAATCTTTTTGTTTTAATTAATACCTGAATAAACAACACGATAGTCATATTTGTTTATCTGCCTGGATATCACTGCTGTTTCCCAGGAGGATCTCCCTTGGTCACAGAAACCAATGCAAATATTGGGCGGGGCCTTTGTGATGATGTCAATACAGGTTAGAGGTTGTAGAGACAACAGGTGTGCACAGACCTGTTTACACAGACCAGGGTACTCTCACACTCTGACACCTGCCAAGATTCACAGAACTCCCGAGCCTTTGGGAATTAGCTGCAGAAAATAAGGTATGTACCTTTCTGTTGGACATCAGATATAACTGTGGTAGGAAAAGCTTATTTTCCACATTTAACATCTTTGAAGGAACTGCAACAGCTTAAGCAGAAACTATGCTGAAGTGGCATTTACAGGTTGCTTTTTTATCATCTAAATGTTAATTGTTCTGAAATGCTTTATTTCTGAATCTATGGAACTGTATATTATGATATGTCATGTGGCCATCTTGGTTATTTTTGTCTAGAAAGGTGCAATCAATCAATATTAGGTGAAAACTACATCATACATACAGGCCAGTGCCTTGTGACATTTTATAAGGAAATTTGTGAAGTGTGTTAGAAGTGTCAGAGGAAGAAACAAATGTCTAGTTGCTTCAATCAAACAGTCAAACAGGGCCGGGCAAGAAAAACTCGTCTGACTGAACACACGGATGTTAAACACACCTGTGCCTCACACCCACCGACACAGTGTGGAAGAAACTTTAAAAGCAACGATTTAGAGACGTAGATGAAAAAAGCCTGAAGCTAGTTCACATGAGTTCAATGACACCATTATATAATGAATGTTTTATTGCTCAGCTTTGCACTTTTTTAATCACCAACTTTAAAGTGAGGGTTAACAGTTTTGCTAAAACTGAGACACAAAATGCTTAATGGACTTAAGCAGCCAACCTGCTCATTCACCAAACAACCCAGATGATTTGAATTCCATTTTTGCAAGACAAATGAGCAGCTGTCGTCTCGATCAAAGGGCATATTCTGCCCCAATCAGATAAAATGCAGGATATAGTATCAAGTAATAAATGTTTCTTCATTTCCTTGTGTGGTAGATGTTTGCGGGACACTGCCTCTCATTTAGCGTGATGAATATGACATGAATGCATGTCATGCACATGCATGGTCCTGAAATAAACTTTAATGTAAGAGGAATCCATCTATTAAGTGAACTAATCACATAAAGTCATAGTGACTTGATCATTTGTTAATGGTCAGCAACAGGAATTCATGATACATCCTGCATTCATTCATGCATTGAATCATCATGAGTCATGCATTATTTAAGCATTAAGTTTATGATTTGTATCCCTATTATAAAGAGTTACTGAGAATACTTGATTAAATTTATAATCTGAGATGGAAATTAATTTGCAGCGTGGCCACCAAAGTTTACATGCACCATAAAAACATATACAATAAGAAAGAGAGAAACAAGCAATAATTTTTTAAAGTTTCTTCAATTAGCTACATTTTATAAATTCTCAGTTGAAGGAGAGCAAATTGAACCTACAGCATACAAAAATTTAAAAATTACTTATCTCTGATAAAACAAAATTAAGGCAAAATTTCAGATATATATGCCATATTAACACACACTCTTAAAGTCTGTGTGGGAATGTGATTTGGAGGGGTCATTTACTCCAGAAGAATGGTCTGAAATGTGTGAGGGGGTTTACTCCAAATGCACTTCTATCAGTGTGCATGAGCAAAATTTCAAATGGTTTCATAGAACATATCTTACTCCAGTCCGCCTCCAGAAAACATTCTCTAGTACCTCACACCTTTGTTACAGATGTAAATCTCACAGAGACACTTTAATTCATCTGCTTTGGTCCTGGGACATATTGGAGATACAAACAGTACAGTTTTGTTATTCGAGGTGTTTTTGGAAAACTGTTTTTAATGACTCCAGCACTGTATTTGTTCAAATCTACCCCTGAAACTATTCTTAATGCAAACTTAATATGTTAAGTATTTTTTCATTTGTGGCTAAGAAATGTATGTTACTTGTATGGTCTACATCACATAGTCCCTCTGTTAAAATGTGGCTGGGTGTATCATGTTCTGTATATTGTTTGTATTTATTTGAAATTAAATTATAAAATACTATAAAAAAAATAAAGTTTCAAAAAAGAGAAAAAAGTAACTATATGATGGTGTTAACTTGCAATAATCTTCATATGCAAACTACAGACACTCCCTGACTGTAGGTGTCATGTGTTTTTTCGTTTAACCTACACTTGATTGCTTGTAATCATTGTATGGCACGTCATAAAATAAAGCTATGTGCCTGCATTTTAACCTCAAAGTTGAGTCAGTTCACATTCAAAGGAATAAAAGCATTTAGCTGAAATGATACTCATTTTGTTTCTCTAAAATGTATGAATATTATTGATTATTAAGGTCGATTTCTTATGTTTTTAGGCTCAACGATGGCCAACTTTGGAGGACATGCCATCCCTGGCACTTTTTTCCTGTTCTATGGCTTTTGGCTGGTAGTGAAACACACTCTACAACACTACTGGAGGACAAATCAGCCTAAAGGAAGACAGATTCTACCCCCTGTCTTTAAAAAAATGGAGTACATTGAGGGAGGATTAAAAATCTTCGCTGCATTTGTTGGTCAGTCTTCTTCTCAATCATCTCCATCACTGAAACCCTTTTAAGTTGTTCTTGCCTTATCTCATCTGTCTGATGTTGTCGTGTCCCAGGTATTATGGTTGAACAGTTTGTGGTGGATGGGCCACATGCCCGTCTCTATGACGCACAAAACAATTCGTGGGTCAAGCTGATGAACTGGCAGCACGGCACCATGTATCTGTTCTTCGGGATCTCTGGAATAGCATTGGTTGCCAGTACGACTTCTAAAGCGGTGCCAATTGGCGTTGACCGTCTTGCTCTCTCATTGGCTCTTTTTGTTGAAGGTAAGCTGTATAGGAAGCAACGTTTCAGTGATTTTTTTTTCTTTATAGGTGACATCACATGTGTATTGCTGATGTGTATTTGATTGCTATGTTTTGTTTTTGACTCTCCTGTATCATGCAGGGTTTCTATTCTATTTCCATGTGCATAGTCGGCCCCCGCTGGATGCTCATATCCACTCCCTGCTACTAGTGGCAGTGTTTGGTGGATCAGCCAGCACCATGCTGGAGGTGTTCATGAGAGACCACATTGTTTTGGAGCTACTCAGGGCATGCATGTTCATCTTGCAGGGCTCATGGTTCTACCAGGTAATTAGCAAAATGTAATGCTTAGCACCATAACAGCAAGTTTCAGTCTATTTATCATAAACTGTGTATACAACATTTTTTTCCTTATTCTATACAGTCAATTTATGTCATTAATGTCAATACGCAGTTCTAGTATCAAATTGGTTTAATTGTGGCTAATTCATAGAGACTTAAAAATTGCTTTGAAAAAGAGGAAGGTTTGAGGTCTGGGTCTCAAACAGTCTTTGTTTTTGTGAACACTTCCTTTATCATACTTTCTATCTTTTCAGATTGGATTTGTACTTTACCCATTAAGCGGACCAGAGTGGGATTTGAACTTGCATAGCAACATCATGTTCGTCACTATGTGCTTCTGCTGGCATTTAGCTGTGGCCCTGCTTCTAGTCGCCTGCACCTTTGCTTTTGTTATGTTGTAAGTATCCCTTCAATTACAGTTATTGAATGTACCGTAGCTATATGTTTACACAGAACATGGTAAACAGATCATAAACACTGGGCATACAAAAAAGTGAGCCTGAATTAATATTATGTTGTCCACCTGTTCACTTTCATGATACCTACATGAGCAGTAAATTCAACTGAACTGATTTTTAAAAACAGACACTTTACATTTATTGTAAAAGGCCACAAAGGGATGAATATTTCAGCTAATTTTAGCCTGTATGTTCTGTGCTTATGACTTATTGTACAGAAGAAACAATTGGTGATCACAACATATTCTAGGTACTGGAGGTTGGAACCACAATGGACTGTTAATAATGACTAACTAAAAAGAAAATTATGAGAAGAAATCAATGACAATTCACAAGATCACCAGCCTCTTTCATACAGCACGTCAACCTACTTGATAATTTTATTCTTATTAAAATTTTAAAAGTGAACATGCAACATATTAGACTACAAAATTAACTTTAATCATTCATTGCCTTTATGCATTCTTACGCTGTGTATCACTGTACTTAGAAAAATCTCATCAAATAGTGGTTTCTGTGTAAAGCTTTAAGTTATAACAAATTTAAGCTTTAGCTGAACTTTCTGAACTACACACTTGCTCGCCAGTGATGACCTGCATTTAAAAGTACCCTGTGAAGTTTTTATAGTCAACAAACATGGTTTTGTTTACATTCAACATTTTTCACCAAAATGCACTATATCTTTCAAGCCTGCTGAAAATGTTTGAGTATTAAAATATTTAGTAGGCCTTTGCCCTTTCTTTGAAACTTGCATTATTTACATCTGCCTGCTATCCTTTTCTCCCTTCTTTTGGTTCATTGCAACCTTTTAAAACCCTCAGCAGTCAGCAGAAATGTGTCTGCTGACTACTGAAAGTGTATCAGGTTACCCTCAAACTTGCTTGTGCAGCCTCATGCACATATTGGTAGAACATGAGCACTAACAGTGGTCAAAACTAAGGACTGCATTCGGATATTTTTGGACATTTTAGATATTTTGCTTTCCTTGTAAGATATTGCTCGTAGGAACGCTTATTGAATGATCATTTTAACAATTCGTTAACTTTGACTAGGCGAAGACAGAAAGCCAACTGTGGATGTGTAATCTTTGTTATTCATATTTTTCTTGTTCCAATAGCGCAGTGAAGCGACTCTCGGAGAAGGGACGGGACATAGAGATTGGAATGCGAAACACATCCTCCAGTGCAAACTCCCAGAAAGCTTTGCTTGAAGAGTCGGATGAAGAGTGAATCCTTGGTTGTGATTCTTTGCAAATTTAACAATGATTTGAAAACTGTCTTTGTGTGTGTTAGCTGATTTGTACAATGGACTTTTTTTGTAAAAAAAAAAAAAAAAGAAAGAAAGAAAAAACAAATAAAACACAAATCTGTATAAATATGATCTCTTATTATGGTCTGGTCACAATGTACCAGTTAACCTGATATGTATGGCCTGCCATAAAATAAAATTAACACCTGAAGGAGAACAAAATATATAAAGACAAATCAACAAGTCACAACATTTAAATAAAACATCTTTATGTCCCACTACGGTCACATTTCCTATTATTGCATCACATCAAACATGTAAATAAGTGACAATGCATCCTATTGACTGTCGTACAGAAAATTGAATTAGTTTAATATGAATTGACAAGTTGGGGTTCCACTTCAGGTTATGTTTAGGTGAAATATCAACAGAGCAACTGAAGAAGAGAAAATTAAATTGTGTTCAGAGTTTTTAATGTCAAGACTGCAGCTTGAGTGAATGTGGCTGCAACTGTCAACAGCCTGATGAGCTGTAATCATAACTTACTTTTCATTATATTTTGGCTATAACATTATGTAGAATTAAATTCAGTTGAGGAATAATTATTTTCAACATGCCCTCATACTACTTTGCAGAGATCAACTTCCTCCAACAGATCAAGTGTTAAAAACAAAACAAGCCAATAGCATCTACACAGAATTGTGTAGAAATAAAGGCATATTATACACTGTAATAACAATGTTACCAAAAAAAAAAAAACTTAACTTACAGGAAACAAAAGACTGTGGAAAAGCTTGAGAACAAAGATACTCAAACTAATGAACACAGGCATTCATATTGTGCATTGGACCTATGATTCATTGCTGGCTGATGGGATAAGATCATTGCTGAGGTGCAGGAGGGGGATCAGGTGCACATTTTGGTGAAGGTGCTGTTGTGACAACAACTGTGGAGACAGATTTCGGGGAGCCAGTCGCCATGTGCTGCTGGAGCTGCTGCGCCTGAACCGTCTGGATCCGAACCTAAATGAAGACACGCAGATAGATAGCAGTGAGTGCGCTTATTTAAGATAACCATAAAGCAGAGTATCAGTGCAGTCATAACACACTTAACTGAGGCTTTCAAACACCATGGCTAATGACAATTACTGTTATCTTTTCATGCTTTACAGTGGTTTATACTGTGCTGTAAACCACATATTAAAATACAGATTCTGATTACAAGATGACATACTTGATGAAAACATGTTTTAAATTGAATAGATGTTATAAAATGCATTATTTCCTGTTCTTGGCAATATTTTCTCATTAGTGACATGTAAGCTGACCTGTGTGGCCTGTCCTTGCTGCTGAAGCTGCTGGAACTGTTGTGCTGTAACAAAGCTGACTGGTTTGTTCCCTGCGATCAGCTTTGTGCCAGCAGGCATGGTGGTCAGGATGATGTTCCTTCCCAGACTGCTGATACTACTAACAAAACAAAGGAAAAGGACAAAAACGTGTCAGTCTACAAGCCCAACTCATTGCTGTGAAGATGGACCTTGTAAAGAGGAATGGGCAATATCTCAAAAAATGTATTTAAGAAGCTCAAAAATAACCACTTCTGCCGCTACAGTATAAACTATATATACAAAAAACAGAAATAAATAGTTACAAGGTAGTGATGAGGCTCAATAGGGGGTTAAATCTCCGAACAATGAATCTGACAACACGTTAAAATATATAGTGAAAATCTTTAAATAATACAATCTTCACAACAAATTTTACAGTTTGAGTTTCATTTCATCTTTACAGTCAAATCCGGAAAAAGTCTCAACAAGAGAAATATTTTCAATAAAAAGAAAAAAGAAAACACAGCGCAGATGATGAGACTTACTTTGGGTTAAGACTTGCTTTCACAATAGGTGTGGTCACTACACTTTTACTCTTCAGTGGTTGGTTGAGGACAGAGAGGGGCACTGTGATCCGCGCAGGTAACTTCCCCTATAATGTGGTTAAAGGAGAGGACCGGTCATGTCATGAAAGTCATGTGACCTTCAAAAATGTGTGGTAAGTACTGAGACATGGTTGAGGAGAGTTTCTTCAATAAACCATACAGAAGGAATCAATACACACAGTAGAGTAATTAATTAAGTAACAGCAAGGTTTAAATTCCCATTATTGAGAAAGTACTCAATTATACAGGTAATTAGCAGCCCAATTAATTTACTATGTGGAAGTAGAGTTGTGTTTGGAAAAACTGAGGCACAAGCTGATGAGTTCTTCATTGATTAATTAATATTTCCCCTGAGGGAGAACTATGCAAACCAATAAATCAACCGTTCAGTGTAGCAGTTGAGTAGAAACATTGAGTAGTAATAAGTCAAGGTCTCCATTCAAATTTAATATCTTATATTCAGATTGTGCCTATAGCCAGCTGAAACAGACTGCAATTAGATCACTTATATGATATAATGATTTATCAAATTAATAAAGAAAAAGTTAAGTCTGTATACTGTTAATTCAAAATTCTATCAAATGTAAATGCTGAAGATTTCTGGTGTCCTTCAGCTGTACTGAAAAAGTACAAGCCTCAACCGATGGGCATTAAAACCTAGCAAAAGATTTAAAATATACACAGGAAGTGAGGAACTCTCTTACCGTTTGTGTGGTAACCACTGTAGCAGGAACCTGTCGCACAGTAGCTGTAGCTGTTCCTAGTGTCAGAGGTGAGCCCGAGGCTCCAGGGGCCACTGTGATCCCCTTGGCACCAGCCACTACACTGGCAGCCATGGTCACTACATTAGCGCAAGTGGACACAGTGAGCGGTTTACTGCCAGTGGTGGTCGTCATTGTGATGGTCTGACCCTGTTTCTGTGGAATAACGCCGAGGCCTGGCATTATACGAATTGTGGCGCCACTCTTGTCAGGGGAGGAGACGGTGGAGAAAGTCCTTGATTTTTGGTCAGCCACAGTGACAGCCAATGTGGGCATCAGACGTATGGCTGTGTCTCCCGCAGCCTTCAACAAGGTGGAGGCAACAGGGCCTGCTTTAGTGGTCTGTGCTTCCCCTGTGCCGGACGTAGCACTGGAAATGGAGGAGGGTGAAGGGTGGGGCGGCGTCACATGGAGAGTGGCTGATATGCTCTTGCTGCCTGTGGCGGCAGTGCCCAGGAAGTCGGGGGTGAGTTTGACGGTTGCAACTGGGGATTTGGCAAGAGTTGCCATCATGTCCGGGGTGATCCGAAGCACCGTCTGGCCTTTAGCATCTGTGGTGATGGAGGATGGTGGAAGACGTAGGACATCTTTACCCTGGATGCGCAGGTTTGTTGCAGTTATTGGAATTCCTGCTCCTCCTGAAGTCTTCATTCCTAATTGGCCTGTGATGGACACCTTTACAGAAAAAAAATACAACAAACCCATAGATAAATCTTGTGATCATGAACATGGCGAATTTAGCTTTCCTGCACTTCCATATCAAAATTGACAGGAAAACATGCATTTATCATTTTACACTCTAAGTATTGATTGGCATCTTACATTGCATGTTGAAGGAGTGTACTTAATTTGTTTGAGGGCAAAGCTCCCTTTACACTGACTTACTAACTAACTAAGCTAATCAGCCAGGTGGAGACATTCTTGCAGTTCAAGGTTAAACTAGCTGATCAAATATCCCAGTTAAAACAAACCAGTTCACCTGTTTGATGTTAGGGCTGGCGACTCCTTGCAGCACAGCAGGTGAGGCGGGGTTATTAGCCGGGCTACCAGGTGATCCTGTTTGAGGTTTGGTCACAGTTACAGTAGAGACAGACAGGGTGGGTGGCACCTGGACTGGACTACTGGCAGACTGACTCCTCAGAGGCACTGAAACCACTGCCTATTTATACACAAAATAAGCACAGACAGAAGTGAGTATACAAATGCGATATGCAAAATAATTAACAAAGCTCTTTACCTTCTGTTTTAGCTGTCAGTTG
This sequence comes from Thunnus maccoyii, assembly GCF_910596095.1. Lineage (NCBI taxonomy): Eukaryota > Metazoa > Chordata > Actinopteri > Scombriformes > Scombridae > Thunnus > Thunnus maccoyii. The sequence continues at coordinate 19,811,045 of NC_056545.1, forward strand.
TTCTGCTTACCTGTGAAATGCCCTTGGCTGCCACTGAGACCGGCATCCTGATCTGGTGAGGGGTCTGGTGTACCAGTGTGGCCTGCTGACTTCCTGCCGAAGCACCCAGACCGGGCTGAGCAGAAACAACCCGTACCTGAGGGAGGGAGCCTGCCGCCAGGTGACTCACAATCCGAGCCGCATGTTGGGATGTGACTGGCTGTGAAGCTGGAGGACCAGCCTGACTGGTGGGTAAGATGGTTCCCAGCTGGGGTAAGGAGGGAGGGGATACAAGGAGAACACTGGGAGAGCAGAGGCAATAGACAAGAGCAGAGTCAGTTACAAATTGAACAAATATAATATACATGTACAGCACCAGTCCCATTCACTTGCATTAGTAAGTGTGTCCAAACTTTTGACTGGTACTGTATGTATTGTAAACACTGATAAGAACAAAAGATCTTCTGTCACACTGACCCTGGGCTGGTTTTTATTGTATCTGGAACTCCAGTCTTTGTTGGTGTGGTGGCTGTGCAGGGTAAGGGTGACTTAGGGGTTCCAGGTGTGTTTGGGGTGGGCGTTGAAGGGGTTGGTGACATTGGATTGGAGCCTATATCCTGTCCTGCCTCCAGACATCCAGGGGTTTTACCGACTCCGTCTTTACTTCCAGACTTCTAAAACATAAACAGGACTTAAAGATCACAACAAAATTTTGCTCTGTGACACTGATAAATAACTTAAAACTCCATGTGGGACAGCAATACTTACAACAACAGTAGCACAACTTCAGCAGTGTATTACATACAGTGAAAAACAAATGCAGCTAAGTGTCATATTTTTCTGCAGTAAAATAAAGGCAGTGGACTCACAGGCTTTGATGCAGGTTTAGGTTTCTGCTGTAGAGCTTTTCGTGCTTTTGCGGCAGCAGCTTGAGCCTGGTGGATCCTCTCTGGATGGGAGAAAGATAAAACATAAAAATTAAGAGCTTTCCATAGTACCCTCAGTGATCTTCAAGAGCAAAATCATATGCTGTGAGACATTTTGTTCATCTACATGTGCAAGGCTGGACAGTAAATGTGTCAGTATTTGTTTTTAATGTTGCAGCTTCATGACGCAAAGACATTTCGTAATCAGAAAAAGAAAACCCTGCTGTCACCACATTCCCGCTTACCAAACTCTTCTTGACTCCGATTGCGGTGCAGGTAAATCCACAGTTTGCGGCCAATGTCGTACTTCACACAGGGGTCTTTCTCATAGTGAAGTCTATCTAGAGCCCCACTGACAACCGTGTTCACCTAAAATGCACAGAAAGCCTCTAGCTTACAGGAAATGACACCATAAGACAACAGTTTACAGGCAGCGGCTGCCTCTGGAAAGTGGTTCTTACACAGGCCAAAACTAATCAATCTTCTAGGATGCTGACAGTCAAAAAGAAGTCACTCCGCCAGAGTAAGATGAATGATTAAAAGAAAAAAGCTAAATGTATCACACCTGTGCACTAGTGACATCTGGAGCGAGAAACTGTGAGTCTTTCAACAGTTCACAGATCTCTGCCCTGGTTCCCTCTCCGTTGGGCAACCTGGCTGCTGCATCCCGCACTAAAGAAGAAAGATGGTAGAAGGCAAAATCATGTGATTGGTTTCCTTTGTGCACACTTAAAGCATTGGGTCACTACTGCCTGACAATGAAGTTTTAAGTAAAACAGAAGATCTAACCCAGAGAGAGAATGGTGACATATGGTGGCCGGTCTGAGCGGAGCAGTGTGTGCTCCCTGGCTTTGTTGAGAGACATCTCCTTATCAAATACCCCTTTAACAGGTCCCACCACAGATTCAAAGCCGTGCATTCTAAAGGTGAAGGCTTTATGTGGTTGGTTGTATCGCTGCTGCTCCTAATGAACAAAAAAAAAAAACAACCAAAAAGTATGTTGAAGTTCAATTTATAATTCTTAAGAATAAAAATTACTGTTGATTAGGACAGAAACTGTCAGAAGAATTAAAAACAGATTATCAAAATGTCATGAAAGTGAGAAATCGGAGGAACACAAACAAACCTGGATTTGGAACACCTGTCTCTCATTTCCAGTGCTGGGCCGCACCACATAATCAGTTGAACTGTTTGGTTAGAGAGATAACACTGTTTACTTCAACAACCTTAACAGTACAGCTTAAATATGCTAATATAAGACTACAAATAACTTATCTCCATGTAGAATTAAGCTAAATGTTTTATTTATTGAGAAATTGACTATTTGGTATTAAAAAAAACACTATTTATCTATAATTAAGATAAATATAAAATGATATGCTTAGGTTGTTCAGCGACCCCCCGTAAAAAACAAAGCAATCAATTAATTTTCTGTCAATCAACTAACTGGTTACATAATTTCTCGGCATCATGCCATATTTGCAAAGATTGATTAATAACTGAATCTTACACTCTTGGTGTGGGTGAAGTCATCTCCATGAGTTCTTCACTTTCAGTCTGTGGAAGACAAAAAAAGCCTAATAATGAAACTGTAATATACCGTATAATATAAACATGGTAGCACAGTATTTTGCAATCTTCAGCAAAAAACTGTTTGTAACAGGAATAATATTTTATATTTATAATACCTTGACAACAAAATCTTTTGAGTCCAGCCACAGCTGACAGAGTGCACTGAGATCCTTTTCTGTATCCTGAGTGGGACCTAAAATAAGTGATGGACATTAATCTCCCAGAATAGAATCAGCATGAACACCAAGCACTACATCAATCAGGAATTTCAATAGTCTATCCCTCTTACCAATCCATCTCCACTGCTGAGATTCATCAGCAAATTCAACAAATGGAGAAAAGCCACTGGGCAGAGCCATCATGCCATCTGATTGTGAGAGTTGGAAAAATATACATGAATAACTTGCAGTGGAAAATAAAAAAAAAAGTAAAGTCTGACCATTTTAGTGTACATGACCACGACTACTTACCTTTGGTCTCTCCTGCAAGAAACTGCAGGGCTTGAAGAACCAAGTCAGACCAACAGGGGGCAGAAGAAAACCACACGTTGAGGGAACTGGCTGGAGAGGACTGCCACATTTGAACTTTCTCCTCTAACTGAGAGCAGATCAAAGTTTAGCTGTTAAAATGAATGGCCAGGCCTGTGCTCGAACTTACAGTATAAAATGCATGAGAGACTCTGTAATGAGTAAATACCATTAAAGTACTGGCAAGGTGTTCTGTCCTCAAGATAGTCTCCAACAAGCTGAAGAAACTGACAGCTATTTCCTCAACCATAACTGGGCTGCTCTGAGACTCCTCCACCATTCTGTAATAATGACGGTTTGTTACATTAGAGATTAGATTACATTAGATTACAGATGACTCATTTCACATCTGGACAATACATTAAATGTTTTTAAGAACAGTGTAACACTAGACTTACTCTTCCTTGATATTGGGCAGTGGAGTAGACGGTGTGTCCGGCAGGGAGTTGATGATGTTTGCTGGTGGAGCTGACGGGGTGTCTAAAGGCGCAAGAGTTTCACAGGGATCCTCAGATTCCACTTTTATTGTCCTCATTTTCTTCTTCCTTCTCTCATCTCTCATCTTCTTTTTGGGCAAAGACAGATCAAAGAGCGCTGAAAGATAAAAAGAAAGAAACAAGTCAACTTTGTGTCATGAAATCGAGAAAAGCAAGACAATAGTTTACAAGTTCGGTATTTTTTAATTTATTTACTCACGCATAGTCCCCTTCCGACCAATATTTGCTCTTGAGAGAATGTCTCCAAGGTGGATATCAGAAGTCATCAAGTCTGGATGGTCCTGAGTAAATCAATCATCAGTGATATACTGTACAAGTTAAGACTAAACCATATCTGTTTTTTTCCCCTCCAGACACCACTTACTGGCTGTCGCTTCCTCTTCTCCCGATGGTTTTGCAGCATGGTTTTCAAATCCCGCTCTCCTAGTTCCATTTTTTCTGTAAGAAATGAAAATGTCTTTCAACATGGTGGTCACTGCACTAAAACATAACAGCAACATCATCTGGATATTGGAAGAAACACTGACCAGTCGTCTTCATGTCTTGGGTGGAAAGGCTGGGCAGAACTCTGAGCGAGACAGTGGGTGTTGGAGAGGAAGGTGATTGTGGTGCTGGCGTCCATAATGATATGTCTACAAGGATATGTAATAAGACATGCAAAAGCACCCGTAAGGTCAGTTTTATATATTTATTTTTCAGCACTTGGATTTCATTCTAATAATCTCCAAATCAGTCTTCATTTTAAATTTGTATTTTTTTTTTTCATCTACACATCTACTATTAATTGTTTTGCTACAGTCTAAATCAGCCTATAAACTCTTAAAATAGGAAAGTCCATTAAAAATAAAAAACATTATCAGCAGTGATACTAATGAAAGAGCAGACTAACCGTCATCATCGGATGAAGCATTACTGTCACCACACTCTGTTTTGACCTCCTTTAATATGCGGCTCAATCTTCTTCTGACTCTTGGCTCCCTCATTTCAGCATGAGTCTTGTTTGGTAGCTTTCTTTTCGGTGGAAAGTCCAGACCATTGTGAACCGCATACTCCAGCAACTCCTAAAACAAGAAAACACATTAAGACCAACTGCAGAGAGTTTAGTGCCTTGTACTTCAAACTTTTACAAAAATACCTTTCTGGAGACAAGGATCTGTTTCAACAGTCTGTGGTAATACTGCTGAAAGGAGTACAACTGTCGCTTCCTCTGGGACTTGGCACACAGTTGTCTGTACTTGACCACCTCAGGATTGAAGTAACCATCTGAATTGAAATAATGAGGGTCGTGATGAGAAAATGCTTCAAAAATTCACTCATATAGTATTGTGTCGATTGGTAAATAAATAGTGTGATTACCTCTGAATAGTTTTTGTGCAAGATGAAGGGGATTTCCAAAATTAAAATTCCTGTTGTTGAATAGGTCGCTGATGGTGCTGTCCTGCTCTGCAACCTTGTTGTCAGGAAACTGTGGCAAAAACTGACGGAGGTGCTGCCTCTGGGAATCTGACAGTACTTCAGTCCAGGTGCTTTCGCTCATCACAGAGAAGAAAATTTCAGGCTGTTGACAAAAAAAGTAACCAGCAAAATTTGATGCATCATCTGCATGGTGTATTACTTCTGTTAACAATCCAACAAAGCAGGGAAGAGCAGCATTTCATCACTAAGGGCAACATAACTCACATCTTCAAGTAGGTCCTCTGGGAGGCTCACTCTACAGCTCCCCAGCATGCACTCCTCAGTGATTTGTCCATCGTTTTCTTCTTTCGGATCAAGGGGGTCTGTAAGCATGTGGGTGAGGGCATCCATTCTCTTCTGTACTAGCCTTAATGTTCACACAGACAAGCACAAGCGATTACAAAGTCGCATAAAACCTCGTTTTAATCTCTGGACTGACGCGTGTAATTCCTGTCATTCAACTTGCATACGTTGTTGGGTTTTATATTTTAGGAGGAGCTTGGTAGTTAAGAGCTACAAAACGACAGAGTATCATTAGGAAGCACTCACCAATGTCAAAACATTAGCCAGTACTGTAACGCTACTGCTGTTAGCGAGCTAAGCTACCAGCTGAGTTAGCAAGAAGGCCAGTTCTAACGTTTGCATTATTGGTCCGGCTTTCAACGCGAATATACTAATAATGTATGACATATATTTAAATGTTTACATTGATACTATTAGTTAAAGTCTGCTAATAACACTTACCTGACAATGCTTTGTGTTTTGGAAATGAACGAGGGAACAATTTTACCGACGGACCGTATTCTTCTTCTGCTGAAACTGGACGACAGTCCCTCTTTTTCATGGATGTATAAAGAGAACTGGACACAGGAAGAGCGCCAGGCTTTGAAGCCAATTTGACATAGCGGCCAAACCGTGTAATTACAACGTCACGTGATGCACACTGGCCCAAAAGACTTTTTCCCGTAAACTTACATTGTGAAAGAGATGTCTGTAAATCAGCGGATAAATTTTTCTGAGCGTCACAACCCCCGCGAAATGACTTGTCTCACTATCAGAATTAAACCCGTTTGGTCCGATCACATTTCAAAAGCCTAGAAGAGCCGCACGATTGAATTGTTTTATCCCCATTCAAGTTAACCGGAGGGCTAAGCCGGAAGTAGCCGACTCGGCCAGCGAAAGTCACTAGTGCGCACGCTCTATGGGCCGCACAATGCGGAAGATCCATGGATGTATAAAGAGAACAAGTTCTCTTCTTTCATGGGAAGATCCGGGTACTTTCATACCGGGAAGTCGATTTTTTTTTGGCTTCATGCGCCACTGTGCAACTTTCATAAGAATGAACGAGGCCCCGCCTCCGACGTTATATCCAGTTCTCTTTATACGTTCATGCTCTTTTTCTTCTTCTCTTCTTCTTTGGCATTGATATTGTTGCATTACTGCCATCTTCTGGAGTGAATTGACTCCGACAGTGTCCTGATTCAACCCTGTTCTCCGGAGGTAGCTGATGCAGCATCTTCTGCCCCATCCACCAGCACCGCACTCCAGTATGTTTTTTTAATTCTGTTCCTATATCCTAAATCTTTCCATTTCCTCCATCATGCCCTTCCTTTCTTACATGTATCGTTATTCATTGAATTTGATGATAACATGTTCTACAGTTTCTGATACCTGACGATATTCATAAAGTCCGGTTGGATGCTCAACGTTACCTATAACATGAAGTGTAACGTTACTGTAGATAGGTTGTTTGCTGCCCTCTACAGGAGACCGAGTATGTAAACTTACTCTGTTATTCAAGGTAGTAAAACTGTAAACTTAAACAGAGAACTTCACGACTTATTTATTTGAATGTCGTAATTGGTAGGTATTGTTATTAATATCATTATGTAAAACTTTGGGGCGGAGAAGAGCCTAATTCTTGGTTAACACATAAAATAACGTTAGCTCATCATAGCTACCGTTAAATGAAGCAGTTATAACGGTCTCCTGGCTGCTAACGGCTGACGGTATAACGCGAAATGATGCAGCCGTTAGAGGAAGAGTCAGTAGCTACAATGAATTTTACATTCTGCTTGTTTGACGACTACTTCTCTAAATTTCTGTAAATTGGTCGTGTCTTCGAAGCTACATTTACAAGACATGCTATGCTGGAAAAGCTTGTAGTAACTAATTTATTCCTTTAATATTAAAAACATATATACATCATACATATACATAAAACAGGTTTTCACCAATGTTTCTGTTTGTTAACTTACTTGTCCTGGTGAATATGTGTAAAAGTGAGGTTGTTTTGATGACAAAACCAAACCAAACATATTTAAATTTAAATACATAAATATAAGTAGCATTAATAAATAACAATAAAAATAAAGGTGTTGTCTTCAAACAGCAGTGCTATAAACTAATGTATGTCTCTTATTCATTTATCAATGTATATCTTTATATCAGTTCACAGATAAAAACTATACACCACTTAATATTGTATTAGCTTTCAGGTGTAACCTGATAGAGCTGAACTGAATCATTCAGTTATATTAACCAAACAAACAAGGAGAAAGTCCCACTCCATAATAATAAATACTAGAAAATTCTCAAAGAGAATATACTCAAAACACATTAAACTCTTAATGTTGAAATTTCACACCAGAAAAATACTGCCAAATCAGTCTGTCTGTAAAACCTGCTCCTTTTTAACGCATTTTTTCAGTTGTTATGGCATTATTCTGGCTTCAAATTTAATACTTTTAGTGCAGTTTTTAATATATAACATAGTGCAAAGCAGTGGTCCAGATACCATTTGAATTGCTGGTCTAGTTTTGTCAGCTTGCTCCTCCTCTTTATGATGCTGCTGTGAACAAGAATGAACAGTCAATCTCTCTGGCTCACAACACAGCCAGAGAGAGGCACAGGACACCCATTGCCCTTCACAAACCTTCACCAACATTGCCCTGCTGCATGAGGTGGGCACAGAGGCACCAGGAGTTACAGAACTGAGAGACAAACATTTTTCCATTTCTCTCAAAGTTTTGCTTTTAATGCCTTGGGAGAATGGCAGAAGGTGCAGATGGAGAGGAAGAGATTCAGTTCTTGCGTACCGTAAGTGATGCTGTCTGCCTCTTCTCAGATAGTTTATAGCTAGTTAGTAGACATATTCAGTCAACAATGCAATGAAATAAGTCTTTTCCTATATGTAATTGTCACTTCTTAACACATAATAGATAAACATTTACTGTGTTGGGGAACTTTCTTTACAGAGATGGAGCAGAGATTGACAAGAACAGTTGGCTGGTTTCGTTGCCATTGTTACCTATTTATATCTCAATGGATACTTGATATGTTAGTGTTTTGTCACTGAGAAGAAAACTTGTGGTGCCAGTTGACAGTTGACATACATATGTATATAGAATGTGAAAAGTAATTTGATACAGTTACACAAAAGTATTATATCATTTTGACACTGACACCACAGTTTTAATTTTGATGGCAAATAAGACAATACATATTTCCTGAAAATTAGCTACATTTTCTGTAGTTGGGTCACTTTAGTGTTTTAAGCAGAACGTTGCATCAGTGTCTAGGGCAGGGATGAAGATCACAATTGCTTCACAGAAAAAACCCCCACAATTGTGGAAATCCAGTCAAAGACAGAGTTCAGTTCAGATTTCTATAAGTAGGTTGTGTGAGAGGCAGTGTAGTCTAGATTTGTGAATTTGAACAGATCCATCCTAAAGCGAGATCGGAGGCAGTCAGACTAATTGTGATGACAAATGCTGGAACTAATAATCCATTGATAGTGAATGGTCGTGTGAACTACTACACTCAGTTGTACCATGCCTGTTGGTTTGATGGGAATATGGATGTTATTTTTCTTGGCTTGTAGTTCAAAGGTCTACAACAGAATGAAGCTGACATGGTCAATATGGTCTAGTTTGTCTCTTGATGTCATTCCAGGTGAAATGCTTTTGGAGGGAATGAAAATAAGAGCAACTTAAGTATTTAAGATAGTGTGTTATCATCGGTATCTGTATCAAGAATCCATGTTGGTATGTGCAGAATTATCCCATAAAACTGTGGTGATGCTGTGACTTTATCCCATAAGTAATAACCACCCATTTCCATCCACCATTTTACTCTCTGACACTTTTTTGGAGATTGGAGGGACCTAAATTTAAATTGTGATTTTTGTAGTCAGAACATGAACTTGGCAACTCTGGCTGGCCTTGCACAACAAAGCGGCAGTGAGTGATGACTGAAGGACTTGCCCAGATATCATCTAATATGTACTGTTGTGCTGCTTCTTGGAAATAAATGGCCGTTACAGATGCAGGTCATCTCTTGAGAAGTACTCATTCTCTGCTGTTTACAAAACAGCTCAGTATGTCACTATTTATAAGCCATAAATTATCAGTGACCATGCCTCACGCCAAAATGTAATATGGGCGTATGGGGTGAATCCAAAGGATGTCTAGTTCTGAGGTATACGTGCTGCTGCTCCTCAATTTGCGATTTAGGTAATAAGCATATTTTTAAAATCAAAATCTTGCTTTTGGAGGTCTCAGATACAATTAAGGCCAACAGAGGGACAAACATACAGTATATAATAATGTACAAGGAAATAAACTTGACAATACAGTTGTAAGATACCTTAAAGGTTAAAAATGTTCACTTAATTGATAACTCAGTGTATGTTATAAAATGTTTAGTTTAAATTAGTTTATTTTTGTTGCATTACTCACTGCTGAGGTATCGTATTTCCTTTTAAGATCTCTGTGCCAAAGCCTGCCCAAGGGCACTGTGGCCTTGCAAGCAGTCTAACGTAACACTCTATTAGTGGTGATACTCAGCCATAGTAGATGTTCAACAAAGTCACTTGATTTTCTCTAGACCTTGGTAAGTCTGGCCCTAATGTTAGTGTAACCCAGACACTGATCTATATCTATAGACTGATTTTCATGTCATGAGTACCCTTTAAAACTCACTTCCTTATAGCCTCTTGATTAGAGGTTTTGTACCCTGAGCGTGTGGCTGCAGTCTTTTGACTTCAAGTAATGTTTACTTGATATTTTGATGAAGAACAGTGTGCATGTTTTAGCATATTTAATTTTGTAAATAAATAAAAAACACATTTTTAGTTGACATGATGTCATGGCTTGATATACAGCATATACTTAAATGAAATATGTAACAATGTGTCATAAAGTTACTGTCAGTCTGTAGCTGTTCACCCTGAACTTAGCTGAGTTCTATATTTACTGTGTGAGGATTAGCAGGTTCAAAGCTTGGCCCATTTCAGCACCTGTTTACTTCAGTCCATGTAGGAACTTAGCTAAAGTAGTGCTAGCAATGGTCATTATCAGATGCTAGTTTCAAAACATTATGTCAGATCTTTTTATGGCAGTTCTTGCATAGCTAATTCTTAAATTTTTGATAAATACATAGCCTAGTGTTGTCATGATGGCATCTAGCATCTGTCTGTCTGTCGGTCAGCCTGTTAGCCCTTAGACACATTCCTGTGCACGCTGTAACTTAGGAACAGAAAGTGAGAGACACTTAATACTTACGTCTGTGATGTGCTAAGAGAGGACTGTTAGTGAGTCGAATGGATTTTGCTGAATTGTCTTTAAGGTGCCAGCACTGTTGATAGATGTATTTTTCTTGCTTCAGTCTGACAGCTGATGTATATTATTAGCAAACTACTGACTTTTAAGTCTGCTGTACAGGGTAGCAGTTTCATTGTTATTATTAAATAAGATATATGAATAGTTCATGTGTTCAGGACATGAGATTGATGAAGAGGAATCTTCATCAATGAGATTGATGAAGAGGAAACAATGTGACTGTTATAGACAAAAATACAAATTCTCTTAAACTCATACTTAAAAGCTCTGTGGTGTAGCGACAAAAATTGTTATCATAATGGAAGACTTGTGTAATTGTACTGCACCTTCAACTTGAAAACAAAAGCCACCATATCCACACACCTTACCCAAGGTGTGTCATGTTGAGAATGTGAGTAATCGATAGCAAAAATTCCTGGGTTGGCTCTCAGCTCAGGTCTTTTTTGTCTGCAGTTTGCATACTTTCCTCATCTTTGCACATGTTTCCTTTCTAAATGGGACAGTCTAAATCACCCATAGAAGTGAATTTACATGGGTTAGCAACTGCTTATGCCAGTGTAGAGCCTGAATGACTGTACAATTAGTGCAAGACATTGCTCATACCACAGATGTTTAACTTCGTACCTGTGTACATTATCATGTAAGAAATATCAATTTACAGTTTTATTAAATTAAATTTCATAATAACTGACATACTATTGGGAACTATGTTGTACTCTTTTCACTAAAATTACATATTTCTTACTGGCATGTACTGATATGAATGATTCAAGTATTTTACAGACACACACAACACAACCAGCTGAGCATGAATTTCTGAGCTGAGGGGATTCAGAGTGATATTATGAATATTTCTGCCCTCAGAAAACTGACTAGTTGCATTATTGAAGCAGTGCAATGTGGGCCAATCTTTCCTGGCCGTCAAATACTAAATATCTGGTGCTTTCCAAAGGGGGATGTGTGAACAGCAGGTGCAGCGGCCTGAAATAGAGAGCTTGTGGGGGAGTGGCTGGTGTCATGGAGCCAGAGAGGTGGAGAGATTAGAGTTGGACCAGGGACAGGCACAGTGAAAAACACTAACAGAGGAAAGTGAAGGTTAGGAACAAGAGTAGTTTAATGTAGAGGAACAGCCATTTTTAAAGTTTATTTTATGTGTCATTCCTGTTATGTTGGCCTCAGTGTTGTCTCTTTTGGTCACACTTAAAAACTCTCATCTATGTGGTGAGATGCAGTCAGACGTCAACACGATCTGTGTTCCTTTGTTAACTGCTCCCTTGCTACTTAGCCACCTCTAAATTAGTTTCGCTTGTAATGCCATCCCTTGTAAATATAGTATGGGTCATATGAATTTGACCTATCAGAGTCATGAATAGAAGGTTTAGTATGCTAACCCCTAAAATGTAAAAAACATCATTTACTTAAACAGTTATTTTGCCTGAGAGTAATTTAAAATCCATGCTCTTTCTCCATGTGTCCTGTCTCTTTCTGCTGTCGGCTATCAAACAAATGTATAAATGGTACCCAAATAACCCTTCTCTTTCATTTTGGACTTGTGTCGTCTTTGTAGGATGATCATGTGGTGCTGCAGTGTACTGCCTCTATTCTTAAAGAACAGATCAAGCTGTGTCTGTCATGTGAAGGATTTGGGAATCGTCTCTGTTTCCTTGAGACCACCTCAAATGCTCAGGTTGTGAAAGGACACAGTGCTTCATGCCTTTTAACAATTTCTTTGATAATTTCAATGGTCACTATTTAACATGTTTACTGATTGGATGCCATGTATTTCAGAATGTCCCTCCAGACCTGGCTATCTGCTGCTTCATATTGGAGCAGTCCTTATCTGTGCGGGCATTACAGGAGATGTTGTCCAATTCTTCTGTGGATGAGGTAACACACAATCAGAGGGAAATTAGTTCTATTTGATTAAAAGGCGCCTCTTTTCCATGGGATCTAGCCATTATATTGTAAACAAATGTAATGTATTGTTCATACGGCAATTGACTCTCACGCTTTTTCTTTTCCGGCTTCATTCCCCATGCTCCTTCACTCTCCCACCTCACAATTATAGGCCGTCGATTTGGACAAATGGGTATGTTTGTTCGTTTTCCCCTGTCACTGTTCCATGAAATCTCTGTCCGTCTATCTGCTTCAGCCAAAGACTTCTTGTCATAACTCCATTGCAACTCACTTTCACAACCTCATTTAGTTTTATCATAAACTTAGCTTACAATACCTTTACTGATTTATTCATAAACCGCAGCTCTTTTTTCTATCACAATGTCCTGTCACTGTCATTGTAAATCACTGTGTTGAGCCTACTGTGTTTTGTTTCTCATTTGTATCCAATGAACAAATAACAATAACAGACAATGGACCAGAAAAACTCTAATGATGACACAATAACAGTAAGATTTTAGCTAACAGTTATTTTGTTGTTCTATATTCTACAGTACCAGTCAAAAGTTTGGACACACCTTCCCACTCACTTTAATGTGTGTCCAAACTTTTCAATGGTACTTTTTTTAGTGGCAAAATGCAACTTCACTATTGTTTTGCTCATTTGCCTTGAGTTCATTTAATTTATTTCCTATCATTTATACCATGCTTGTATTTGTTGTAATTGTAAGACATGGCTGTGGTTTTATTCCTTCTATTGCTCATGTCTAAGTTCATGCTTGCAGCTTATAAGGGTCCATAGGCTTTCAGAATGCAGCTTCTTACTGGTTTTAACAGACGACATCACATCAACCCAATCCTTGCTTCTCTCCATTGGCTCCCTGTTTGATTTAGAATTGATTTTAAGATTTTACTGATCACTTTTAAAGCACGTCTGTGTCTAGCCCCAAGCTACATAACAGAAATGTTGACCTCATATGAGCCAGTTTGCAACCTTAGATCCTCAGGTTGGGCTCTTCTGGCCGTCCCAAAGTCGAGGCTTAAATCTAAAGGTGACCATGCTTTTGACATCAGGACCCCTCGGCTTTGGAACGACCTGCCTGAGGAGATAAGGCTCGCAGAATCAGCGACTTCTTTTAAACCGCTTGCTAAAACTCATTCCTATAGGGTTAGGAGTTAGGGTTAGGGTTAGGTAGACATGCTTTTATGTGATGTCATCTTATTATTGCTTTTATTCTTTATTATTATTTATTTGTATTTCTTCATTTCTACATTCTGCATCTTATGTCTTCTTGTTTAAACTTTATCTTAACTTTACCTTAATTTTGTCTTGCTTCTGTTTGGCCTTACTGTTTGGCTTTCTGTTGTTATATTGCCTTCTGATAAATAAAGTTGCCCTTTATTTATATAGCACCGTTAATAAAAAGAGGTGTAAAAATTCACCCTTTTTACATTCAACTGACTCTGCCACTACCTCCTTCTGCCAGTCATCACAGGGTGGGGGTCACCGAACTCTGCTGTACGGACATGCCATCCTCCTGAAGCACACTCATTCCAGCATGGTGAGCATATTTACATTCAAGTATTTGCTTACTGCTGCTCTGTCCTGTCTTATGTTGTTCTAAGAGTGTGGTGGTTCTCCTCACAGTCTGTTGTTCTCTACATTTGAAATGCGTGTCATGTCATGACACTAATTTGTTACTCCTCTCTTTATGCTGCAGTACTTGAGCTGTTTGACTACTTCACGCTCACTGACCGACAAATTGGCTTTTGATGTGGGCTTGCAAGAGGACTCCACAGGTGGCTATGAACTTTACTGCCCATTATGTCCCACACAATGAATCAGGTTTCTATATGCTAAATCTATTTGTCTGTCACAGGGGAGGCCTGCTGGTGGACCATCCATCCAGCCTCCAAGCAAAGGTCTGAAGGCGAGAAGGTCAGGGTGGGGGATGACCTCATTCTTGTCAGCGTTTCTTCAGAGCGATACCTGGTAACCATGATTTTATTGACTTGCACCATAACTGATCCTTTGCAGTCAATTCATCTTAACATTATTACCTCCTGCACTCTTTTCAGCATCTCTCCTACGCCAGTGGTGACTTGATGGTAGATGCTTCCTTCATGCAAACATTGTGGACAATGACCCCTGTGATGTCTGGATGTGAGCTAGCTGAAGGTATGTTTTTGTTGTTGTTGTTGTTGTCGCTTTCGTCCATAAAACTGTCCGTTCTCTCTTAGAAATATGTCTCTTGTCGTCTAGGTTTTCTGACTGGAGGTTATGTGCTCAGGCTGTTTCATGGTCACATGGATGAGTGTTTGGCAATCCCAGGAGCTGACCAAGGAGACGAGCGCAGGTGACAAACACCTTTCATTGCTGTACATGCCATTAAATATTATAACACTTGGACAGTAATGGCTTGTGTGTTTCAGCCTGTTAATTTAAAATATATACACTTCTCAACCATTTTCCAAAGCATATTATAGGTTTATTATAAACACACCTCTGATGTTGTGTGTCTTGTAATATATTGTGATGCACCCAAAGCCTGTGGTTAGCTGCCAAACAGCAAACTTTTTAATACATTAGACAGCCACTTATCCTTTAGCCAATTCTTAAATTGGGTCCCTCAATGCACCAAGCTCACCGAGCTGCTTGCATTACTACATAATGATAAAATAAGTGATAAATGCTCATGGCAACGTACTACCTATCTTAAGAAAGTTTCAAGTGGTTGGAAATCAACCTAAATATTGTGGTGTGCTTAAGAACTTGTTGACCTTATGTTCCCTGATACATGCCATACATCAATGACTGACATTGTTTTTTCAGAGTTGCTCATTATGAGGGTGGGGCTGTATGCAGTCATGCTCGATCCTTATGGAGACTTGAGCCATTACGCATCGCGTGAGTGTCTTAATTCCTTTTATTTGACAACATGTGTTACAAACATGCTCTTTTAGTGGCTTTAAAGTACGCTGATGCTCATTCATGTGTGCCTCTTGGTACTATAGATGGAGCGGTAGTCACATTAAATGGGGCCAGTCTTTCCGGGTACGTCACATAACAACAGGTAGATACCTTTGCCTGGACGAAGAGAAAGGACTGCTGTTGGTGGACCCGGAGAAGGCAAATTCCAAAATGTCAGCCTTTTGCTTCAGAATTTCAAAGGTCATTGTCATGCAAAGTCAAGTGTGCCAGAAAAATTGAAGAAAAACTGCTATGTGTCCATTGTGCAGAAAAGAGATTTTTAACAGCCTTCATGAATAACACCCTTTTTATTTAATCTACAGGAAAAAATTGAAGTCACTCAGAAGCGAGATGTGGAAGGCATGGGCACGCCAGAGATTAAGTATGGAGAGTCCATGTGCTTTGTACAACATGTTTCAACTGGCCTCTGGTTAACTTATGCTGCTGTTGATGCCAAATCTGCCCGTCTGGGTCCTCTGAAGAGAAAGGTAAAGCCAAATTATCCAGCAAGATGGTCAGCAAATCAGCAATCACCAATGAGAGCTGAAGTAATATTTACACCTTCTACACATGTTTAGGTCAGAATGTAGAATACCAGTCAAAAGTATGGACAAACCTTGTCATTCAAGTGAATGTGAAGTGTCCAAACTTTTCACCAGTACTGCATGTATGAGTGTTGAGTATATACTTGTGTTTTAAGGGACCCTTTGTTCAATTCTTAGGCCATACTCCATAAAGAAGGTCACATGGATGATGCTCTCACAGTGGCTCGATCTCAGACCGAAGAGTCACAAGCTGCCAGAATGATTCACAGCACAACAGGCCTCTTCAACCAGTTCATCAAGTAGCACCACTTCAGTTACATTTTATTCAAATCTTTGCTAATAGACATGTTTCTGTTTTTATATATAGTTTGTTGTGGTATTCTCGGTATGTTCTTTGCATGTCTCCAGAGGTCTAGATGCTCTGAGTGGAAAAAACAAGTCTGCCAATCCCCCGTCTCTGCCTATGGACACAGTGGTGCTCTCCCTGCAGGACCTAATTTTCTACTTCCGACCCCCTGAGGAGGAGCTGGAGCATGAGGACAAACAATTCAAGCTTCGTTCCCTCAAGAATAGACAGAACCTCTTTCAAGAGGAGGTTGGTCTACCTTAATGAGGAATGACTATTCATGAAAATATTTAACAGCGGCACGTTTGGATGTAAATTTAGTTTGTAGATTTATGTCAATTCAATATTTTTATTTCTGTTCTTTATAAGTCTTAATTGTTCCTAACAGGGAATGATCACTCTTGTTCTGGACTGTGTTGATCGGCTCAATGTCTACAACACAGCAGCCCACTTCTCAGAGTACGCTGGGGAAGAAGCCGCAGAGTCATGGAAGGAGATAGTAAATTTACTGTATGAATTGCTGGGTACGTCCACCTGGTGATTTATCCTATTCATTCATGGTGATTTTAGGTATGTTTTGTAATTTTCTATCTTGTTTGTGAATATGATGTATTAATAACCTTTTCTGCTGCTTTTCTTTTCTGAAGCGTCTTTGATCAGAGGTAATCGTGCTAACTGTGCCCTGTTCTGTGATAACCTGGACTGGCTGGTCAGTAAATTGGATCGTTTGGAGGCATCTTCAGGTATTTGAGATTTACAGAAGGTCATATTTATTGCTTCTGTTGGTTTATTATATATTATCTGTTATTATAACCCTGCAACAAACACTAACCAAGGTTCATAAACTCTGAAGCTTGTAATGTTTAGTCAAGACTGTGCAAGAGAGGTGTTGTTTAAGCTCTGGTAATTTTTAAAGCCGTAGATTGTTATGTTGCATTTAATTGCATTATATCTTAGTGTTCCTTGTCTCAAATGCTGTATTTCATTACATTGTGCTTTTCAACCATGCCAAGTAAAACACATGCACTGCCAAAGTTTATATGTTCATATATTGTCACATTTTTATCACAGGAATCCTCGAGGTGTTGTATTGTGTTCTGATTGAGAGTCCAGAGGTGCTGAATATTATCCAGGAGAATCACATCAAATCAATCATCTCCCTGCTGGATAAGCATGGACGCAATCACAAGGTCAGGAACATGTAACACTATATGCTGAGCATGTTGGAAAAAATGGAAACTGCTGAGTTTATGTATAAAATATAGTCATATGTATCAAATCTCGATCGGAGCAATCATGAATTTTTGTCTCCCTGTTTTCTCCAGGTCTTGGATGTGCTCTGTTCTCTGTGTGTGTGTAACGGGGTGGCTGTGAGATCAAACCAGAATCTCATCACAGAGAATCTACTTCCAGGTCGTGACCTCCTACTTCAAACCAACATTATTAATTATGCAACCAGGTGGGTCAATTTTGTATAAGCACACTTCAGTACAATCTGAAGATGCTTTGTGCTCTTTCTTTTGTACTGAAACAGTTTTTTGTTTTGTAATCCTCCTTTAGCATGAGACCCAACATTTTCCTTGGAACTTGTGAAGGATCCACTCAGTACAAAAAGTGGTATTTTGAGGTGATGGTGGACGATGCGGAGCCGTTCCTGACAGCTCAGCCATATCACCTGCGTGTGGGTTGGGCTCTGACGGAAGGCTTCAGTCCTTACCCTGGTGGAGGGGAGGGCTGGGGGTGCAATGGTGTCGGTGATGACCTCTACTCCTACGGCTTTGATGGGATTAACCTCTGGTCAGGTAAAGTGCACATGGTATGATTTAGAAGTACTTTTGCCTGCATCTGACCGAAACCAGCACGATTTGGACAACTTATCTCTAAAGACATTTACATGTATTACATTTAATTTTAAAAATTTAATATCTGTATCTTTCTTTTTTAATTTCATCTTGTTCTCTGTGCCCAACATTTTCCATGTGATACCCATATAGGTATACAGATAAACTCACCAAGATTTCATGCACAGTCTATTGACAAAATACAACACAAGTGCAGTATATAAGTTGACTTGCTGTATGTTTCGGCAGGACGTGTTCCGCGTCATGTTGCCACACCCAATCAGCACCTCCTGGCAGCAGAGGATGTGATCAGCTGCTGTTTGGATCTGAGCGTGCCCAGTATTTCCTTCCGTATCAATGGGCATCCTGTTCAGGGCATGTTTGAGAACTTCAACCTGGACGGCCTGTTCTTCCCTGTTGTCAGCTTCTCTGCAGGCGTCAAGTAGGACATTGTAAATTCTAAAGTGAAATATTATGAACTTTTATGTTACATATGCTTACTTTGATTGACATATGAGATTAATGCCAATTTTCCACACTGACTACAAGGTTGCGATTTCTTCTCGGAGGGCGACATGGAGATTTCAAGTTCCTTCCACCACCAGGCTATGCTCCATGTTACGAGGCAGTGCTGCCCAGGGATCGTTTGCGGATTGAGCCCATCAAGGAGTATAAGCATGATTTCAATGGTATCCGCAACCTGTTGGGTCCAACACAGTCCCTCTCACATACTGCCTTCACTCCTTGCCCTGTGGACACTATACAGGTAAAACCCTATTCAAACTCTTTTTCATCTTTATCTTCCTCATCACTGAACTGAATTTATTATCCTTTCAGATTGTACTTCCTCCTCATTTGGAGCGCATTCGAGAGAAGCTAGCAGAAAATAGCCATGAATTATGGGCTGTTACCCGCATTGAACAAGGGTGGACCTATGGATCAGTAAGTGTTTTTAGTTTTTGTCATCTTTCTCATAGCAAATGTTGTGTACAATACAATTTCCTTAAAACAATTGGCACTATCTTTTCTTTTTAAAATCTTTATCAAGTTTCGTGATGACAACAAGAAGCTGCACCCCTGCCTGGTAGATTTCCAGAGTCTGCCTGAGCCAGAGAAAAACTACAATTTAGCAATGTCAGGAGAGACACTCAAGTAAGTCAGTGCCTTCATTTTATTAACAGCACCGTGCGTTCATCTCTTTGTATCTCTAATTCCTTGTGTCATTCATTTTTAAGGACTCTGCTGGCACTGGGCTGTCATGTAGGAATGGGAGATGAGAAAGCCGAGGAGAATCTGAAAAGGACCAAGCTTCCCAAAACGTGAGCTGCAAGGCATTCATTTATTTTGACTGATTTTCTGACATTGCTTCCCTTTTATTATATATTGCAGGATGTTGTAAAGGGAGCTATTCTGATCAAAAACCATTGTTCCTTAGTTACATGCAGACTAGCGGTTATAAGCCAGCCCCTCTGGACCTAAACCATGTCAAGCTGACTCCTAATCAGAACACTCTAGTGGAGAGACTGGCAGAAAATGGACACAATGTATGGGCAAGAGACCGGGTTCGCCAGGGCTGGACATACAGTATTGTGCAGGTATCTTCCATCCTACCACTAATGCTAAGAGGATGTCCCTTTGAAAATAATGATAATAAATATACGCAGATATTTCACCATCTGTATGATTTTTTTTAAATATATGTTTATTCCATTACAGTTACATGTTTGATATTATTTTTTTGTATAGGATATAATGAACAAGCGCAATCCCCGTCTGGTTCCTTACAACCTACTCGATGAAAAGACTAAAAAGACCAACAGAGACACTGTTTGTGCGGCTGTTCGCACTCTCATCGGCTATGGTTACAACATAGAACCACCTGACCAGGAAAGCAGTAAGTTTGCACTGCTATCTACAAGCTGGATTGAAGGAATATTCATTTATTTATTTTTTCTATCCTCCAAAATTTATTATGAAAGCTACAGGCATTTTACTGAATCTACAAGCTTTTCTATTAAAAGCATACTATGTAGGATTTTCCTGAAAACAATGTATAGATTCACACAAAAGTAATACCTCTCAATCATCACTTATGACGCACTAAAAGTGTGTGGCGGTGTATTTATCTGCAGAGACTCTGCCCCCTGCCTGTATTTTCTTATTATTTTGCTGTATACTGGATGTTTCTGGGCATCAACCTTTAGGCAGTGGGTGTGTAGCCCCCGGCCAATAACAGTGCAGAGGGTGTGAGGTCGGGACTGGTGGTGTGGTGACCAGGTTACATCGCTGTCCCTGTCTCTCTCCTCTGCTCTTTGTCTGTGTGTCTGTTTGACCAAGGGTGGGGCTGAGCTCCACACACATACACACAGAGCAGAGAGGCCATAGTGGACGGGATGTAACCTTGTACTTTGGCTGCATTCACACCAAATCTGTCAATGGGGCACCTTCCCGCAGGGTAGTGTGGAGGCGTGGGTGTGTTTATTTTTGCTTTAGAATGTAACTGCCTTAACCTCACTATCAAAAAATAAGATTTTATTTATCTGATTCACTGCTTTGTTCTCACTAACGCCGCTCCTTCTCCTCATTCGCTCTCTAGCTCGTTCGACCACTGCTGCTCTGTCTCTCTCTCCCTCTCTCTCTCTATCTCGCTCTGCTCTCAGCTCACTCTGGTGTCATTGAGCCGGGGAGGAGGGGCCAACTTTGAATGTTGTGTTTTCAAACAGCAACCGACAAATCCTACATAGTATGCCTTTAAGTGATTATCACTGTTGTATTTGTGACAATGTAGGTGGGCATGGTCCAGGCAGCTCCCGTGGAGACAAGATCAGAGTGTTCAGAGCAGAGAAGTCTTATGGTGTCACACAGGGGAAGTGGTACTTTGAGTTTGAGGCTGTGACAGTCGGGGAGATGAGAGTGGGCTGGGCCAGGCCCAGTGTTCGCGCAGACACTGAACTTGGTGCAGATGAGTTGGCGTATGTCTTCAATGGCTTCAAGGTGGGAGCAAGACCTAGTTTGCATGCTTACAAAAGGTTGCCACAGATTCTGTGATACTAAACTCTAAAATTAACGGTTTTCATTTTCAGGCCCAACGTTGGCATGTGGGAAATGAGCCATTTGGTCGTCAGTGGCAATCTGGTGATGTGGTGGGTTGTATGATTGACCTCACAGAGATGAACATCATGTTCACACTAAATGGGGAAATGTTGATCAGTGACTCAGGCTCGGAGATGGCCTTCAAGGATATTGAGATAGGAGAGGGTAAGTACAGTAACAACACTGTGATGGATATTGGATATTAGCACATATTGATTTGTGTTTCTGATGCACATTCATGCATGTATCAAACCTCCCCAGGCTTTATACCTGTGTGCAGTCTGGGTTTATCCCAGGTCGGCAGGATCAACTTGGGTCAGAACGTCAGCAGTCTCCGTTACTTTACCATTTGTGGCCTGCAGGAGGGATTTGAACCCTTTGCTATTAACATGAAAAGAGACATTACCATGTGGTTCAGCAAGAGCCTCCCTCAGTTCATCCCTGCACCCACTGATCATCCTCACATTGAGGTATCTGCATTACCTGATGCAGTATTGTAGTGAAATTTTACATTTTCCACATTACAAAATAATTTAACATTTTCTAGATTACCACCTGGCCCTCTTTTATTTATGCTCTAGGTGTCCCGTGTTGATGGGACAGTGGAAACTGCCCCTTGTATCAAAGTGACCCACAAGACGTTTGGATCTCAGAATGCCAACACAGATCTGCTGTTCTTCAGGCTCAGTATGCCAGTTGAGTTTCATGAGACTTTCAAAGTCCCAGCAGGGACCACCCTCCTCACTCGCCCCCTGACCATCCCTGAGGATGAGGTGGTAGAGGTTGACCCAGACTCTGACTTTGAAATACTCAAGAAGTCAGCAAGTCGCAAAGAGCAGGAAGAGGAGAAGAAAGAACCATCTGTGCCTAAGGAGACTTCTGCTACTAAAAATGGAGAGAATGAGAAAGATGCCTCAACTGAGAAAAGCAAGAAGAAGGGGTTCGTATGGATTCGTGTACAGTGGCACAGTGACTTGAGAAAGGCCTTATGGGATTTGGGAAGGCTACAGTTGGGATACAATACTTAGGTTTTCATTTACAGTGAGTAATTGCTCCTGTTATTTACAGATTCCTGTTCAAGGCCAAGAAGGCTGCATTAATAACTCCACCTCCTGTTGTTCCCACAATGCCTCGCTTAGTGGAAGATGTGGTGCCAGATGACAGGGATGACGTTGACATAATCCTCAACACCACTACAGTATGGCTGTGACTGTTGAAAATTATATTCAGAAACATATAAAATCCATGCACAGTTTGCCAATTTTTGGTTAACTGTAGATGAAGTAATTAACTTAACAACATACACAACATCACTATTAATATTTTTCAAATTGTACTCGTCTGTCAATATTTGAATGACTTTAACACTTGTTTGGAGTTTTATCTTCATCTGAAATTTTACTGTTTCTTTCCCTCCCACATCCTTCCTTTACCAGTACTATTACTCTGTACGAGTGTTTGCGGGCCAGGAGCCTGGTGGTGTGTGGGTGGGCTGGATTACACCTGACTATCACCAGTACGACCCTCATTTTGACCTCAGCAAAGTGAGAAATGTAACAGTCACTGTAGGTGATGATAAAGGCAACATACATGACAGGTATGTTACTCTTGTAGATATAGAACCCGAAAATATGTGTTTTTATTCAAAAATGCACTAAAAAATGTTTTCTGTTTTTTTTTATATCTTCCTCAGCATAAAACGCAGTAACTGCTACATGGTATGGGGAGGAGAGTTCAGCAGCTCACAGCAGACCCGAGTCAGTCAGGAAGATTTTGTGATCGGCTGTCTTATTGATTTGGACACAGGACTCATGACTTTTACTGCTAATGGAAAAGAGATCAACACATTTTACCAGGTCTAATAAGCTTCAACTGCTATTCATACAGTTCCTTATTAAGTCTTGGTTATTTAATGCAACCTTGTTATGTTCCCTTCTTTCAGGTGGAGCCCCACACAAAACTATTCCCAGCTGTCTTTGTCCTGCCTTCGAGTCAGAATATGATTCAGATCGAGCTCGGCAAGCTTAAGGTCAGTAACAAAGAATCACTCCACTCAGTCTGAATCAAATTGAGACTACAATTACACACTACAACCATAGTCTTCTCTTATCCACAATTTGTCCTTCACTTGTCTTGCCAGAACATTATGCCAATCTCAGCTGCTATGTTCCGGAGTGAACGCAAGAACCCCGTCCCCCAGTGCCCTCCCAGACTGGATGTCCAAATGTTAACACCAGTCATCTGGAGCCGCATGCCCAACCACTTCCTGGCTCCAGAGACAGGGCGTGTTAGTGAGAGACTGGGTTGGATGGTGCAGTGTCAGGAGGCACTCACCATGATGGCCCTCCACATCCCAGAGGAGAGCAGGTCAGAGCTGCATCACTCTGCATTTATCTGTTGTATTGTCAAGAGTTACAAAGATGTTGCTCTTTTTTTTTTGGGGCAAAATTAACCTCTTTGCATCCTCTAGGTGTATTGATATCCTGGAGCTGTCTGAACGAATGGACTTGCTGACATTCCACTATCATACTCTGAAGCTGTACGGCTCAGTGTGCGCTCTGGGAAACAATCGTGTGGCTCACGCTCTGTGCAGCCATGTGGATGAATCCCAGCTCTTCTACGCTATAGAGAACACCTATCTACCTGGGCCGATGAGAAGCGGCTTCTATGACCTGCTCATCAGCATGCACCTGGAGTCTGCTAAGAGAAACCGCCTGGGAACCAATAAGGAATTCATAGTTCCAATGACAGATGAAACACGTAGTATCACCTTGTACTCTGACAAATCGCATGCTTTACCTGGGGTTGGCCTCACTACATGTCTGCGTCCCAAACTCCATTTTTCCTCCGTTGGGTTTGTGGGAACAGATCCAGACATCTACACCCTGAGTCCCGTCATCCCCTTACAGGTGAGGTGGAACATGCTTAGGCATTTTTTGGGAACTCTTGTGTCACTAATAACTATAAATCTGCTTGTATTTCCAGGTGCTGAAGACCAAAGCCCTGAACATGCTGATAGAGGCTGTGCAAGATGGAAGTCAAGCCATGAGAGATCCTGTTGGGGGCAGTGTTGAATTTCATTTTGTTCCAATCCTGAAACTCATTAGCACCCTTCTCATCATGGGTGTGTTTGATGATGAAGATGTCACACACATCCTGGAGATGATTGAACCCACAGTCTTCAGTGGTAAGATAGCAGAGGAGCCTGCCGAGGAGAACAAGGTGAAGGAAGAGAAGGAACAAAAAGCACCCGCAAAAGTGCAAGCTTTGATGGAAGAAGAGCAGGAAGCTGTGGGGGAGGAAGAGGAGGAATATGAAGATGATGGCCTAGGTGAAGAGGAGGAGGAAGAAATGGAGGAAGAGGAAGAATTAGAAGAGACAGGATCTGTCGTGCCACATGAAGAAATAGTGGATGAGACAGAGCAAGTAAATGGCGAGAAAGGAGCTGAGGAAACAGAGAAAGAGACAAAACCTGGAGAGACTGGTGGTGAGGCTAAAGAGGAACATCTAGAGCAAGGACTTTTCCAGATGAAGCTACCAGAGTCGGTCAAATTGCAGGTATGGATGGTTTCCTATGCCATAAAATGACAGCTCCTTTTTTTCAATGATACTATTAGTACAGTAGTTAGTAGTTCACTTGGCTTTTGTTCTTCAGATGTGTACTCTACTGCAGTATTTCTGTGACTGTGAGCTACGTCACAGAGTGGAGGCCATTACTGCCTTTTCAGACCAGTTTGTCAGCCAAATACAGTCCAACCAGAGGCAGCGCTACAATGAACTAATGCTGGCCTTCACCATGAGTGCTGCTGAGACTGCCCGCAAGACCCGTGAATTCCGCTCCCCACCACAGGAGCAGGTACACTCAGACAAATACATATTAATGAGTACATTTGAGTAAGACAAACTTAAACCTACGAAAAAAGCATTGTAGGACTTAACCTTAAATGTCTGCACTGTCATTGATTGATGCGTTTTGTTATCCCAGTAGAAAACTTGCCAAATGTAGATGATATATTCCGATAGATTTTTTTTCCAAAACTGAGATTATAGCCATACTGGTTTGTACCTTTGCATGGGGCTGTGTAGGTCAACATGCTCATGAACTTCAAGAACTGCGCGGAGGATGAGGAGTGCCCTATTCCAGACGAGGTCCGCGAATCTCTACTGGCTTTCCACAATGCTCTGCTTGCACACTGTGGTCAGTTTTTATCTATAACGTTGACTGACATCAGCATTTAAAACGAACACTGTGAATGTCAGGTTTGAATATAAGTTCTTATCTTATTTAATACCTCAACCTCAGGTGTTCATATTGAGGAAGAAGAGCAAGAGGAAGAAGTGGATAATTCTCTCCACGGACGACTGCTCCGTTTGCTGGAGAAGGTGAAAAACCTCCGTGAGAAGAAGGTAGAGGTGGAGCCTGAGCCACAGGAGGATAAAAAACCAAGTGAGCCTCCCATCTTTTACATGTCACATGAAACTACAATGGGTAACTTTTATAGATAAATGTACACTTATCTGGAGGAAAAGGTACTAATTCAACTTGTTAAGTGACTAAAGACAAAGATTATCAGATCATATGTCATATTATCAGATCTTTAAAACATTGGTAGCCACTTAGCTCTGTGTTTGTCATTTCAAAGTGAAATGAGTAACTTTCTTTCCAGTACTTTCAAAGTAGCTAATTGAATTTTTGCCACACTATATCAGAAACCTCTTTTGCAATCACTCTGATATCAACATAGTTTATTTTGTATTATTGATTAACTCTTTGTACTCTGTTCACCAGGCACCTTGCAGGAACTGATTTCCCATACTATGATCCATTGGGCCCAGGAATCATTTATTCAGAACCCTGAGCTAGTGCGTATGATGTTCAGCCTCCTTCACAGGCAGTATGATGGGCTGGGTGAGCTTATACGTGCCCTTCCCAAGGCCTACACCATCAATGCAGTTTCAATTCAGGACACTATGGACCTGCTGGAGTGCTTAGGCCAAATCCGCTCCCTGCTTATTGTCCAGATGGGTCCAGAAGAAGAGAGACTCATGATTCAAAGCATTGGGTTAGTACAAAATTGATTTTGCCTTGAAATTAATCGTTGAATAATTGCATGTGATTGAAACTATACTTTAACTTTATTTTTGTCTTCTGTAGGAACATTATGAGTAACAAAGTTTTCTACCAACACCCCAACTTGATGCGAGCTCTGGGCATGCATGAAACTGTCATGGAGGTCATGGTTAATGTACTGGGTGGCGGGGACTCAAAGGTACATTTTTTAATCCACTCAACTGGATTATAATAATGCTCAGTTTGCAGATAGACCTTGCTTTAAATTACCAACAGGTAATACACAAAAGTAGACAATATACTAATCTTATGTGTCCTAACTTTTCGCTATATTTTCTGCCCACAGGAGATCAGATTCCCCCGAGTGGTGACAAACTGCTGCCGTTTTCTTTGCTATTTCTGTCGTATCAGTCGTCAAAACCAGCGCTCTATGTTTGACCACCTCAGCTACCTGCTGCAGAACAGCGGCATCGGCCTTGGTGATTGTCTTTGTTGAGTTCTTGATGGTTTGTTTTGAAAACGGTATGTGTGTGTGTGAGCTGAGATAAAGCTGGACATTGTGTGCTGTTCTGTAGGAATGCGTGGCTCCACCCCCTTGGATGTGGCTGCAGCCTCTTGTATTGACAACAATGAGCTGGCATTGGCGCTGCAAGAGCAAGACTTAGAAATGGTAAAGTACGATCGATATACAGAATACAAAAGCTTTTAGCAAAATTGGGCAATACTTGAGTGCGCTGCACCTTTCTAGGTGGTGAAGTATTTGGCTGGATGTGGACTTCAGAGCTGTCCAATGCTCTTAGCTAAAGGCTACCCTGACATCGGCTGGAATCCTTGTGGTGGAGAGAAATACCTTGACTTTCTTCGTTTTGCCGTATTTGTCAATGGTATGATTTTCAATTTGTTACAAAATGTTTAAATATTTAATTCTAATGCCCATATTGTGTCTCTTTTTCTTTCTTATTATTAAAACTTAATATGTTTTTTTTTTATTTTTCTTCCTGTAGGAGAGAGCGTAGAAGAAAATGCCAATGTGGTGGTACGACTTCTCATTCGCAGACCTGAATGCTTTGGTCCAGCTCTCAGAGGAGAGGGTGGTAATGGTCTGCTGGCTGCCATTGAGGAGGCCATCAAAATATCAGAGGACCCTGCAAGGGATGGCCCTAGTGTTAAGAAAGACAGACGCTTTCCCATGTAAGAGCTCTCAGTTTTGATTGGAAGACCCTCTGATGGTATTCGATGAGGCGCCAAACAGTGCATAATCTCCTCCAGTCCTAAACCACTATCTTTTTTCCTGGTAGGTTTGGAGGAGAGGAGCAGCATGAAGAGAACAAGGTGCACCTGGGAAATGCCATCATGTCCTTCTACTCTGCCCTTATTGACCTGCTGGGACGCTGTGCCCCAGAGATGCATGTAAGCTGTTTATCAGTGACAATACTGAACTTATCAAACCTGTTAAGAAAGAAATAAGGAAAAGGAAATCTAGTTGAAAATATCTTCATAGATAAACCAAGCTCTTGTCTCCTGCAGTTAATCCAGGCTGGAAAGGGTGAGGCTTTGAGGATCAGGGCCATCCTGAGGTCTCTGGTCCCTATTGAGGATCTGGTGGGAGTCATCAGCCTTCCTGTTCAGATTCCTTGTTTTGGAAAAGGTAACCACTCAGGAAACCAAAGCTTCTTCTGCCATCAGTGTTCTCATAAATGATTAAATAAGGCTACATGACTGTATTGCTTAATCTTTGTCACTGTTTTTTCTTGTGTCATATGTAGACAATAGCATCATAGAACCAAAGATGTCAGCTAGTTTTGTGCCAGATCACAAGGCTCCCATGGTGCTGTTCCTAGACAGAGTGTATGGTATTGACCACCAAGATTTCCTGCTCCATGTGCTGGAGGTGGGCTTTCTGCCTGACATGAGGGCCGCTGCCTCTCTTGACACGGTGAGACTCATGCTGTTCACAAATATACAGTCTTCTGTGGTCCTTGGGGAGAAAAACAATCCTGTAACTGCACTTAACTTAGAATTTCTGTCCAACAGGCTGCTTTCAGCACCACAGAGATGGCCCTTGCTTTGAACCGTTACCTGTGTTCTGCTGTGTTGCCACTCATCACCAAGTGTGCCCCACTCTTTGCTGGCAGTGACCACCGAGCCATAATGATTGACTCCATGTTGCACACAATCTATC